>NC_133861.1:16968287-17129702 GCF_044706935.1 Curcuma longa
ATTATGTCTAGTCTTAGCTTTGAATCCAAGTCCAGATTTGTTATACATGACTCATTGAGATCTAAGTATCATGTCTAAATACGTGGAGTCCAAGGTGAACCTTTCTAATGCCCTTAAGTTTCTCAACTTGACCTTTCAAGAGAGAATTCTCTTTCTCAAATTTTTGAACTTGAGTTGAAGTTCCTTCTTAAACTTGGTTGGTTGAGGAACTAAGGTCGGTCTTCTTTTTAAGGTCTTTGACCTCCTTAATGAGTGACCTAACATGTTCCTTAGACTTGGCTAATTTCCTAGTTAAGCATGTGATAATTGTATATAATTTTTCAACTAGGGGAGATGTTACCTCTTCGTTTTCTTGGTCTTAGTCGGATTGAGACTCGTGGTCTGACTCAGACTTGGCTATAACTTCCTTTGCCATTAGAGCCATGAAATGCATTTTATTCGGTTCCTTCGTGTCCAACTCTTTTGAGGAGGATTCATCCCACATAGCCTTCAATGCCTTCTTCTTCCTTTGCTTTTTGGTCTCCTTTAAGCTAGGGCATTGGGATTTGTAGTGGCACTTTTGGTTGCATCCGTAGCATGTCACCTCCACCTTGGCATTAGTGGTTTGTTCGGACTTGTTTTCTTGCCCTTTGCTTGGATCACCTTCTTGATCTCTCACTTGGTGAAGCCCTTCTTCTTGATCATTTTTCAAACTAGATTAACAATCTTTGAAGTTAACTCCTCATCATCTTCGTCTGAATCCTACTCGTCTTTGGATTTCAATTCCAGTCAGAACTTAGACTTAGACTCTTTGCTCTTGGTTTGCTTTGTAATAAAAGCAATACTATTTTTGACTTGACTCGAATTAGCATGTTCATGCAATTCGAATTCACAAAATAACTCATCTAATTTAATTGTGGAAAGGTCCCTAGAAACTTTATATGCATCTACCATAGATTCCCATACAGTGTTTTGAGGGAATGCCTTTAGGGTGTATCTTATTATGTTCTGATTTTTTGATGGGTTGCCCATTGGAGTGAAACCTATTTAGGATATCCTTGATCCTTGCGTGTAGTTGGCTCATGAACTCACCACCCTAAAATTTATTAATTAAACAGTCTATTTAGATACAAATCTCCCTTCATTACCTTTGAGTTGTTGGCTACCTTGTGAGCTAGATCATCTTGTCCCAAAGGTCCTTGGCACTTATGAATAGTCTGACTCGAATGAGTTCTTCTTTGGTTAGATCACATTGTAGGGTTTGTGTTGCCTTAATGTCAGCTTCGATTTATCTCTTGACGTCGGAGGTCCATTTTTCACATCCCAGCTTTTCTCCGACTTCATTGACCGATAATGTGAATCTGATCTTTATTATGCTAGCTCCACATTTCAACTTGGATTTTCAGGTAGTATTCCATTCATCTTTTCCAATAGTCAAAATCATCATCACTAAATAAGGGAGGATGAATAGTGTTATAGCCTTCTTGATGGATCATCAAATTTAATTTACAAAATTAAGAACAAAAAAATGTTCCAAGACTTTTGACGTCTTGGGTAAGTAGTGTGACTGAAGAAATAAGTACCAAAACTGGCAAAAAGCTTTTAAAAGTTGTTTAAAGAAAAATAAATAAAGGTTTTAAAAGAAACTTGAGTGGTGGTTAAACGACTTCAGAACGCCCCGTTCTCATACCAATTGAAGAATCGTTGAAAAGTGATAGAGGGGGTGAATATTGCTCACAAAATAAAACTTTTAAAATCTTTTCTTTTCTTTTAAATTTAGAATTAGAATGCAACAAAAAGAATAACAAAGAAACTCGAAGCACAACACATGAACATAAGTTTTTTTAGTTAGTTCACAACCCTAGACTACTATTCCAAGACCTACAATCCGATCGTGGATTACTTACGAGGCAATCACTATATTTCTCCTTCTGAAAATCTTTTCAGAGGCAGAGAAAGTCTCTTACAAATGTAAAGATGGTACCACTTTGTCATCCTTTTTAGAATCGAATCCATAAAACTAAATAAAAATAATTAACAATGTTACTGAAAACAAATAAGGATCGAAGGTTGAGTGTAAGTTGTCGAAGAGTAATTTGGCATAGACAACTTGCTGTTGGCATGAGATGAGAGTTGGGGAGCATATGAATTGATATTCTGAACCCTTTGGTTGAGCTTTCTTTTATAGGAATTTATCAATCGATTGATCCCCTTATTTGGTCAACTAATCACCTCGATAATCAGATTCAGATCTAGTTTATCAATCAATTGAACGCCTTTACCGATTGACTAAACCTGACATGTCAACTTTTCATCCTGAATCCACAGTTGACTTCGCTCTTCCAATCGCCTGAACAAAGTTTTTCGATTGCTTGAACATTGCCGAGTCATTATCTGATCACCATGTCATCTCGATGAAGGTCATCCTTCTGCCACATCAGCAAGATGGAGTTTATCTTAAGCGAGCGACTTGACACGTAAGCACCTCGATGTCTATCCTCTACCACATCATTATCTTGAGGTTTATCCTTGTTCATATCGGGTGTCACGTCATCTTAAAGGATACCTCATCTGCCAAGTCATCATATTGTGCCACATCAGCTTCTGGTAGATTGAACCTCACTGTTAGGTTGCCTGGACTGTTCGATAGGCCGATCTTACCTTTCAGTCACTCGAACCCTGCAAAATAGAGTTAGCACATAATCCAATATAATATAAATTATGCAAGTTCTAATTGAGATAGTTAAACAACTGCCCGATCTCAATTTCATAATTCTAGTAGGAAACTTAGTCAGATCGACACTTAAGTTCATTCCCTCAACGAGGACACATCCTCACTGTCCTTAGAAGGTCCTCTCCACTCCAGGAGCTTAACTTCCTTACCTTTTTGTCAAACATCTGATATATCTAACATGTTTGGACTTTCTCTGCTTAGCATCTGATCACTCGACCCACCAAGTCTTCTTTCGACTCTCGATATCTAGTCTTTGTTGATCCATTAAGTCCTTTCTACTAGATATCTTGTCTTGTTGACGCATCTGGACTTCCTTTGCCTAGTGTCTAGTACTTTTGATTCACTAAATCTTTTATTGCCTAGTATCCTATCCACTTAACCTATTATGGCTTCCGTTACCTAGTATCTAGTCCACCTGAATACTAGAACTTTCCTATTAAGTCTTGCACACTTAACAAAGCTATCAGATCGCACGACAGCTTAACTTTAAATCTTTGTCAATATCAAAATACAAGTTCTATTATTTGATACTCCCTGCACCAATAGGTTCTAAGGGCTGTGTTTCAAAGTCAACCTTCAGCAATGAATGTAAAAGAAAGTGAGGAAAAGAATTCAGCTTTGTTGTTATAATTTCCTTTTGTGTTGTAAATTGTTTTTGCCCATGTTTGTATTCCTCTTATATTTGTTGTGAACAACAAGAGTTGTACAAGATGTTTTTCAACTTCAAAAGGCACCTAAGAAGGAGGAAGAAAAATTAGAGAATTGTGGGGGTGCTTCACTTTATGGATTATAATAGAAATCCTTGGGAGGACAGTTGGATCACGTTAAACACCAAGGGTTTGTTTTATATTTGACTTTGTTTTGAGTTATTATTTTGTATTCGTCTATACTAAAATTCTAAAGATATGATATATGATCATTGGATCTAAATTTTATTAAGAGAACTTTGCATCCAATTTACAAAATAGTACTTAATTAGCTACTAAATTTCCTTCCTAATTGAATGAATAATGGAAAACAAATTGGATAAATAATAATCTTTTTTAGTTGATTTTCTCTAATTTCTTAATTGATTAGACTTTTGATCTCATAAGCATAATCTTACAAAACTAAAGAAGGATAACCAATTGGTAAAAAATCAATTGGGCGCTCTTTATTTTTATTAGTGTTATATTAAAAAAAAAATCAAAAAGGCCCTTCATGTTTTGCAAATATCATTGTTCCAATATTATCGTATGGTTTTGGCCAAAGATGCTCCAACATACTCAACACTACATAATTATAGTTAAAATTATTTTAAGATTAATTAGTTAAAAATGCTCAGACATTAGTTAAAATTGCTCCAATTTAATCAAAATTGATGAAAATACAATTGGAATAATTTTAATTAAAACTGCTACAATTGGAAAAATTTTAATCCAAACTATTACAATTGAAACAGTTTTAGCTAAAATTGTTATAATATAAAATAATTTTAATCAAAATTACTACAGCTAACTAAAATTACTTAGAGCTATTAAAGGTGTTGCAAATGAAACTTTTAGAAATGAGGTAATTTTTTGTTTTTTTAAAATGAATTGCTCTTTTGATTTGATGATAATAAAAATAAAAAGTTTTTTTTATTTTCATCCTATTTTCAAAAATAAGATAATCTTTTATTTTTGTTTCAAAATGGAACACTATTTTAATGATATTAAAAATAAGGGATGCCTTTTTTATTTTTTACCGTTCAAAAACCAAAACAGTACTGTCGTTTATTATTATCATCATAAAAAAAAGCATCTCATTTTTAAAATAAAAAACCCCCCTATATATTGAAAATATCCTTATATAATGTTGCTATAGGAATTTTGTCCAAAACTATTTTAATTAAAAACTTTAGTCAAAGTTCTCTAACATGGAGCAACTTTGAATAAAGCAGCTAAAACATGTGGCATTTAATTTGGTTCACATTATTTGATCAACTACTCTATATTGCAATAGTTAGGACTAAAATGTAATAATTCTGATCAAAATTATATTAATTATAATAGTTTTGATCAAAATTATTTTAATAATATTTCACCAATTTTGACTAAATTGGATCATTTTAATTAAACTAAAGCACTTTTAATCAATATTAAAATAATTTTGACTTAATTAATTAATAATTATAAATATATTATAGAAAATTTAGTTATAATTATTATAATATTACTTGAATAATAAAAATCTGAAATTAATTGATCTTTTAAATATATTTTTCCCCTTGTTTTGACTCCTAGGTGCAAGATTATCATGGAGAAATTTTGACATAGTAGTTTAGTTATTTGTATTTATTTTTGACTTTACTATATCCTTTGCAATTAAACAAAAGCTTGGACCAAGTGTGGGAGAGGCATGATAATGTCATAGGATAGACATCAATTTGCATTCAAATATTCTCTTTGTTTGTAAATGTTTTCTTTTTTATTTCGTATGTCGATTTACCACTATTATTTTATCTTGTAAAACATGATCAGAGTAACAATAATAATTAATTTCTATATCAATGTATATATAAACACATATTCACATCCAACATCATCACATCAATCCATAATACAAATATGTATAAACTACAAACAAGAGATTGTCGATCGGAATCATTCAGTAGGGCCGGGCTCCGATGTAGTTTCCCGGCGGGTAGTACTCGCAGACGATGAAGGTGTCCCCGTCCCGGCAAATGATCTTGGCGCAGCCCAACGCCTCCGTCGTCCGCCACACCATCTGCGTGTAGTGCGTGCAGTCGGCGCCCTTGTCGCACGAGTTGGTGTCGTAGTGGTAGCTCGATCGCTCGTCCGACCACTTCGCCAGGGCGTCGGGGATCGCCCACCGCCGCCCCTGTCCCCAGAAGATGTTCTCCCCGTAGGCGTACCCCGGCGAGTGCACCAGCGCGCAGTCTCCGCGCCGCTGCGCCGCGTACGCCTTAGCGAACCGCGCCAGGGTCGTGTTCCACGTCAGAGGAGGCACCCCCACCGCCCGCCGCGGCCCATTGTGCGCCGCCAGGAATTGGGCCACCGCCACCGCCGGACTCACCATGCCGGCGTTGGCGAAGGAGGCGAGGACGTTGATGAAGGAGACGGCGAAGAAGGCTGTGATCAACCAAGAAGAAGATGCCATTATTCTGAATTTCTTTTCTCTCCTCTCCTCTCTTCTTTGGCAATTAACTTGAGGTCTCTGTTGTGCGCGTGCGTATATATAATTGTCTATATATCCAATAAACTTGAGGTTTCTTGACAGACAAATCTTGATCTTAGCTTATTTCTGAATCGGAATGTTTTATTATTTCATGAGATGTTTTAGATTTGAAGCAATACGGCGGAATAATGATTACTTGACAGAAGAAGAAAATAATTTGATATGGAGCAGAAGCTTATCTGCTGAGATTGAATTCAATGGATCCGCGGATTTGAAGGATTGTGAATTGAGGAAAATCGCCAGGCGTCCTTCGGTTCATCTTTGAGTAATACTAATAGCAACAGCTTCAGCAGCACTTCATCTGCAGGTGTACTCATAATTGCTTAATGTGCGAAGTAATCGCCACCGCAAGGTTGGTTTAATTCAGTCACAGCTTCCGTGTTTCACATATCCAATATAATTAATGTAGCTCATATTTTAATTATACGTACATGATCATTTGGAAGAAAAATTATATTAATGGATTTATGAAAGTGAAAAGATAATTTTAAAAAATCATTTTAATAGATCATGAAGAAATAATAATAATAGTAATACTAGAGCTTTATGTTTCATAAGAGAAAGAGTATTTGATATCTAATTTCAGAGCTTTTGGACATTTTCTAATCCAAAAAGGCTCTTTGTCGCCGTCAGAATGCTTAGCACTCCATCCTTGTTAGCTTGTTGGGACTTCATTATATTGAACTCAACCTATTAGTGCTTCCTTAAATCATCTAGCTAACATCTGATTGATCTCAATTTGATGAAATTGTCAAATATCTATTTGGACTTTTATTATTTCACTTATAAACTGACGCTAAATAGAATAATGATTATTCTGGAAGTGAAATCTAGAAAGGAATTTTAAAGACAAAAGAAATCACAAACATAGACAAATCGTCTCTAGAAATAGATTAATAATCAATAAAAGTCTCAAACATCAACTAAATAATGGTTTAAATAGCCCATAAACTCTAACAATTCAAAAAGAAAATCATCCTAATTTAATGGTAAAATTGTTAGTTTGACGCTATGGTTTGTGGATCCTGCAGTGGCACAACACGACCCGCGTCAGTAAACATGGCCTGGTTGTGCTCAGGAGCACAATCGTGCCAAGGAACACGAGTTAGCCGTGTTCCCTACTGGAACTCCCATCTACTTATTGTCAGAGCACAGAAAGGGGCACGAGCATCACTACAAAAAAATAACCAATCTGCAACGAAATCTGCAACGAATTTTAACAAAAAATTCGTCCCAAAAAATTTGGCGACGAAATTTGCAACGAAAAACAATTAGTCGCAACAAAATCGTCGCCAAAAATCTGCAACGAAAAATCCACATTTGTCGCCATTTTTTGCAACGAAAATAAAAATTCGTTGCCAAATTCGTCGCCAATTGGCAACGAATAAAGATTCGTCGCCAATTGGCGACGAAAATGTATTCGTTGCCAATTGGCAACGAATCCAAAATTCGTCGCCAATTGGCGACGAATTTTAAATTCGTTGCCAATTGGCGACGAATGTTAGATTCGTTGCCAATCGGCAACAATTGTTCGTCGCCAATTGGCGACGAATACATGTATTCGTCGCCAATTGGCAACGAATCCAAAATTCGTCGCCAATTGGCAACGAATTTTGGATTCGTTGCCAATTGGCAACGAATACATTTTCGTCGCCAATTGGCGACGAATCTTTATTCGTTGCCAATTGGCAACGAATTTTGGATTTGTTGCCAATTGGCGACGAACAATGATTCGTTGCCAATTGGCGACGAATCTTTATTCGTTGCCAATTGGCAACGAATTTTGGATTTCGTCGCCAATTGGCAACGAATTTGGCAACGAATCTTGAATTCGTTGCAAATTACGATAAATAGTAAACTTACGATATATTTGTGACGAACTGATATTCGTTGCTAATTTCGTCGCAAATTGGCGACGAATCCTAAATTCGTCGCAGATTTCGTTGCAAAAAAAAAAAAATTCTCAATGCAATATTCATTTTGGTTATTATCCTGTATATACAAACAATATCAATCCAATCGGATCGATTCATAAATACATGTAACCTGTAACAAACAAGCATATCAAATCTAATACAAATAAAGCAATAACATCCATTCATTTCATCCAAATATCCATAACATACATAAATCCATAACAACCAAATATCCATAACATGCATAATATACAATCACATAACATCCAACAGTCACATCAGAATCCAACAAATATCTACAATAGACATGTACACATGTCTATAAGTCTGTCCGACCAAACAACCAACCAACCAACAGTCACATGCATCAAAATGCGAAAAATCCATACAAAGTCCTGATACTAAATAAACAAGTCTGAGTATATATGAAGAAAAGATAGAAGAAGAAGATATCATCGAGGTCCGCCGGAAACTCTGCTTGATTCATCGTCACTATCTTGTCTTCGCCTGCATAGAAAAAATAAGATAAAGAGAAAGTATCATTCTTAAAATTAAAACTAATACTAAAACCAATAAATTAAATATGTAAAGACTAACCTTTTTTTTTGATTTGTTTATAAAAACCTGTGTAACAAAAAAACAAACAGTATTATTAACAATATATAAATTATTAACTTGCAACTGGATTTAGGATTTCGAATTTAAGATTTAATAATTTTTAAAAGTTTATGATTTATTGGTTAAGAGTTTACGAGTTTAGGTTTTTATGATTTAGTGATTTTTTAAGGTTTAGGGGGTTTAGGGGTTTTGGATTTAGGTTTAGGATTTAAGATTTAGGATTTCTTAAGAGTTTAATTATGATTTATTGTTTAAGAGTTTACGAGTTTAGGTTTTTATGGTTTAGTGATTTTTTAAGGTTTAGGAGGTTTAGGGTTTTTGGGTTTAAGTTTAGGTTTTAGGGTTTTTGGGTTTAAGTTTAGGTTTTAGGGTTTAGTGTTTAGTCTTTAGGTTTAGGAGGTTTAGGATTTAAGATTTAGGATTTTTTAAGAGTTTAACATTTATTGTTTAAGAGTTTACGAATTTAGGTTTTTATGGTTTAGTGAATTTTTAAGATTTAGGGGGTTTAGGGTTTTTGGGTTTAGTTGTAGGTTTTAGGGTTTTAGGATTTAAGATTTAGAATTTAAGATTTAGGATTTTTTTAAGAGTTTATCATTTATTGTTTAAGAGTTTACAAGTTTAGGTTTTTATAGTTTAGGTTTAGGATTTATGGTTTAGTCTTTAGTCTTTAGGTTTAAGGTTTAGGGGGTTTAGGGTTTTTGAATTTAGGTTTAGGATTTATGATTTAGAGTTTAGATTTTACAATTTTAACTTTAGAGTTTAGCAAGTTATTTAGGATTTACAAAGTTTAGGGAAAATTAACATATACAGGAAAATTAATTTTCCCTACAAACATTAATATGATTTTAAAAACATGCAATAGAATTTGTGCTAATGAAGCTTTGAGATGAATATTTATAAGACACAGATTACTATTGGACCTTCTACTCTAGTAGCAGTAATTCCATAATAGAGTAATTAATCATGCACATTTATTTCAGAAGGTTCACATGATTCCAGTGAACGACAATGGAGTAAATGCACCCAATAAAATGCTAGAGCAGGCAAGAGTCAAATATAGGCATGGAGTATTTGCAGCAAGATCACTAGGTAGAAGAACCATATCTAAGATAACAGAAATCAAATGCAGAATGTGTGGCATGCAAACTGCACAATCTCGAAGAGCTCAAATAAAGAGTTTGAAGTTGGGACATTGTCTTCCTACATTGATTTACATATAAAAGACATACATCGTGCAATAATCAAAGATTTAAACAAAGGAACATGAGAAAGCATTGATTATTTGATGCAAATTCTCGTCTGATACATAAATTTCAAGGATATATTTTGCTTTCTCATTTTGAGTATTTGTAGTTCTTTATTTCTCACTGAATGAATTGTGGTATAGCCTTGTCTGTTCTTCAAACTAAAACTGATGCAAGAACGAATCGTTCTTCACAAATCAAAATAAGTCCTACCAAATGCCCATTAAACTCTTACTACTCGTTCATTGGCTAAGCTAAGACAATTATTGAAATCTATTACAAATTCTAAAATTTAGATCAATTCCTTTTTCTTATTTGCATTAAAAGCAAAGGATGCTATGTTGTTTCCACAACAAAGTAAACCTGAATCTTCCTACAGCTATTGATTTAAGCCCATAAACCTAAAAGAATAGATAAAGAGAGCAATTAGCATAAAACAGAATCTGCAGATTTAAGATTGTGAACATAAATAGCAGATACATGAATCAACAGGTATTATTTTGCCCACTTGGGCGTGGCGTATTTGATCTGTAGATGAAAACTAGATAAATCATGTAAGAATCGAAGTGGCCAGAGAAGGACTGTAATAGATGTCCAGTTATTCTCACCCTAAAAGTATATACTCAAGATAGCGTAGAAATGCAGCAGATATTGAAGGGCCAGGAGAAATCCGGCGGCGAGGGAGACAGATCCGGCGGCCAGGAGAGAGATCCGGCGGCGAGGGAGACAGATCCGGCGGCCAGGAGAAATCCGGCGGCGAGGGACACAGATCCGGCGGCCAGGAGAGAGATCCGGCGGCGAGGGAGACAGATCCGGCGGCCAGGAGAAATCCGGCGGCGAGAGAGACAGATCCGGCGGCCAGGAGAGAGATCCGGCGGCGAGGGAGACAGATCCGGCGGCCAGGAGAGAGATCCGGCGGCGAGGGAGAGAGATCGGCCAGGAGAGATCCAGCGGCGAGTGATCCGGCGGCCAGGAGACAGATCCGGCGGCCAGGAGAGAGATCCGGCGGCGAGGGAGACAGATCCGGCGGCCAGGGAGAGAGATCGGCGAGAGAGATCCGGCGGTGAGGACTGAGAGATCCGGCGAGCGGCGAGGGAGAGGTATCCGGCGAGAGATCGGGGAGAGAGGGCGAGCGAGGCGCTGTTCCGTGCGAGAGATCGGCGAGAGAGGGCGAGCGAGGCACTGTTCGCGAGCGAGAAGAAAAGAGGAGTCGGCTGTTCGCGAGCGAGAAGAAAAGAGGAGACGGAACTTAGGGTTTTAACTTAAGTTTTTTTGGGACGAATTTTTTTCGTCGCCAATTTCGTCGCCAAATTGGCAACGAACAGAGTATTCGTCGCCAATTTGGCGACGAACAGTGTGTTCGTTGCCAATTTGGCGACGAACAGTGTGTTCGTTGCCAATTTACAGATACATTTGTCTCCTGTATCTGTTTGGCAACGAATAAAATTTTTCGTCGCCATATTCGTCGCCAAATTTGGCAACGAAACAGTTATTCGTTGCCAATTTGGCAACGAATAACCTATTCGTCGCCAATTTGGCAACGAATATCCTATTCGTCGCCAAATTTGGCAACGAAACAAATATTCGTCGCCAAATTTACCAACGAACACAAAATTCATCGCCAAATTTGGCGACGAAAACCTGTTTCGTTGCCAAATTGGCGACGAATATATTATTCGTCGCCAAATTGGCAACGAAACAGGTTTTCGTCGCCAAATTTGGCGACGAAACAAATATTCGTTGCCAATTTACCAACGAATACAAAATTCATCGCCAAATTTGGCGACGAAAACCTGTTTCGTTGCCAAATTGGCGACGAATATATTATTCGTCGCCAAATTGGCGACGAATTTTGTATTCGTCGCCAAATTTACCAGATACGATGATTTTTTTGCAACGGAAAAATCTTTCGTCGCTAATTAGCGATGAATAAATTATTCGTTGCAAATTTGCGACGAATTTAGCAACGAATTAATTTTTGCAACGAATTTGGCGACGAATATTTTGAGTTGCTAAATTGGCAACTAATAATTGTTTCGTCGCAAAATATGTTGCAGATTAGCGACGAAACCTTGGTTCGTCCCAAAATTCGTTGCTGATTGGCAACGAAAATAATTCGTCCCAAAAATTCGTCGCAAAATCGGTTATTTTTTGTAGTGCTGATTTATATATAGATGGTAATTAAGTAGATCATAGACTTATTTTTTAAATAAATGAAAATCTAATATTTAATTTTTTTTAGGGTTCCAAGGGTTAATCCAATTAAATCGGGCTTCAATACGAGATTCTAGTCCATAGGACTCAAAAATATGGATACTAACTTGATTATGTATAAATATCATTGTAAAGAGGTCATTAAAGATGTGTTTACGGTAGTTGAGAAATTGAGATCAATGATTTTTAAAATTGAATAATTAACTGACTAAGACGTAATTAATTAAAATTAAGGGAGCCAGGGCTACCTCAACTTTAATTTCCTGAAAATATATATGACAATACGATCTGAAAACAAATAAATAACATGCATGAACTAAGGTGATCCATGCTTGTTGTCTGAATATGTCTTGATCGGATCTATAGTAGGGTTGTTTTCAACAATTTGACGTGGCTAAAGTATGGCTATACAAGTCATGACTTAATCCCATTTTTCATCGACCATCAAAATAAATTAAAAAATAAAAATGATAGCCCAGTCTAACAACCAATGTCCTTGGAGCCGCTATCCATTCGAGAGAACAACTCATTGATTTCGTATGAACAACTCTAGTGACCCAGATTGATATATAACTTGATGAATTTCAATGACAAAGAAAACATAGAAATAAATGAGAAAGTACTAGTGATGTTTCTCGTTTGCAATTAGCTATTTTTAAAAAATAATTCACATTAATATATTACAAGAGGACATAATTCCTAGGCAGCGTATTAATTATTCAGGAATTTTGAACTAGTGTAGAATTCTCGTGGTTTCATAAAGCCCTACATCAGAGTTGACTCTAAACCCTTCAGAAAAGGCTTTGCACAAATAAATAAACTTGATCGAGTTTTGATCTGATAAATAAATATATACCTTTAAACCTACACCAAATAAATGATGCCTACTAATTAATAAAATTGAAATATATTTCAAATAAATTAGTTTAATATATTTATGTAGAATTTAATAAAATTCCTTCATTTTTCTGACATTTGACGTCTAGCCAAATTCATAAGTGTTTTTTTAAAAAATAGATATTCGAATAATTTGTGGTTATTCTTTATCCGCGCTCACCTTTCAAAACATTTAGTGTGTAAAAAAATCAAAGAGGAATGCGCCAAAATGAGGGAATGGACGTGCAATCACCTTCAAGTTTTTCATCAATTGCATTTCACATGGAAATCATTTGTTGCTATTGTCAACGAAGAAGTCCACATTATGACACTAGTGCACAAAGATCTTGATAATTATTTTTCTTTGGATAAATTTAACTAAATTGTTAATGCTACAAAGGAAAAAAAAAACAAAAAACAAAAAGACTAGCTGCTCAAATGCTTGTGGCATAAGTTCACCTAAAATTCATTCGGAACTAAGGAGTTTGAGATCGTTCAAGTAAAACTTTGAGATGGTGAATCATACAAGGTTAACATAAACAAGGGTTCATTTTTCAAATTTTATTAGCGTGGATGATTAAAATTATAGTAAACATTAATTATTCGTGATCTGAGGGTTGCACTATGAATGTTAGTTAATTAATAAATATTGTTAATTTTGATCCATGTCGTTCGAATCTAACCTCAAAAGTGAATTAGTTGAATTATCTTTGTAAAATTAAAAAAATAAAAATAATAACTAATTGATGAGCCGCATCCCTATCATCCTTATACCAAATATAGAAAGAATTTGAAAACTAGGCGGCAAACACCACACGTTTTTATTGATAAACTGTCACCTGTTTTTTAAAAAATAATGTTAGTGGCTTTCATTTGGCCGCCAATCTTTATCTTGTCCTTTAATTTCATAAATTTTCCATTTCCATTTTCTTTTTTAATACTTTAAATTTAACTTAATTATCAATTCATCAAATAAATATTAATTACCTTCAGGCATTTGCGTGGAGAAAACAATCACTTATTACCAATGATTAAATTGTCCTTTGAAGTCTTAAATTATTGATAGACAGACACCATTTAATGTGAAGTGAAAAATAAGACACGGATTTACCTATAGGGATAAATGAAAGCAAAAAATACAAATAAAAAAAAAATAAAATGATGGATTTGGATACTCACGTTTCACGTGTGGAATCATCTAATGTTAGAATATGTCCTTTTACGCTCTTATTGTTAAAAATAATTATTATGAAATTGCTTGAATCATCTAAGAAGCTATAATACAATTTCTTATACAAATGAAAGCAAAGACATCTTATATTTTAATGTTGGAATGTGTTCTAAAATTACTGTATCAAAGCCAGCTTGTAACGTTGAGGTGTGAAGAAATTTGTTTGTTACCAACTTTTAGATCAATAGAAAGTATCAATCTCGTCTGGTAACCAATGGATCATGGTGCGCAGCAACAAAATTTGAAAACCAGATCAAACAGCTGCATCATATAATGAAAACAGAGGAAGGAAAAATTAATGAACCCAACTATATGCCAACCTATTTCACTTCTATGTTCAATCACACCTGCCTTCAGGATCGATGAAATTGCTGGGAAGATCACAAGACCCTTCTCGCCTTGAGATAAGAGTAGAGTAGAAAAAATGCAGCGACTGCGCCAAATATTATCCCTGTTGTGGTCAACCAAAATGCCCACTGCTCCAGATGTATTCCAGCATGACATCATAACAAATTAATGCTTAAAAATAGTGATTAACTAATTAACTTTATGCCGGAGAATTAAAATGAAAAAGGGAGGAGTTAATACCGCATGCTCCTCAAGGTAGGATCTTAGATTCATACCGAATATTCCTGCACAGTGAAATTATATCCAACCAATTCATCATCGGAAACAGGAACGACCTTACGATTCCATTTTTCAATTTTTTAATGGACATATTGATACAGGAAGCATGCCCCCATTAGGCACTGGAAAACAGGATTTAATCTCTTTAACATCTAAGATCACGTCTATAAGAAAAGGGAAAAAAGGAAAGCCATAGTTGGAATCCATGTAGGTTTCAGAGAATAGACAGCAGGGATCAGAATGGGGCAGTACATTGGCTCTCTAAATGGGCCCTTACAACTAGACTACAGAACGGCAGCTTTAGAGGAGGAACCAATGGACTTGCATTGTATCCAATGTAGTGATTTAATTCATCCTCTCGGCAGGACTGATGCCTAAGTCTCTATAATAAGTTGCAAACTGTTGGCTTCCACCTTTTAACAAAAAAATAAATAAATAAAAACAATGTGCAGCGAAGTCTGCAGGATTGTGAACTTAATTAATTGGCATGCTTCGGGGATGCAAAAAAGTCAACGCCCTAAAACCCTGTAGAATTAAAACAGCATGCAAAATTTCTGAGAAGACGCTTCTGTTGAAGGTCAGAGAGGAGGCAACTTTTGAAAAACAAACGCATACGATCTAAATTAGAGGTGCACATGATATAGAATTAAATCCTGATCTAAAGAACGAGCACACGTGCCCTCTTTCTATTTGGCTTCATGAAGTGCTCCTCTAGAATTCGCATCCAATAGTACAAGGCTTCAGTAACAAGCATCAACCTTAGGAGATGAGTCATACCTGCAACTAAAGCCCCAACTGCAACACAGAACGTCCCAACTTGGAGAAGCAACTCTACTCTACTAACTTCAAGTCGGCGAGAGCTGGAGATAATAGGTAAATGAAATTTGATCCATATAAGAATAGTGACTTACTGAATTGGAACATGAAAATTAAAGAGTGTACAAAATCTCGAGATCCAATTTATTGTTAAGATAAACCAACCTTTAGAACTTGAAGTTCAAGCCTCCATGTCAAGGTTGAATTTACACAAAATCAAATCATGTTTTCCTCTGTGAATGTTTTATTGTTTGTAAAATAGTATTTGGAAAGGAAACAAGAAATTAGCATACCAAGGAGCTGAAAGGAAGCCTCGATAATCCATTTGAAGATCATATCATAGGCATCTAAGGATAGTTGGCGTATTAATCTTAGTCTGTGGTCATTTAGATTATCCCACGATAAAATGACCACACATAAAAACTATGATGTATTCATTTAATTGCTCTACTTGAACTTCTCTTATTTCATTTTTTCAGGAAAAATTCCAACAAAAAGATCGCCAACTCCAAGATCAACGCAGAAGCAAGGTTCCTACATCAATATTTTTGAAGAAAAATTCTATGCTTTCAGGAAGGAGAGTGCTACGTCGATGTTGCAGATGTTTTATACCATCCTAAGATTTAGGAGGATATCGACAAGGATTCCTCAAGATGCATCAAATTGAAGGAACAACAAATAAGATGGACATCCCTCATGACCCAGCAGTTGGGAATGAAGATATGCTCCAATATGCAGCAAAAATAATCCAGTAGTATGCTTATCTATATTTTTTATAAGAATGTTATAAACCTAGCCACCTTCAATTTCTAGAATTACATATTCCAAAGTGACGCGAAATTGAACGAAAGAAAGATGCAATTACTGGCACAATGTAAATATCATTGCCAACAGCATCCATCAGACATTTTTAAAAAAAAAATTTGTAGTATGAACTAAGCTACTGAAAACAGAGCCTTTTAATCCTCTAATTGCTCTGACTTGTATATGTTAGTGTCACTAGGACAACTTAATTTAGAAGATATTGCAATCTCCAAGATGCAATACAAAAAATATTCATAATTAAAAAAAAAAACAAGATGGAAGGAGTTATAATGGTAAATTTGAAATGAAAAAATGGCATACTAGCAACTACACATGGCATAATGGTACATTTGAAATGATAGAAGAACCAACAGTCAAGTATATAATGTTAAAAAAGCATCATCAAGGCTAAGAAGATAAAAAATTGTAAACCTCAAGTTCACAGCAATAGAATCTTCCATTTCCTTGGCAGAATCAAGAAGTCTTTCAGCTTGACCATGGCAGGATTCACATCTGAGAAAAGTGAAAACAGGTTAAAGCGTCACAAGAACTTGATCAGCTTATGTGTGTGCGCGTTGTGTGCTTCTGCTGTCTGTGCTTCAAAGCTACAATCCACCCAAATGAGAGAAGCCCACTAAGTTGTTGAGAGCTAACACCATTAACTTGTTTGACCCACCATTGGCTAAAAGGTATTAAGCACAAATGAATAATGTTTCACTCATCCAAGTCAATGAAACTCTTTAATTAGCCAGCCTACGACTATCCATGTGAGACAAAATTAGGATGTCATAATTTTAAGCACTCAAGGACCATCACAATAAAAATCTAAGCCCGATTTATAGACCAAATCATCCCTATTCAGCAGGTTCGAGTGCTCTTTCCAAAACATCTTCCATATCTAGAATTACCTTTGCTCCTATACCAATTGAAACAATTGCTCAAACAAGAAAACCAACTCATCAACCAGTTAAGCTCAACTACTGACCCACAATGCTTAAGCCCAAGTTAGTGATAGTTCTCTCATTGACACCTATACCTCTTTAATTAGAGCACAACTCTACATGTGAACTTATTGAGATGCCAGTGTGCTTGAGAATTCCTTAGGAGAGTTAATGTTTTTGAATCCTTGATTGACAATGTGATAATTTCCTAGCAAATGATACATGATAGTCCTTATAATTGCCCCTGATTAGATAATGGACTCTTTGCTGAAGATTGCTAAATGAATGAATTTTTCAATGCTGAGGCTGATCATGAAGGTTCCCTATTGAGGTATGAACATTCCCATAAAAGAAGGATATCTAGACTTCCTTCTCACTATAATTTTTTAAACAATTGTGAAGTTGCATATTTATTAGAATACATTACCGTTGAAGATAATTCTCCAAGAGCATTTCAATCTCCTCCTCTTCTTCTGCAGAATGTTGTCCCATCATCAGACAAAATGAAGACATTAGTGGAAGAATACATTACACAATATTCTATGATCCTAATAAAAAAACATGTAGTATCAGACAAGTACATAGGAATCACAATAGTTACTTCAGAAAGAAACAATATAAATTATAATGATAAGATGATAAAAAAAAAACTTAAGAAAATTTAATGTCAAACTAATAACAATATCTAAAATGTAATTTTAGCAATACCAAGGAGTGGTTGTGGTTTAACAAGTAAATCTTATAAGAGTCTTAGATATTTTAATTTTAGAATATATTATTCAACAAATATTAATGAGAATCTATTATCCACAGAATTAAAGCTGTGTGGTTAGAATGCAAAGGACTTTTTTGTGCGATCATGTTATGTTCCTCTGGTTGAAAGAATTGTAGGAGTAACATAATTAAGAAATAACATACATCAAAAAGAACAAATAATACACATCAGAACATTAAGATTGATGTGCAAGGTTACTAGGAGAGAGGACATAAACATCATTTGGTAGCAATTAGTAGTAGCTTTGATAAATAAATTGGGAGAAAATAACCTAAGATGATAGAAAAAAGATGTTTTATTAATGAGTTGCTACTTGCTAGGTGTAGTCATATGTTTTATTAATGACTTGCAACTTATTATGGGAAAGTTATGGAAGTAAAATATGCAGGCTTTCAAAGAGAATTTGTGTTCGAAGCCTATATTTTATGAAGAAAAGCAACATAATCTATACAACCAAGTATTTTACCAGGAAATATGTGTAGGGTACAAGCTACATCAATGTCGGAGTTCATGTTATCAAAAAGATCCTACAAATTATACTGTCATATCTCATTTGCATAAAATTCGGTCACAGTGCATAGGAAGGCAGATAAATATAAAATCACATGTATACAATCTCTCTGATATCATTCTTCTAAGATGTGACCAAAGTAAGGAACCTGGAGAGAACCTAGAGTAGGAAAAAGAAGACAGCACAAATTCCTGCACCTTCAGCCATTTGTTTGTCCAAGGGAAGGGAACATTCCACATCATTACTCCCCCAGCGAATTGTACAATTTCTCCCCATTATGCATATGCGACGAATTTCATGAGGATCTTCAAGAAGATCAAGAAGCATCTGTTTCAGCTCTCCTGCTCGTGAACCCAATTCAACCTTTAATTGCACACAGAAAGAAAAATTAATACACAATGTGATACACACGTCTAAAATCAAAGGATATTATATGAGTCATTTGACATGCCAAAGTTTGTTTGCTCAGACGAAGATCTTCCAACACATCAGCTGTCAATCTATTGGGAAGAAGAACTTCAAGTAATGCAACCACCTAAGACAAAAATCCAGTCCATCATTTCATATTACGAATAAAGTATACTTGAGTAGAGAAGTTGGGAGGGCTAAACAAAATAGTGTGCTGATTTATCTAAATATGAGTGTCATAATTTCTGCTCTTGGATAAGGAATTTTCAATGACTATGGTTATAATATTTGATAAATGTTCCACATAATTGAAAAGCTAATTAAACTAAAAAAAAGGGGCAGCCTGGTGCACTGAGAAGCTAATTATACTATGAGAAAAATATTAATTTGAGGTTACTTGTGACAGCCTAGCAGAATGTGTTTCTTGAATAGAGAGAACTAATGCCAGTGTTAACAGAGTACTATAAGAAAAAAAGAGTAATCATTATCAAACAACTTAACATCTTTGTGGATGTGGGAGGTGCAGTGACTCTTATCTGAATGTGGTTCCTAATAGCATAGCTGCAATAATAATTTATTTTCTAATCAACAAATCATCAAATCCAATTTGTAAAAAAAAATTGCAAATGAACATTGCAGAGCAGCACTAGATGCCCAAGTAATCTCTCACCAAGTCATGCCTAAGTAATCACTAAAGGACAACATGAAGTAATCAATATCTACTTATGCTTCAATCTTTTACCTAAACTGAACTTCATCCAGAAATATGCGATATGAAGAAATTAAAATAAATTGGAGCCATCACACACAAGCCAAGAAAAAAGACTTTCCAAAGTTCTCTAGGCCTACTCGACAAAGACAATATGTCTGCACTTTGATACCCTCCAAGATACAAACATGGACAATTAATATAAAAGAAACACTCACACGAGGTTCAATATCCATTATTCTGTTCTCTAACTGGTTTATTCGAGAAAGTAGTGCAGCTTCAACAACCTGTAAAAACAGTAAGTATTCCAATCCTTCAGATTTCATTGTCTTTATGAACCAAAATTCCAACTAAAAAGGATCCAAAAAATTCCATATAATTTCAACACACAGAAACCTGAATTGTTTTATGGAATTGATAATTCTATACCTCAAGCTCGAAAGGCATGGCAAGTCCACCACTGTTGCTTTTAGAACTTAAGCGAGGCAACAATGTTTTTAAGAAGGCTCTCCCTCCTTTTCTATAAAGTGAAAGAAACAGGCTATATGATTGTGTATGTGCAGATAAAGCTGGTGAAATATACAATGAAAGACCTGCACCTGTTATAATCAAATATAAGAACACGTTCATTCATAACAATTGCCCTTAAGGAGCCCAAATTCATTAATATAGCTTGTTCTCGCACCTACCATAAAGTGGTGTAAAAAAGTAAATAAGTGCACATAAATTGTGGGAAACATTATGTAAAAAATTGTATTTGTTAAATCTAGAAACAATTATTGGCACCATCAACCACCAAACATGGAAAAGGCAGAAATCTGGTTATCTGTGCTAGTTACATATGAAGGCACATTGAGATGCATAAATTCCTGTTCTTATATTTAGCAAGTTACACAAAACATTGTAAACAAGGAAATAGAAAACCATGTCAGTTTAGTCCCAAGGCATAATAATATATCAGGAGAATCAGAACACATAAATATAACATAGCTATAAATAAATAAAAGAGCTTAGGATTATATAATATATCAGGAGAAACCCAAGGATTATATAATATAGAAGAATCAATCTGATAACACCACAAGTTATTTATTTAAAATCCATCCATACCAGAAAATAACATAAAACAAAATAATAAGGATCACAAATTGCTTAATTTTACCAGCAAAGATGGCATTGAATTCAACAGCCACAATGATGGATCTACACTCCTGATATCTCTTGGACGTAAGCCTAAGACGCAATATGCATGAAGGAATTAAAATTATAAATAACAATACAACCAGAAGACAATTAGAAAAAGAATATTGTGATGTAGCATAACATCTCTGAAACCAAATTGATGTAGAACAAGAACGCTCTAATGGCAAATAACTAGATGGAACCATAACTTTATGACAAGAAGTTGAAACTGATAGAGTAGCAGGAAGTAGAAAGGATTGTACAGATATAATCAATACAAACAGCTCAATGGTTGAAATAGAAAATAAATAGAACAAGTACAACGTATAGGAGATGGCATATAATACTGTCTATGATGCCAGTTAACTTTTACTTGCAGTTTCGATTTGAAATTAATATCAAGTTTGAGAAATTTGTTACCCACCGCTTGATTTCAACAATTGTCGCCTGTTAATCTTCCTTGTAGACACTGTACCATCTGATTTAACTTCAATCACCTGGATGTAACAGCTCCAATTAAATCAAACATAGGTTCTGATCTAAACTAGTACTCATTTTGAAACTACATCAAATGTCCACGACTACTCTACAAATCATATGGAGAGTCAGAAATACACTGAAAAAACAAATTTTGCCATCCATGTGGCGAACAGAAGCAAACCATATCAATCTTCATTCAGTGAAAAGCCAACCATCATTTTAGAAAACAAGAAAGTAGTACAGGTATTTTCTAGTATAAGTCAAGAGTTATTGACATAATCAAGTGTTATTTTTGGTGAAAATATTGGGATGCGAAGTTACATTCCCACAGTAGGATAAAGAGATTCTATCAAGCATGAAATATACTATTAGACCAAAGAAAATTATTATATGACAGTAATCTAGCTTTCTGAAATCAAGAATAACAAGATGGGAATGTAAGCATATAGTCTCATCTCTACAAACTTTCAAATGTTTTGTAATGATGTCTCAAATAGTGAATTCCATGCCCTTTTAGATTATTACCTATATTATCAGTTCTCTGAAGGCACAAAGAAACTTCCAAATACCAAACATGCAAGGTAGCTATTGAAAGCCATGGTCAGCCATAGCAGCAGCATAGTAACAACTATTACAAAAAGGATGTCATGATTAAAATATAAACTTTCTTAAAACAGAAAAAAAGGGAAAAAACAGAAATGTCACAAGCTTTTTTCAAGATTCAGTTATTATTCCAAAAACTTTTTAGTTTATCTGATACCATGATGATTTTGAACAACTTTGAGGGGGGGGGGGGGGGGGGGGGGGGGGGGGGGGGGGGGGGGGGGGGGGGGTGGAAGACTCTTCTAGTTCTTAATGAACTTTTTTTTCTCAATTGTTTGAGTTACTCCTATGATATGCCAGAATCAGTTTTTCAATCTTCTTAGGGGCAAGATAAAAGAGAAAAATAACATCAGAAACTTCTAAGCCTTTTAACAATTTTGCTCTTACTTGTTTAAACTATGAACAGATTATGCATAATATGATGGTGACTTTTGGTGCCCTTCTGCATGCAAATGGGAGATTTAGTCAAAATATTCCTTAGGTAATATTTTTCTGTTAATGGTTCAGGTAATTTAGAAACGTAGTATGCTAATAGTTAATAGTGACAAATTGATTGACTATTAAATTTTGTGCATGTGTTATAACTATGTAACAATTGTGTTATTGTAATCTTCTGGGTGACATCATGTGCCGATCTTGTTCTTTTTAAGTGAGGCATTATTAGTGGCCTAGTAGGCTTGTGAGCATGTGACTAGCGGTGGTCAGGGGACCCTCGCAGCGTACCAACAGCACCGTGTCAAGGACTTAGTCTAACCTAGCGGGCCTGCCCAGGAATGTCCTCTTTATTTGAGTTGTTTGCCCATAGTAACTTTTGCCTTCTCTTCTCTCCAGAGTCATCTAAGAAAGTAGGAAGGAGTTGGTTGTTGATCTTTTCCATCTAATTAGGTATTCTACATTGTCTCAATCACGTCGGTCATACAAATTTCAGAATGAAATGTTGTTTCAAGTTTTCAAACAAAATGAATTCATGAATACTCAATTGGAAAAAGAAAATAACACAAAAGAATAAAGAACACGCGCAACAACACACACACGACAACAAAGTCACACGCCAATTAAGGTGAAGAGCTCCTGCGATGGCAAATTTCCACCGATAGATTACCTCGTACACAGGTTCTCTGATGCCAAGCGAGATCGAATCAGAAGAGGCCATCATCTTGCGTCTCTTCTCCTGCTTCTGAAATGAAGGTTCCAACTCACTTGTCCCGCTAATACGGACGCCATCTGCGGCAAAATCCTTCTCCGCTTCGGCCAACTCCCCCTCCGTATTCTCCTGCTGACTCCGAACGACAGCGCCTCCTCCATCGCCGCCTCCCTTCTCCGATAATGACCACGCGGTGGATCTGGAGACTGAGGGCACGGGGTGGATCGAGAGGAGGCTCCGAGCCGGATACGCAGAGAGGGAAGTGGAGGAGACGGAGGCTGAGAAGGCGCGGAAGGGAAGGAAGGAGGCCCGGTCCGCTTGACGGAAGAATCGGGTCAGGTCGAGGAAGAGGAGCAAGGAAGACGAAGACATCAAGCTTTGGGTGAACAGGGCTTCCGGGCGGTGCCACCGCGCATGGAAACAAATTGACGCACTACCGTACCACCATCAGCCGCAAGCCACTTTCTCCTCCAATTTGTGACCCAACTTTTCTGATTTATTTACCTTCTGATAATTATTCTCCCAATAATATCTCGGGTTATAAATGTTGGACATGTTGGCAGACGCGTCGGAATTAACCCACAGCGTAACCCAAATACCAAAAAGGACAATTTCATGGCCCCCGCGTGAATATTATCAAATCACACCCCAAATCACATCCTTTCGTAATTCTTTTGCCATTGGCCCCTTCTATTTCAAAATTTTCGATATAAATTACTCTGGCTGATCTATTGTATACAGTCTGAGATTGTTTTGGAAATTCGAATCCATGAATTCTAATCACAGGATAGTAATTTTACTATTGGAATATCATGAGTGGAATAAAACTTTAAGTGACAGTGCCTTTGACGCACTATAACATGAAGGAAACTCCTCCAAGCGTAATTTGATGGCTGTTTAGTTGAAAGTTCATTCTCTTAATTAGCTTTCGAGCTAAGATCTCTGGTTTATGTGTCTCAGTAGCTCTTCACAGTACTCAAATTGGTTATAATATGGCATGTGAACCAGCAAAAGCATTATTACATAACAAGCAATAGGATGGCTAAATCATCAACATAGTAGTAGTTCAAATCTAATAATAGCGGTTAAGCTAACCACCTTCAGAGACAACTGACAAGACTAGCAGAATAGTGGATAAGACAACCACTTCCTCATACAATTCTAAATGCATGCACTAGAAGTAGAGTTCTAGAGAAAAGGGAAATGCCTGCATTGCATTTCTTATGAGATCAGATCAATGCCCTGGAGCAGGAGAGCATCAGACAAGACCCTGTTAGCAGCCTCCGAAGGATGAAAGCTATCCCAGAACACATACTCAGTGGCGTTGCTGCATGTCCCCAGAGTTCTTGTGTTGCAAAGAAGCGATGTCTCGATCGTCCCTGTGCCACAGCAAGCTCGCTTTGACTCGAAGAAACCTTGGGGCCAAATGGAGGATACAATTGTCAGTTACGTGTCTGAAACTTTTTGTATGTTTTGCAGTGGGTTCGAACTATGCATACCGCTGCTCCCAGGGTTGTCGATCAGGTCCAGTAGAGGTTTATAGATGTCAAAGACGACTAGCCTCAGATCAGGGCGACTTCTTCTCAGGGATGCAGCAGCCGTGTTGATCTTCTTGTTGAAGGTGACTGCATCGTTATTGAGCCGTGTCACGCAGCCATTATTGCCACCACCAAACAAAGCGATGGCTGCTGGAAGGCACCCCATTGGTGGTAGAGATGTGACACCGACTCTGCGTGCTCCCAAATCGTACACATTCTGGTCCACAGAATAGGCCATTTATTAACGTCATGAGTAATGAATAAATGTCTGCAAGTTAAGAGCAGAGCTCATCAATTTCCTTTGGTGTCTTGATTGCTCAACTACTACTAACGTGCAGTGACCCAACTTTAGCCTGAACGCATTGAATGACATATAATGGAGTAGATCATTTATTTTGACTAAAGTAGGAATACTCGCTGTGAAGGACATTGTATAATGTAAATACTTGGTAAGTGGACAACGAAGGCAGAGGGCAGAAGACTAATTGCTTTAATAATTTGAAAAAAAGCTCGTATATTTAGGTGTGTGATTTAGTAAAGTGTTCTAATATTTGGCTCAACAAAAATAACTCATATATTCTGATGCACGCATGAAGAAATGAAGAAATGGGAGTTTTGATGCAGTGTGTAGATCTTTGTTAAACAATCCCTAGAGCAACTTTGTGAAGTTTTGCAGGGAATGCACCTGAACGAAATTGGTAAAAGATTTCGCCAGCAACTCAGAGAACTGATCAGGGGTGTAACTTGCACTGAGCATAGGATTGACGTAGTAGTTCTGGATGAAATCACTATTCCCAGCGCTGAGAATGTAGATGGAACCACTGAATAGGGTTCTTGCTTTTTCTCTCCCGGCAATGGTTTCCACCTTGGACTGGTACTCCTTGTAGTACTGCACTTGCTGGGCTAGAGGGATTGCATGCTGCCAAAGAGAGACAATGATGGTAATCCTTAGCAGGACGACGTGTTCTTGGCCATGAGAATCATTACAGTAGCTATGAAAATCCACGATGAAAATCTGAGAACACTCACATAGAGATTTGCAGTGCTGTTCAAGTATCCAGATGCAGCAGAGGCAAAGTTTGCGCCATTCAAGAGATTTGTTCCTGCAGCTTCATTGCTGAGGTAGGCTGGTGGATATGAAGTGAATCCGAGGTTCTCGACTGCATGGGAATTTGTTTTTGTTCATAAAAGATTGATTGAATTCGTGGCGATCATTAATTAGTAGAAAGTTCATGTTCTGGACAGATAAAACAGTCTTTTGACAATATAATACCGGTGAAGTCAGTTGCAAGCTTGCCGTTGCAGAACCGTCCTGTTGGCTTGTGCTGGAGAAAGTCTCTTCCATAAGGAGGGAAGTCGGCCCTGACAAGAGTGGCAAGGTTATTGTTGTTTCCGGCGTCGACGACGGAGTCTCCGAAGATCATGACACCAGGGACCAGCCCTTGCCCCGCGGAGATTTCCACCATTGCTGCCAACACAACAGCAACAAGAGCCAGATTCGTGGTTGCACTAGTTCTTCCTCTCCAAAGCTCCATTGTTTCACTCCCTCACTAAGTGAAGTGTGCTCTACAGTTGCTCAATGGACAAATGTTGATGGAGAAAGAAGTAGATGAGAGGGATTTAAGAAGGGGAGAGGAGAACTCAAGAATTAAATGTGGGCTGAACTGTCATCAAAAGATGAGCAGTTATAGTGCAATAAGTTTAGGCATTGAAAGCTTTTATGGACCTGTAATATATCCTTGAACTGTAGTATCTAGATCTTGCACTGCCATTTCCTTATCTGGAAACAGATCGATTACAGGATCATAAAATTCATAATTCTTCTTCTTGTTTATCCTCAGCTACCTAACAGGATCCAATGGGCTTTGACAATGACAAGAAAAAGATGGTGATGTAACAGTTTAATTACACTTGGAGGATTGTGAACTAACGAGAAAAGTTTGTAGATTTAGTCATTGTGGCAGATAAATTATTTGTTAATGTGAGCTTCAATATTTTGAGTAATTGAATGCAACAAGTTAATCCATCAATTCTGTTTCCTCCTTTCTCTTTCCTTTGGCCCATCCTCTAAGCTTGCGCAGCAACCTTGGCTTCTTCAACCCACAATAACGACGGCTCTTCTTGCTGCCTTCAACTTCCAAATCCATGCAAGTTTCGTTGCTGTTCTCTGCAGCAGCTGGGGAACATTCTGAGTCATGGAACTCCACCCTGCAACTCTTCACAACTTCATTCTCCATGATCAGCTGCTCTTCGATCTCCTGAACCGGATTCAAATCTTCTTGTTCTTCCTCTTCTTGGTTCATGGTGAGTTCATGGCTCAAGCAAGCGCCGACCCAGCCCAAGTATATAAGCTCCTCCATTTCCAGGTACCATTGATACCGGAACAGCTCAAGTTGATCGAGTAACTCCTGGTTCGAAACAGTCCTGAAGCTTTCACTCTTGATCATCTCTGCTTTTGCCTGTGAATATGAGCTCGCACAATTTAACCTCTTTTCTAATCGAAAAAACAAGTTAATTGGGGATCTAGGATACGAACCTCTGATGCAGATTGCATTATGCCTGTCAATGCTTCCAGCTTGCAATCTAATGAACTGCTTTCCTGCATCAATCGATCTGCAAAATCTTTCACTTCTTTCAACTCCTCCTCGATCCTGGACCACTCATCCTCTCGAGCGCTCATAACCAGAGTTTGCCTCCGAGCTTCGAGACGATGAAGCCTTTCTATTTTTTGCATCTTGTTTATCTTCCTCTGCTGATACTTGAGCTCCGTTCTCAGTTTCTTGAGATGTTGACTGCGAATGGTTCTCTCGAGCCTCCGGTTGTTGGCTTCCAGACACTCGAGCTTGTAACTCAAAGACATAATCTGTAACTTGTGGAAATCCGCTTCCTTCTCCTTTGCACTGTAGTAGTCCTGGAATTCTGACTCCATCTCATTTGCTCTGTCAGCAGTTGCAGCCACAAGTGAGTTCAAAGACTCAATCTCTTCTTTTAGAGTCATCAGTTGCAGAGGCTCTGTTTCATCTTTGGTGGATGGTTGAATCTCACAAGCTCTGCCATCAGTTGCAGCTTCTTGGATATTAATCATCAAAGCATCGGTTGGATTTTCTAGGCACCTCTGCAGGGACTCTACTTGTTCAAGATCATCATCCTCTTCTTCCTCTTGGTATATGGAGGATGAATCGAAATCATATGTGGAACAACTGGAAGAAGAAGAATCCATCAGGCTTTCTTCTTCGTGGAACGGAAGGCCACAAGGTTTTTGGTTTCTTTTTCTGGTGATCTTTGTGAGGGCTGAGAAGATGAGGCCAGCAAAGGGGAGAGCAATTAGAAGGAGAGGGTTTAGTCTGGCTGCTTCTCTTAAGTTCTTGGCCTTCTCCATGCACGAGGAAGGAGGTACGCTACCTTGAGATCCATGCAATTGATGAGTGGTAGTATTTGGGCAAGCTCCAGGCTTGCCTTGGGGCAGGTTCACCTCCAAAGTGGGGTTGGAATCCAAGTGGCTTCTGATTTGGGTGAATGATTAGTGAAGGATAATTTGATATCAAGCTTGGAATAAACGAAGATTGAGATGTACTATTTTATGAATAACAAAAAGGAACAAAATTCGAACAAACAAAATTAATCTTACTCAGGGCCCTGGGGAGAAAACTATATATATTTTGTTGAAACTGTGAAACTTGTAACATGAATTTGACTATTTATTATATAACAATGTCGTCCAATATTTTAAGATCAACAAACTAGATCAAAACTCGAACAAACAAAATTAGTCTTACTCGGCCATGGGGGAAACTATACATATTTTGTTGAAACTGTGAATCTTGTAACATATACAACTCTGATCGCTCAACTTCTATAACATGGAGGGTTGGACCAAGTGTTCCAACTCCTAAACACTGCACATTGCAAGACAGATTCCACTGCATGGGGTTTCAATTAATTGCAAATTGCTCATGCTGTGAGAAGGCTTACAACCTCTGCAGTGAGACTGGAAATTGCCAGCTGAAGTTTGCCCTCTCCAAACAAATGGATTCTGTTCCTTCATCTGAATACTCATATTGACGCAGAATGAACACAAGTTAAGCTTCGAACATGGCCGCACCTGATGTAAGAGATGATAGAAGCCCTGCTGCAGGGCCAGGAAGAATGTCGCCAAAGGTCGACATGGCAGCAGCAGATCTGTCTTTGAGCCTACCAACTTGGCCATCAGAAAGCATAGAGCCCCATCTGGAGGTACTCTCCCCAAATTTGCTTCCCACCTGGGGGCAAAGTTATAAGAATAGCACCATTCATGTTCAGTATCATATTATATGGCCAAATCTGAAGGTAAAACGTTATGTAAATGTATACTAATCAGACTTGTAAAAGAATCATGACCATTAAATACAAAACATATTTTATGAGGCTAACAAAAAATTATGAGGTTTATTGTCATTAAAATCAAACTTAACTCATCAAGAAGACATTGAATATTGAAGCTAAGCCTGGATATTCAATGTTGATTATAAAGCAATAGTCATCAACTTGCCACTATTTCACCTATTATTTTTTTGAGACACTAAATGAAGCCTTGTGTTATCTGGACAATAACATGGGATGATAAACCAAAAACACTGGGAAAATTAGAAGTGCCACCAGGAAGAAAAACCATGTATCATGATCAAACAACAGTCACTTTTATATTTCTGTTGCTGAAAATCACGCCTATTTCCACCATGCATAGCTGGCTAAAGAGAATTTGGATTGTGAGTAATTATTTGTATAACCTATCACCGGTGACACAAAAGAATAGAGCTGACAATATCAGACACAACCTATGAAAGAGAGCTGACATGACCAGAAAACAATTAACAAAGACAAATTATGAAAGAGACACAATGAGAGAATAAATGGGTTCATATGAACTAACCTGTTATAAATTTAATTCATTTTAGAAATATTAATCTTATACGACATAAAATTGTCATAAAACTTTATAATCATCAATCTTACACCTTATAAAACTATTTTTTTAAAATATAACTATTTTAATATTTTATTATAATATTTTTTTGACCTAGCACAATTAACATAACATGACACGAATTGCCACCCTTACTAGGGAATATGGACAAGTGATGCCTTAAAAGCCTATCAAGGTAGTTGGCACCAATAGGCGAAAAGTTTCACCTGAAAATTTTAAATATTACATTTTTATTTTATGGAAATAACCCTAAAACCACTGCACCTAAGGAGAGACCTAGAATAAGGTGGCACAGTGACTAATCAATTTAATATGCAACTGATGATATTTTCTGACAACATAATCATAACACTAAACTGCAAAGAGGATTTGTTAAGAACAAATATGTTGGATTTCCTACTACTGTACCTGTGTCATGAGAGACTTGAGCAACGGTGCAGTAACTCCATAGTTTGGACTATCATCAAAGTCTGGCTTCTGAGATTGTTCCACACTTCCATATGCTTTCCAGGGGCTCCTCATTGAGGTATCATCAGAAGTCTGCAGAGCTGATTTATGTACATTTCTTGACGATAATGCAGGAGCACTGAAGAGAAATTTTCATATTAGAACCATACAATGAGATAATTGTAGAAGTACAACTACAAATATGTCTCAAAGAAACCTAAGAAGGTACCAATCTACTTTCAAGGAAATATTACAAAAACAAAATTGATTTGCTTGAAGGAAAATATTTGATTTAAAACTTTAGGGTAGATAATGATCTTGCAAAAATCCCATTCTACATTCAACTTTATTATCTGCCTTGTTGTAGGACGTTACATATTAGGGAAAGTAAAACTGACCTGATAGGGAGGTATTTAAATCGGGGAACTGTGGAACATCTCATAATGTTTGAACCTGCATTTGACTTTGTAGGCAATTTCTGGACAACGTCTGTGTACATACGATTAAGCTGAACTAAGAAGCCAAAAAGAACAGAATATCGCTTGTATGATTGCTTCTCATTCTCCCAGAGGTAAGGCTCGTACCTGCAAAATATTTTAAGATAAATGTCCATGACAAGTCAATATTTTATCATGATTAAAATCACATAGCTTGCCATTTTATTAGTTTGATATTCAACCAAAATTCCTAACATTATAACTAAGAGGATGCTTACGTAGCCCAGTCAATGGGATCCAGCCTCCGTGAAAAGCTATTGATTAGTTTCAAAATGGCCTCCACATTTGCAGAATCAGGCTTGTTTTGTGGCTGTTTCCATCTTGACGCAGGTTTTAGTATTTTAACTTTTAATGAATCTTCTTTGGCATTTGATTCAGGACCACTGACAGTAGAGTCTTTGCCTCCAGAGAGAACATCAGCAATGAATTTCAAATCTAGCAAAATCTGCAGTATTCCTTTATCTGAGACTTGATATTCACCATTCTCCAAGGCTGATAAAAATCTTTCATAGACTTCAACCACCTAATGACAACGTTTAATACGAATCAAATAATTTCAGTTACATAAATAGTGTATTATGTTATAAATATTTGTACCAGTTGGAAAAAAAATCAATTAGTATTACATTCACATTGCCTGCAAAAATGGATAACTAAAATAACAAAGCGCTCTTAATTACGTCTCTACTATGCCATGAATCAAAACAGGGGAGTAGACATATCAATCTCTAAAATCTTGTCCCAGTGCTGAGCTTCTATATGAGATCCATCTGGTCCTAACTGGCACAGCATGTACCAAAACAAGGTAGTGTAGTCTGTGCTTTGTCAAGAGAAGGACAATTGACTACTAAGGAGGAAGAGGATAAGAGGAAAGAAGCAGGAAGAGGAAGTTGAAGAGGAAGTTGAAGAAGAAGACTCAGGAGACATACCTACTCAGATACTCCAATCCACCATAATTTCAAGCTATGGTTCGTTGTTTCTCTCAAAAACTCCATTCGTTGCTGGTTCCTGATCTCCTGAATTATCACACTGAGGCTTCATGATCCTTTATCTCGAAAATGCCTACAACTGTCCACTGAATCTGTGCAGTGTGTATATCAAGTTGGAGTGGGAATTTCGACGTCATTTGCATTTCAGGATGTGCATAGAGCACAGCTGGATAGAGTAGAATTTTATTCTATGATACACATATAAAAGATAATGCCTATGTTCTCATTAACTTCTCAGTATAGCCAACTATTCCAACTTTTGTATGTTAATAAACCATACTAGTCTCTTTTGATCTTCATATTGCATCCTAAAGAACAGTTGGAACCTATTATTGATGTTTTACTGAATTGATCCCAGAGTTGCATTTACTGCTGTTATATTTCAAATAATAGAATCTCAAGAACCACCACAACAACTGTGTATATGTAGTGTGTTTGCTGGACTGATGATTTCATTTTGCTAGGCCAGGTCTACGATGCTTGACAATTGGTTTTCCAATCATCAAACTGTCAAGAAAACTACTTCCATTCAATAACTTAGATATTTATGAAACTCGAACCATATGTCTGTGAATGCACACAGTTGATGTTTGAATCCAAGCTAGCTCCTGTTATCTCTATTATTTATCCTTGTTTTAATCACCCATTTTGAGCTTTCTGTCTAAAGCTCATCAATCTTTGACTTGCACTCTTAATTCAGACCAGGGCTCACGCTTAATCCAGCTTAACTTGAGAAAATGCTGGTCATAATCCTAAGGCATAAGCTCTTTATTAGAAGCCTAAGCTTTTAGATAAGTCTAAAAGTGAACACCCAATCAAATTTTTAGTATTTTGGAATAAATATATGGAAATTTTAACTTGAGGCTGCAAAACCTCATCCTAAGTAGAATTTTCTGTCATCAACGAGATGTTGTACAGTTAAAGGGCAGTCCGGTGCACAAAATTCCCGCCAATGCGAGGTCCGAGGAAGGGTCTATTGTACGCAGTCTTATCTGCTTTGCAAGAAGTTGTTTCCAAGACTCAAACCTGTGACCTTCAGGTTACACGGCAGCAACTTTATCGTTGCACCAAAGCTCCCCTTCTAATGAGATGTTGTACAGTTGCCAGACATAAATTGCACAATAACATTACTGCTGTACTACTTGACAATACAAGTAGGCTGACAAAATGAACCATTAAAGTTGACAAACATTTCATTCGTTAATTTAAAGATCTAGATTGAGCTTCTGGGCTACAATTACAAAAGTGCATCTTGCATTCTTGCTAATAAATTAATTTGGGAATCAATTCTTCCTAGCAATGTTCATGACCTCGATGATGTTCAATGGTAGCTAATAGATTCAGTGAAGCAATTGAGCAACAAGTTCATGTTGAACAAATGATTATTTTTGAGCTAAGCAATTGGTATCCTGTAAGCTCATTAAGCTAATATAATGCATGAGCATTTAGACTGGAGCACAAGATTTCTAGTTATTTAGTGGTTTAAATAAACACTGATGATAGAATCAGCATTATCCAGATATCAAAAAATGCATACATCCTAACAGAACCAGAAAACCTAGATGCATAAATTCAAAATTGAAGCACACACATATGACCGACTATTCTTGTATGGAACATGTTAAAAATGTCCTAATCAAATATTCCTGTAAAAGTAATACATATCACATATTAGCACAAGGAGATCAAATTATAAAGTTAAATGTTTGGAGCAATATACCTTCTGTAAAAATTTCCACGCAAACATCTGCAGTGTATGTCGGTCAAGAATATGACCTCCCATTCTGTGAATTTCTAAACAAGCTTGAAAGAGAATGGAGGTGATATAGAGTGAAGGCATAGAAGGAAGAGAGATTTTCATCTCCAAAGGGCCTTCCTTGGAATCATTTTGTTTGATGGTAGTCACTTCCCAGCCCTATATAAGAAATAGTTACCATGTAATTCAACTAACATAATCTAAATATAAGAAAACAACAGCATACTATAAAATTATAGCATATGCAACAAGTAACTCCAATGAAAAAAAAAAACTTAACAATTAGCTAAACATATAACTATGGTATGACTTCTTTCTTCTACTCAAAGGAACATGTTATTGATGTGTGATCCATATGAATAATATATTGCTGTAACCAAACTCTGTTACTTTTCTACAATGGAAGCTTAAAAATAAGTTAATGGATTAATACTCTCATCCGAGCGAGTTGTGACACCTTCACTCTCTTTGTTTTCTTCTTTTTGAAATACAAGATGGTTAAGCAGCAAGGAGGGAACCTTTGGCAACCTTCACTTTAGTCATCAATGCAAGAACAAAAGCAAACTGAAAGATCCTTTCTCTTTGTCAAGCAATGCAACTAGATGCTTATCAATCCAAGAAACATACTATCCTCTTTTCATCATAACAACAAGAATCTATGCAGCCCCATTATTTGGAGTCAACATAAGATACCTTTTTATTGCTGTGCATAAATTTTTCCTAGCTTTCCTTCTATTACAAACAACAAACTTAAATTTAATTATCATATGGATTTGCGAACCTGTAGGTCCCTGAATGACCAAATCACTTACCTTAATTTGAGATCTCTACCAAATTCTTGTAGGTATCCTTCTATCACAAATAATAGTGATCAGAAGAAGAGGTGAAATTCAATTTCCTAAAAGAGTTGAGCATTTGTAGGAATCGTGACATTTTTATTTACATGATTTCCCTTTAATTTATGCTGTAAAATTCCCTAGAGAATGATTCATAAATAATCACAACTACGTCATTTTTCTAAAAACAACAGGGACCATATACCTGCAAAGGAGTTGAAGAAGATAATGTTTCATCTCTGGTAATATCCTTGGAAAGAATTAGTGCTAGCTCATTGGACAGCCAAACAATCCACAGGCTGTGAGATTTGATGGACAGATCTTTAAAGATTTTGTTAAGTACATCAAGCTTTGGACTTGAGTTTTCATCCAGTGCAAACAACGCAGCAGCAGCTGAAATTGTCTGCCTTCTAGGATTACCAAGAAATTGTCTCCTAGGACTTTTGGAGCTATGATGGGGAGAGATTGGAGAATCAAAAAATGCATTATGTTTCCCAGGCAAAGGAGAGGATAGAAAGCTAACAGAGACTGCACCAGGAGTATCTTTAACCCACTGCCTTGGAGATCCAAGAATTAGAGGTATATGACTCGAATGATTTTGTAATGCAAACAAAAGGCGTCCTATAAAGAGTGATCTGTCAATAAGGACAGTGTGAGGTAACTCCTTGTCCTGTGTGTTTCTCTCCAAAGCAGTAGCAAGAAGTGCAAGTTCATCTTCAAGTTCCTTCAGTAAGACAACTATGGTGTTGTAACATTTTTCTTGAAGATATGGCGCCAGCTCTTTTAACCTCAAAAAAGAGTTGTGAGATTCCACATAGAACAAAAGATCCTCTAGTATTGTTTGACATTTTCTGTCCAATGCATCTCTAATCCGACTAACTTCAGGCCCAAGATATGCATTCAAGCTACTGTTGAAGTCATTCTCATAAATTGCTGGTTTATGTGCATAAAGTAGTCCTGTTTTCTTTTGAATTGACTCTGAGAACCAAATTCCGCCATCAGTTGACAGATTTTTCAAATAGGCTTGTGAATCATCTGGGCCATTCCTCTCTGTAGTTTTCACAATAGCCTGGATAGAGTTCCTCAAGTTGATATCTATATTCAAGTTTGCAAACTCTGAATTCATGATTACTTTCATTCTGCCAGTAAATGCCTCTTCCAGCCTATCCTCTAAGATGTCTTTTCCGTTCTTCAGGATGAGCCCACAAATCTGGTTCCAAGGGGACTCAATGTCAGAGCCAAAGACACTTTTCAGCCAATGTTCCAAGCTCTCCTCCAATCCCTCTCGGTCATCCAAAGTATAACGAACCATCTTTTCCACAGCTGCAAGGCCCTCTCCGCTAGCAATTGCATCAGTTATACGCTTACCATTTGGACACCTACCAAAAATTTCCTCACAGCAGTTTCTTAACCAAGAAGAACAGGTCTCAGCAATGCAATCTGGTTCAAGCAGAACGATGGCTGCTTCCAATTTCTCCCTATGCGACTTCCAGAGCCTCACTTCGTCCTCTGGATGAGGGATTGCACCAAACAGCTGTGTCCCAGGGAGAGACCCTAGTACCATTTTGTAGAACAACGGCATTTCATTCAGCGCTTGAAGAAAGAGCTCGCCCACTTGCCCCAAGCTAGATCTTATCGTCCTAACCACATCACATAGCAAAGAAGAAGAGGAATCAGAATCCAGGATGCCACCTGCTAACTTCTGCGAGATCCACGACCTCCTCGAGTCCAAGAATAGGCCCAGCACCTGCTTTGGCTCAAGGTCGTCGATGGTGGCAGCAGCAGCTAGGGCATCTGCGTAGGCGGCGATGGTGAGCCCCTGATCAGTCAGCCTTTCGCGGCTCCTCTGCGAGATCTGGGCCCTGAAGCCCTCGACAATCTCCCATTGATGCCGAAGAAGAGGAAATTTGGCGAGCAATTCTCGATCGGCGGTGTTGATTAGGAGGCCGTAAACTTCGTGAGCGCGGAGGTACCGACCGGAAGCCTCAAGGAGCATGGACTCATCAAGGCAGCCCCAGATGTTCTCAGGGGTGTCGACGAGGTACTTGATCCTGGCGGAAATGCCGTAGACGCGAGCGCCAGCGGGGTTAGACGCGAGGGTGGGCGCTTCGGGAGCGGAGGGGACGGAGAGGGAGCGGAGGGCGGCTTCGACGGCAGCAAGATTGGAGTCGATTGACTCGCAGGAGGAGTGAATGAGGAGGACGGAGTCGGCGGATTCGATGAGATCTCGATAGCTCTCGCCGACGAGCAGGCGGAGCTCCTCCTCCTTGGCCTTGATCTCCCGCCTCGTGGCTGCCTCCGCGGCGCGGATCTCGGGGATCGGCTTGGAGCGGAAGAGTGTCTCAGCGTCGCGGGCGCCGCCTCCGGCGGACGGCAACGGAGGGGAGCGCATGGAGACGGATCTGAGAGAGGACGAGGGGGAGGGGAGGACGCACGTGACGAACGAATTACGGGGAGGGAGATGAGGTCAAGGGGCTAACGACGCGACCAGCGCTGTGATTATCGAAGACATGGAAATCGAAGAGAAATGAAACAGGAAACTTCTTTTATATATATATATATATATATATATAATTTTTTCAATGTGCAATTTTAAAATTACTATAATATTTAGTGCTTCATAGTTTGAAAAACTTTTGTAATTTTGGCCACATCGTTATAACATATTAAATAATTGAAAATAATTATTTTAAAATATAAAATTTTCTGTTAGGCCCATGGGTTATATATATGTGTGGGCTAGCACAAACTATTAGCTCGATAGGCACAAGGAATGAAATCGGCCATGAACGACTAAGCCTATTTCTCATCTCCTATGTTTTTATATTTCTTCTATAACCATTTGAAAATGATCTGATTTAATTTAAATTTTTTTAATGATCATATCCTGTCATTAATATTATCATTCTATTTAATGAAATAATAAATTAGCATATCCAAAATTTGGACAAAGTAATATTATTCTGAAAGCATGAATAATTAAGATAAAATGGTAATTATTTACTATTTTAAAAGAGGCATTGCAAAGAATTTGATAGTTTAAATAGAATTTTGAGTGATAAATATTAGGATCAGAAAATGTATTAAAGTAGAAGCTAGAAACATCAGTGAGATATATAATGAAAGGTTTGTGTCAAATGAATAAAAATATAGAGTTACATAGGACTAATTGTCATTTGTTTCATTTGACAAATTTATCATTCTAATATATTTAATCAATATCTTCATAGGCCGATCTGGATAAACTTTTGTAATAGCATTAAATATAACTAAACTACAATATCGAAGAAACAACCTATTGCAATCGAGCAGTGGAAGTACAACGTATGGAAAGAAATACATTCAGTGAATGGGCTTATCAGGACAAAAGATAGAATTGGTCTGTTTCTGTTTTGAGAAATTAGCAAAATTTGTTGCAATTTCGCAACAGGAAGGAGTAACTGATGCAAAGTAAAAGGGTATAGATTATAAAGGAATTTTCAATTTACTTTTGCAACTCTGTTTATCTAAGAAAAAATTACATACTGTCTCAGGAGGCTTGCTGTAATATATCTTATCTGCTTTCATCAAAATCCCAAACCATGCTCTGCACTGATGCTTCCTTCGTGCTTTGAGATCCATTCATAGACAAATGGTTCAATTTGAGCAAGGATCTGTCATATCTGTAAACAGCTCCTAATTTAATTGATGCTTCTGATACACCCTGCAACCATGCAGCCATTCAAATTGGATGTATTAAGCAGTTACTCTGCAAGCAACCTGAGAGTTTAACTGTACCATATATACAAGGAATTACTCTGCAACTACGAAAGCATCAAGATCATGAACCCTTTTTTCATTTGGCAATTTGACATATCAAGTAGACATCAAATAGCACAAGTGTGATATGCCCAAACAATGTTGTAATATGACATATCACATGGTAATGTTGCAAGTAGAGGAAATATTACAACAAAGATTTCTTTGATAATGCCCTACTTCTATTGAATGATAAGCTCCAAGTAGGAGACGCAGACCCAATCTCCATACAAAAAACTAAAGCATATTTCATTGCATATGTGGCTTTAACTTATTCATCACCGGAATGTTCAAGCAGAAGCTAACTGGAGAGACCAAAATAAACCAGAAAAAGGTCTTATTTAACTAAACAGGAGGACCAACAATGTGAAGAAAAAACAATTGGAACTGTAAATATGGATAAATACTCAGGTTACTTATCATGTGATTCATCACTACCAGTTGTCTCAATAAGAATATAGAATCATACTACACAACTAGCCATACGGTAAATCTCCCTAAAATTTCTGATATTAGCTACTTTCTTGAACCTTGCTATTGATAACGGACACTTCAATTCTTGACCTCTAACAACAATCATCACTTCGTCAACCCAACCAAAGAACCGTACTTGACATGACAAAACTCCACAACAAATGAAAGCTTTAAACCCATTACAGAAACCCATCTCGTTCCATGGAATGCGACAGTCACGTGCAGCAAGCGATTAAAAACCTAACAAATTTTAAATACCGGTCTTGGACCAAGAAATGCAAATCAAAAGATATGAGAAAATGAAAGGAAACAGATTGAAAACGGACACTTTCCAATTTTTTACATCTAATAACAACTCACTTTATCAACTCAACCAAATTAAAGAACCGTACTTGACATGGCAAAACTTCACAACAAATGAAGGCTTTAAACTACTACAGAATTGTTCCATGGAATGCGATAGGCAAGAGCAGCAAGCGATTAAAAACCTAACGAATTTCAAATACCGGTCTTGATCCAAGAAATGATAATCAAAAGCTATGAGAAAATGAACGGAAACAGATTGAAAACGGACATTTTTCAATTCTTGACCTCTAACAACTATCGCTTCGTCAACCCAACCAAAGAACTCGCTTTCTCTGGAGCTCGGCGTTCTCCTGGCGTAGACGATTCTTTTCGTCTTCTACCGCCTGTGGGTCCGACGGGTGGACAGACTCGGGCTCAGCAGCAGGGACATTGTTGAGATCCAACAGCGGTCGCTTCGAAGAGCTAGCACCACTTCCATCGCCTCTGACGGAAAGAGGAACCATGGCATAAAGCACAAAATCGAGCAAGTCGTTAAGAAATGGAGCAAAGAAAGAAGCTTCCAAAGACGAACTTGTCACAGTCCAAAAGGATACGAGTAATCAAAAGTACGGTAATACTAATAATCACTCATTGACAAAACTTCACAGCAAATCAAAGCTTTAAACCCACTACAGAAACCCATCTCGTTCCATGGAATGCGACAGCCACGAGCAGCAAGGAATTAAAAACCTAACGAATTTCAAATACCGATCTTGATCCAAGAAATGCAAATCGAAAGCTGTTAGAAAATCAACGGAAACAGATTGAAACCTGAAATGGATGCCAACGATGATTGTTGTTGGGAAGATCGAGACAATCGCCCAAATAGAAAACGTCGGCACTCTCCAAGCAACTGGCAAACTCTCAGTCGCCCTAGTCTCCGCCAATTATTCTATCGACGATAATTCAACTTGGTTCCCTGATGGCAAACGGAACGGAACGTTGGGCATGCCTATATATAGACATACGGAAAATGCGATAAAAAGATCGGACGGCTGAGATGCTACTTTCAGATGCATCTCAGCCATCCATCTGGTAGGTGAAGACGAAAAGGCCCACTGGGCCCTTAAAATCTATTTAGTTATGCACTAATTTTAAGGCAGCGGATACTTAAGTCACAAATGCAATGTTAGAGTGGGCATAATGATATAATTGAATTAGTTATGACGGAGTAGAATTAGTGAAGTAGACAAAAATCAAATCTCGATGAAGCGGAGACAATGTCCTCCTCTGTCGTGGTCAACTGTAATTTTTCGATTTACCTCCTCATAGATGGTCGTGGGACGAATCGTGTGGGATCGCTGAGATGACAGATTTCATCTTTTGCTGAAGAGTAGACATAATTCAACCCTCGGGACATATTTGAGTTGGGTACGTTAGAGCAGAGTTGTTAAAGTGGGCAAAGACGAAATCGAGATAATGTCCTCTTCCGTCGTGATCAACTATAACTTCTTGATTTACCTCTTTATAGATGGTCATGGGACTGATCGTGTGAGACCGCTGGGGTGGCGGATTTCACCTTTTGCTGAACCAATGAGTGAGTATAATTCGGAGCAGAGTTGCTGAAGTGGATAAGGATTGAATCTCGGTGAAACTGAGGTAATGCCCTCCTTCGTCGTGACTAACTACAGCTTCTCGATTTACTTCCTTATAGATGGTCATGGGTCGATCATGTGAAGCTGTTAGAGAATTCTACCTTTTCAGTAAAAGGACATAATTCAATTTAAATATAAATTATTTTTTAAAACAACAAAATTAAATTAAAACTAAAAGGGTTACTTATATAATTATTAAAATTTAGAACCAAAATAAATTTGGCATTTATTTCAAATCGATTATGACATATTACACCTCGAAAAATAACTAAATCGCAGTGCTCGTTGTATCTTGTTAGTTTATTCCGATCAGTTTTTCATTCTGAACAAAATACATGATCAAATTCCATTTTCATTTTATTTTCAGAACAATACTAAAATTAAGAAAAATCAGCGAAAAATCCCCCCTCAGCGCACGTTAGCGTTATCTGAACAATCCTCCAAAACACGTTGTTTTCGCCAACGGATATTCGTTCATTCACCATTTCGTAGCTTACATACTCTACCAGTCTTGTTATTGCTCTTTGGCAACTGGACCCACTGTCCATCTTCTGAGAGCGACGAGCGGGTTCCTCTAAGGTACGCACCAATAGGAAACCAGCTCTCTTATATACAACCTTTCATATATACACACAATCACATTCTCCCCCTTCATCGCTTCTGTTCTCTCTTCGCGTTCTTCTTCTCGTCCTCGTTCGATCTCTCTCCTCCCCTTCGACCCCGCCTCTCTCCCCACCAAATCTCACCTCGAGGCCGCTCCTTGGCTCCTCCGCTTCCTTATTTCCCATAAAGATCCGATCTTGTTCGTTTTTTCTCGTCGGATCCCCGCCGCCCCGCGTTCCTACACGTGATTCGTCCATCAATGCCACACCTTGTGCTTTAGGAACTCCGAGCGACGACGTTCCTGTTGGAGGGTAGCTCGTATGAACGGTATGAGCGTGGCGGAGTGACGGGAGGCCTCCGACTGGAAGCAGACGCGGAGATGGCGAGCTCGGGGACGGAGGAGGACGAGGCGTCGGCGGCAGGGCCGGCCCAGGTGGTGGAGGTGAAGAGGAAGCTTCTTTCAGCGTGCATGACGTGCCCCGTCTGCAATAAGCTCATCCGGGACGCCACCACCATCTCCGAGTGCCTTCATACGTGTGAGCACCACCGTGCCCCTCTCTCCCTTTCGCTTCTTCCTCCTATTTTGGCCTCTCGTATTTCGGATGTTTCATGGTTCTGATCGATGGTTTTGGTTTGTGCTTACGGGGATGCCTTGTGGCGTTGGACCCAGTCTTTATTTTACGTATATACATCTCTCAGGGTTACGATGCTCCTTGCGGTAAAAAAATTGCTTACTTTCTAATTTCCAAGATCAATTAGGAACCAACGAACGTCTCAAAATATTTGATGTTTGGCATCAACTAAGCTTCTTAATTGATTCCCCTTGGACACGAGTGATTATGGCGTATATATGCATTGGTTTCATGATCCTGCTTGTATATGTAGTGTCTTTGTTTTGTCTCTGCTTCTATGGCCAGGTAGAAGTTACTGTTTTTTTGTACGAGATACATTGGGTTTCCGTTCCATATTAATTTCAATCGGTTATTTTCTCCGTTCGAAATTGTACTGTATGAGCCGAGCAAGCCACGTCAACTCATGCAACGGAATGACAGAGATCATCTTTGCATTCTTATAGTTGCATATACGTTATAGAAAGTTTTTATAACTTCCCTTTCTGGAAAATAAATCTTTGGTTTTGTTTTGTTTTTCCTTGTAACGTGCTAATTCGAAGAGAAGTCGTCAAGGATCATTTATTCTTTGATTTACATTATTTTTCTCTCGATCATGGTGGCATAGGCTTCACTTATATGCATATAAGTTCCATTCTCCTTTCTGTTTATCCTTCAACTCTGAAGGCTATTATAGTCTGATCCTTTGGTTGGATATCGTCTCATTATGTGAATGCAATATATTTGAGTAATCATTTACTTGTTCAGATCTCTAGTTACTTTCATAGGTTTATGCTTTTATCATTGGTCATTCATCTGGACATGCATCTTTGGTAAAGTTCTCCCGAAGAATTTAAGTCTGAACCTTAACTTGATTTATACGTAAATTAATAAATTCTACTTTACCAGTTTGCAGAAAGTGCATATTTGAGAAACTTGATGAAGAAGAAACAGATTGCTGCCCCGTATGCAATATTCATCTTGGTTGTCTCCCTGTAGAAAAACTTAGGTAATTTTGTTTTCCGTAGAGATTTCATACTTTATATTGTATGGATTTCTCATCATGGCTCCTAATTTGATTCCATTGAATTATTAGTTTGCTACTGTTTTTAATCCTAGAATCTATATACTTCGCTACTAGTGTTATGAAATACAGTGCATACTCTTGTGTTTTTTTTTAATGTATATCCTCAACCTTTCTAGTATACTACTTTTACCTCGATATATGTGGATAATGCTAGAATGAGAGAACATTTTTTTGATGAGAGGGATTCAGACCTTGGATCTTTTGCTCTATGCCATGTTAAATTTCATGGGCCAACCATGCATCTCAAAAGCTCAAATTTTTAGGGGGGAACAATTTATATATTTATATCCTTAATATGCTTCAATGTAAGAAAGTTAATTGGTATGTAGTTTGAGTTTTCAGGCTTGAATAAATAGCATGGTGTGCTTTGTGTTCCTTTAGTAATGAAGTCCAGATTTGACATCAGAGGAGCTTGCTCGAAGTTACATTGATGAGCACAAGATTTACATTAGAAGAGTAAGCATGAAGAAAAGATTAGTGGAATGAATTCTTCAGAATACATGGCAAGAAACCTTGAGGATGCTCCTTTTTTTTCCCTCTCTCCCTTTGTATTTGGTTAGAATGTCAAAGATTAGTAATCATCATCAGATTTGATGTTTTTGGGAAATTTTTTTGTCTTTGCTACAGAGTGTTGCCACACCACATTGAATGTCACAGTATTCCTTGTTCAAGGCAAGAGCAACAAAGTTAAACTTCTCCCAACAGTTCCTGGGAGAGTTGTGCTGGGGTTTCTTGGATTTATTATATTTAACTCATGCAAATACAAGCTTGGAGCCTTTGGACTATGGGGATTTTGAGGAAAGCTAATGTTTTTTGGGGAAAAGCATTATCGCAGTGTCAATAGACTTTGTGCTGCAGCACGTGCCAATGTTTCCTAGGAAATACCTTACTAATAATTATCAGTTTCCTATCAACAAGAGAACTCATCAATGCCAATAAGGAGTTGGGCAGGGCACTCATTTTACCATAGATTGTCTACTTTGGGGAATATAAGTTAAGATTCACATCCTTTTAGTTCATCTAAGACACATGTAGATTTATATAAATGAAATCAACCTAGTTAAATGTAAATGTTGGATTGATGCAGGTCAACAGGTGGAAGTCGGATTTTTCATAAACAAGTAACATACGTGAACCTATGAGATCTTTATTTTGGTTGATACTCAGTGAGAGATACTGGTTTTATATGGAAACTTAATTTCAGAACTGATTAGCCAATATTCTCTTTCAAAGTCTAAACATTTGGAAGTATAATACGGTCTCATTTAATACTTGAATTATGTCACTATTTTCTTGTATATTACAGAAGTTTCCATCATAATCAGCCTAATGTATTCTCATAAACTTTCCCATAAAAACCTTGTATCACATGTAACATCTTTATTGATCAGTGTGGAGTTCTTATTGAATGTTCCTAGCAAGTAGGCAACCTTATAAATCTAACAAAACACTGCTCAGTCAAGTCAATCAGTAATTGATGTGCACCAAGGGATTATCAACCCAGTCACCCACATTATTCTGAGCACTGCAGAGCAGTTTGTGACCAAACGGAGTGAGTGCGACTTCAATCATTAATTAGGATAATATATCAAATGATAGAGCACACTTATCAAGAACCATCAGCCATCAGGTATGAATATCTATCTTTATTGCTCATTTTTAATCAGCTTATATATGTGACGACAAAGAGGGGTTTTTCCCCTTCTATTTTGTGGGGGATAATTGGTGAGAACCCTCGGGCTTGATCACCAAACTAAGGTTTCTTTTCAAGTTATATGCAAAATCACTATGTATGGTTCTAAACTTATGAACTTATATACAGGTGCTCTGGCTTCCTTTGGCACAGGACATTTGTAATATCACATATGCTGGAAATGCAGAAAGCTTCTATTGAAGCAACACACATCAGATATTAATCAGATCATATTACAAAGAACAACATGAATGCAAATAAGATATAAATATTCTCTATAAAAAGGGACAAGAGATTAATACTTGTACTCCAAACTTGAGTTAATATTAAAGAATACAATCAACCCATACAAACAAATTTAGTTAATTCTCAAACTCACAGGTTGTACTGTCATGCATGAGTTAATGCTTGTCTGAAACACTATATCCATTGCAGGGCTGATCATAATCTGCAAGATTTGAGAGTGAAGATATTTCCTCTAAAGAAACCAAAGCATGGAGCTTTTGATAGTGCCCCTTCCATGACATTGCCTGCTAGAAGAAAAGAAATTTCTCTTTCTTCATTGGTGGTGAACACTCCAAGAGTTACTATACAGATAGGTCCATTAGGAAGGCGAAAAAGACCAGTTGGCAACAGGCCCACATTTCATGGTAGTGAATTGTATAAAAATGAGGATGAAACTACGGATAAGTTTGCAAAAAAATCAAATTGGAATGGAAACTCAACCAAGCAGGCCCTAAACAGAAGACAGGTGACATAAATGATAGTTTGTTTTATTTTGCAACTTAGCTTAGATGCTAAAGCTGCAAGTGAATTTTATTTGTATTGCTGCGTTTTTGACAGTTAACCTATGTTTATTGCTTAAAACCTATTCCAGGCTGCTTTGCCTTCTGACAATTCCAACAGTGATGCTAATAAAGATACAGAGAATGGTGTAACTGTCGTACAGGATAAGGCAGAGCTCTGGAAACCTTTGAATTGCTTAGTTGAAGCTGCAAACAGAACAAAATCTTTTAGGTCTGGTCTACAGAATTCTTTCATTAAGGCAGAGCAAAACAAGGCTCCTGATGGTGAAATAAATACTAGCAAAACCAAGGTTATGGAGCATCCTCATAAGTCTAAATCTCAGGATGAGAAGAATGACAATGCTGAAATGGCTTGTATGACAATAAAATCCAGAAGGCTGAAGTCAGTTAACCAGAAAAGGAGAAACCATAACTCCACTCAAACAATACATGAGGCCTCTGATGCTCAAATTGACAAGAAAATAACTCCATTGTGGTTTTCCCTGGTGGCCTCTTTTGACCAGTTAAGGAGCTTCAAAACTGGATGGTTTTTTTTTTATCTATTGCATAATTTTTCCAAGTTGTTCTTTACTTATCTCATGCACAATGGTTTCAGGGCTGGAGGTTCCTCATTTCCCCAGATATCAACTAATTATTTGAGGATAAAGTGAGTTTACTTTTCTTATTATGCATTAGTACTTTTGAAAAATTGAAACTTGTCATTGTTTCTTCTTCTTTCCTTTGGAATCACTTTCAAAAATAATGCCAAGTGTTGTTCTTCATGTTTTCTTGCATAGAATAGCTTTAAGTTGTGGCAAACAAACAATTGGGATAAACTTAAGACAATGATGTAACGGGTAGGGAACACAAACAATCAAGTTGTATTTTGTTATGGAATGATGAGAAAACCACACTTACTAACTATTCATTTTGTACTTGCCCTTCAAATTAACTTCTTATGGAAACATGACTGGTAACTGCTGATGAAGTATAAATTCTTGTTCTATATTCAGTAAGAAAGTGAATCTCCAACAAGCACTTTGAAGACAAAGAAAGCATTTAAGTTGCTCTAAATTTCCAATTGACTCATTGTTTGCTGGCCTAATGTCAACATCAATTTGTTGCTTTCCATTTTTGTTTGTTGATTTGTTCGCTGTTATCTTAATAGAGTCTTGAATTCAATTCAACTTACAAGGAAAATCTACAAAGCATAATTCTTGTCATTTCAATGTTTTTATAAATGATGTCTTAGATCATTATCGCTGTACCAATATCTAGCATTAACCATTTGACTGTTCTTATTCTTGATCCCAGGGATGGTAATGTACCTGTTTCTTACATTCAGAAGTACCTTGTCAATAAGCTTAATCTTTTCAGTGAAGCTGAGGTGAGTGTTCCCTGAACCAATAGTACTTCTTACCGAACAGGGTTATATATTCAAAAACAGTAATGTGTTCTACTAATATATGACTACATCAAAAACAAAAATTGAAGTCTCACTTGCATGGAGCCATTTGCAAAATACTAAACTAATTTTGCCTATGTAGTAACTCAAAAAAGGAAAGCATTACACTGTCATTTGTGCTTCAATATATCATGAAGATAACCATAAATGGTTTTCTGTTCAAGTACACTAAATATCCCCCAAAAAAAGACAATACTACCACTAGCACAGCATTAAAAACCATGGATTGTGAACTTCACTCTATTCTGTCATGGTGGAATTTAGTATAGACGTTCAACAGTTAACTTTCTAGCCTAAATCTTAACAATGACTTCTCGTCATTCTCTTCCCATATTAGTAAACCCAAAATATGACATGTACGAACTGTTTGATCATCTAGTTTAATTATTAGTTCGATGTTTGCATGTCTGTAGTAGAGGAAAATATAATTAAAGACCTTAAAATTGATCATAATAGAGATCATATACTCAACTTAGTTTGAATGAGGGAATATGTCATAGTTTAGGCTCACTCTTTCTAACTCATCATATTACCTTCTCTAAGCTTTATACAGCTAACTACTCCATGTTTGTAATCTGCAGATCGAAATAACATGCCGAAATGAACCAATGATGCCCACAATGTCCCTGAACAATGTGGTAGTACAATGGTTGAGGGGGACACCACCCTCACAAAGGCTTCCAGCAGTTATCGGTACCTCAGCGAAAGACTTCATAGTGATGTTGGGTTATCGGCCACGCCAAGTTGGAGTGCCAATTCAATAAATGTGTTGACAACACCAACCTTAGCTCGAACCCTCTTCAAGCTGGCATTGCTCATTTCCTCTTGCCTGCTTAGAGATGGGCAAAATGAGCTTCCTCTTCCATGAATTTCCTGTTGTTTAATTTGTTTGCTGTCCTCTTCACTTATTTGCAGAGAGTGTGTCACCAGGCCTAATGGTGATTCAACTAATGATAATGTATTCTTAGTTATATAATGGTGGTATAGTATAAATGCGTTTCTTGCTGCAAATTATTAGATTTTATAATGATTTTTTCTCGTTTCAGGTGAAGATTACTTGGAAGGAGAGGAAAAGACTTTACAATATTGCGGGAGAAGCAATAATCATCCATTCACATTTCTTTTCATTGTTCTATCTGTTCACCCAAGCAACTCCAGCTCAAAATATGATCAAATAATGAATGGTACAGAGACACTATTTTTCTTAAAAGAAATAATTAAAATTTTCAGATACTATCTTTCTTGTAAAATATCTTGCAACTTCATCTACTCCACAAACAAACAATTTCTTTTTCTATAAGAAATGGAAAACTCATAAAGTATGTTTATCATTTAGTGACCATGAATAGGATCCCATGGCTATTGGGAACCACACAATTTAGCCTATAATCGACTTGGTCACACGTTTTAATCAATCAAGTCACGTTATTATCCTTTTTCAAAAAAGAGATATAAACGTATATAACATGCTCCTCCATTCGATGCTCATAATGTTACAATAAAAGTGTGCTGGTTCAATCAAGCTGGACTCCATCATATCCCTTGCCTCTCACTCATAGTGAAAATTTATATGTGAGTGCATCGATCTATTACTCGTTCACATTTATTTGTTTTTTACACTTTCTTATCATATTTATTAAATATGAAGATCTTTATTAAATAATATATATTATAAATTGTTCATAGTGATCTTTAGAGAGTGATTTATGACGATATTGGTCGATCTTTATGAGCCTTGACCAACCTAATGAGGTAACAATTTTTAGTAACCTAAAAAAGTAATTTCACCGGTCTTTGTAATTTGGAATTAACATATTTCAAAGGTAAAATTTTGATAGCTTTATGACATAATTAACGAAACATTGATTATCACACTTAATTGTCCGTACTCGTAACTCTATAACCGTTGTTTAGTAATTCCGTCAACGGCGACATAAAACTCCGTTAGATCGGGATCACAGCACCGCACGGTGAACCGGTAAGTTTGCATCCGCCAATAAAAGAACGCACGAGGAGCTCGGGGGCTCTGGGCAGCGGGCAGAATTTCCGGAACCGCCGTTAGCTGCCGGCGTCAACGTCGCAGCTGCTAGAGACTTGGGGTAACGAGTGAGCAACGGGTGTGCTTACTGCTTTCTGCGGCGAGGAGGTGGAGGAGGGCGACTGGGCGAGGGAAATCCACTCGGTGCGAGCTCCAGATCTCTCGAATCGCTGTCTGGGAAGTCATCTGTGAGTAATCTTTGGCGATTACCTTAGTTTGGATGATTCAGTTCTTAATCTGTTTCGGTTTGTCATTGTAATGGAATGCGTGGGCGATACGGTGAGGTCGAAGTGGGTTCGAAGTGTTATAGCCGGATCTAAGGGTGATGGTTGAGATCTGGTGTTTTTGCTCATGATTTATGCTGTATTTCGTCTCCATGTCAAACTTTCCCTTCCTTTTAGTTGGATGAGAAGGGTTTAGTATAAAAGTTGAGGCCCTCCTAAAAGGATTGTCACTTGATGAAGTTGGTGGGCATTGTTTTCTGCTTTTAGTTGGATGGGGAGGAAGGTTTACTGGTTTAGGGTAAAAGTGATGCCCTCCAAAAAAAAAAAGGGAAAATAGAAAGGGAGAGAAATTTACCATTTGTTGATGTAGGTGGACCTTGGTTTCTGCTTTCAAGCTGTTTTATTCTGATACATTCTCTTCCACATTGTCCGACCTTGGTTTCTGCTTTCAAGCTGTTTTATTCTGATACATTCTCTTCCACATTGTCCGAGTGAAGTAAAGTGATGTTCTGGCTTTGTTCCACTTTCCCGTTGACTTGTAATGTATGATTCTTGTTGGGGGATTCTTTTAGTACAATACCTATTGTTATAGGGCAATACTGATTGGTATGTAGGGTAATGCTTTGTGCCTTTCTTTTAAAAAATGATTAGTTTTGAACGAGAATATAGGCAATCATGATAGAGTTAATTTTGCATATAGTTCTATTTGATAAAGGGATCTAGCGAATCAACATAGAGTAATTTGAGCAATATACTGGTTGAGACAATAATAAATACGATAAAACATGAAAAAAATTGACCCAAGAAAATGACCAACATCCAAAACACGTTATTTGCTTTCCCTAACACTCTCGAGCATTGACAAATAGAAAACAATGGCAGAAAACAGCACTATGTACCAAATCATATGTCCAAGCACATCCAATCAAAGTTATGCACTAAAATCTCAGGGATAAATGCAGTTAATCAGTTATGCATCTAGTCTTTTGACCTGGCAAAACAAATCTGGCAAGTTGTCCTAGCCTTGGTGATCCATGGTTCACAATCAGGACTAAAATCAGTAGTGGAACTTCAGTTCCTAGTAAATGTTATTGTCAATGAATTAAAACTAATCTCAAATTACCAATGTGTGTCCATTTTAAAATAAATCAATAAATTTAGAATTAAATGAATAACAAATTTCTGAAGTTGGCAAAACTCTGGAAAAAATTCAAATAATACTCACATGACATCTTATTTGCTTTTCTCATTCAATTGTCATTGTTATGGTTCTATGATTTAGAAAATGAAATTTCTTTTAAGAAATCATGACTGGACTGGATGCCCTTGACATATTGTTGAATTATCATGTCTTAGATGTTTGATTTACCTTCCTTTGCATTGACTCATTGAAAAACTGTGACAATTAGCAAATTAACTGAGAGATGAAAGTAAATGGAATTATTAAGGTATACTATTTATATTAAACTGGTTGTAGCTTTTTTGTTGGATGGCCCCGAATGTGTTTTTGAATAGGGTGTGAGTGTTGTCATACACTGATACCTTGCACGTTCTTTATTATGCTGGTGGGGAGTAGATTTCTCTGTATGTGTGAGCAAGCTAGTGCATCACATAAAGGAAAATTTCTAGCAAGGATTGAAATGATCTTGAGCCTCTATACTAATTATTCTCTACCTTAGTTTTAATTGTAATAAAGATTTCACTTCAGACATCTTAATTTATCTCAGTCATCTTCCTAGTTTGTTAATTAGTTGCCACTTGCAGATTGCCAATTATGTAACCTTGCCTTTTAATGGAAACTAGTTTTGATATTCTGTAGTATTGACAACGCAGATGATTAGTCTCCACTCTTTCTACTTTAGCTTTAAAATCCAGCTTGTGAATTGTGATGAAGATCTTGACTAAAATTGCAATCTTATTCTGATATCACTGCTAGTTCGTATTAACAAAAAATAAATAAATCATGTTTAGTGTACACTAGAAACTCTTGGAACTCAGTTGTCTTGCAGAATCAGTGAAGCAAAAATTTCTCTTTTTGTTGTTTTCCTTTTCAACAACTATGTATGAAAGGGCTCACCTTTATGTTTTCCTGAATTTTAGTATGAAATTGATGTGATATGAAAGGCAACTTTAGAAGTGATGTTCCCATTAGTATCATCGAGCTGAATGAAAAACTGCTAATTTACAGATTGTTTTTCCTTTAACAAATGCCTAACTGGATTCAATTTGATCAAAGTGATATTATCTGTTTTTACGATATCAACAATCGAGGAAAATGAAAGCACTCTACTTGTCTACCTTTGATCTTGGCCGATCTGTTGCTGTCATTTTCATCTTTTTTGCTTTCATTATTAGACACGAGAAGAAACATGTGTCACTCGCTTGATTAACACAAATATCTCTCCGTTGGATGTTTCTTGCAATTTGATACATGTAATCTTATTTATACATTTGTCACATTACCAATTCATTTTATGCCGTAACAGTATAACTGCTTGCATATTATGTTAAATACTTAACTTATGTTTGGCTATTATCAATGTTTTGTTTTTGATACTTTATTGGTTTCCCTTTCTGCACCGATATCAAAATAATTTTGCTCACGGTTTGTTTGTTGTTGTATCTGTATTCCTTTCTGCAGTCCATGGGCAAGGAAGTTACCGAAACCTCAACCAATCAAGAAAGAGATTTTGTTACCATTCATATGCCCAACGGAAAAAGTGGTCAGATTAGTTATAAACCTCCCATAGTTGCTGTGTCAGGCCATGCCACTGATAATCGGGATGGTGCAAAATCTACTCATAATGGAAATTTAAGTTTTGATCAGGACACTTCAGAAAGGAAATATGATGATCAGAACTCATTCAATCAAAAGACAGCAGGATCAGATTCTGCTAATGCAGCTGTACAACCAAACCACACTGTTCCTCAGACAGTTCTTAGTGCAAATGAAAATCCTACTTCATGTGAAAACCATGCTTTTGTTGCTGGAATGGCTGCTAATGGAGATAAACATCCTAATGTGAATGGACTGTCACCAAACATCGAAAAGAAGGCTCAAGTCTGTTACAAATTGCTCTTTATGTTTGATCCTTCTTTGACCTGCTGCTATATCCTTCTTAATCATAGCATTCCAAAAGTTCAGCTTGGACAATCATCCACTGAAAACTGTGTTAGTCCAATAGAGCAACTAACAAGTCATGAGTCCCAACTGTTTAGAGTTAGCTACATTGATTTTGTCCTACCATTAATTTGAATATATCGCTAGTAATATTCATATATCTTAAATCAAATTTAATTATATTAAAGTAGATTTTCTTCAGTCTCCCTCTACAGCTAAGTCATTCAATTCTAATATATTCAATTTTTCCAACTATAGATTCTCTTGTTCATTTTTGGATATATCCATATCATAACTGGAGTACATCAAATTTTTGCTGAATTGAAGGTTGTTTTTTTGTTTTTCTAGCTTAAGGGACACGTGACAATTACTAGACTCAATAAGCTTATCTCGTTAATCACCGATTCTATATTCTATATTTTGATCAATATCTTCTTTCTTGCTGAAAAATATAATCTAGATTCCTAAAAATCTTATTTTATTTTCAGAGATTTACTATCCATCCATTGTATATATGTTAATTTGTATGCATGCGATCAGTATGTTTGTCCTATTTACTATTTGAATGTGATTTTATTCTAAATTTTATCCTTTTTATGTCAATTTGGACATTGTAGGTTGAATTTCTTGCAATAACTGAATTTCCTTCCCAAACCATTCTTTATTTCTGTTTCGTTAGTATTTGACAAAAAAAGACTTGGAACATTTTCATAATCTATCTTGCACAACATACTGAATGTTCTGAAGGTTGAACCTTTTTTAAATTAGTGTACAAGCCTGTTGTGTTCTTTTTTCTGACCAGAATAAAAAGGCATTCAATCATATATTTGCTTATTAAGTTACCTCTGCGATGTGCTTGCAGAGGTACTTAATGCCCCCATCCAGGAAACCACTGGATCCTGATAACACCATGCAACTTGAAGAAGAGGATTCCTGTTCAATCACTTCTTCGTATCCTTGTTCATGTTTATTTATCTTCTTGGCATTTCTTTGCCTTTCTTGTACAATAAGTTACTGTTTCTCCTGAACTATCCATAGTACCACACAGTCTCCGAAAAATTTGAGAACAAAGATAACCGTGGCAATTGCCCCTACATTCAAATGCAGTGAACGCGCAGAGAGGCGTAAGGAGGTACCTTATTTTGCTTTGCTGGAATTTGTTATGATGTATGATGTTAAGGAGAGTTTTGTATTAATTTTCTTCCTATGTCTAGTACTACACGAAATTAGAAGAGAAACACCAGGCTTTGGAAGCAGAGAAGCAGGAATATGAAGCTAGGACCAGGGTATGTCTTCTTCCATTTAATTTTTGAGGAATAGTGCAAAGAAATTAAGCTTTGTTGCTAGCATGTTGCAAGTTTGAAGTATCTGGGTAGGACATGAATCTTCTCTTTCTTTGAAATCATTGCTCATAATGTAGAACTTTAGGTTTTAAGACTGTCTTTGCAATTATGTGGCAAAATTTTTGTCAATTTTATAGGAAGCTATAATTTGTGAACTAATTGGTTTTGAATATATTTTCATCATGAGGCATATTTAAATGAGTTTGTAAAATTCATCATTGTAATGCATTGGACACTTGATTGTTTTTCTTGTGGAACCCTACCTATTGTATTATAGGATGTTTTTCACAATGCTCTTATTCCTTCACAGTGGCTCATATATTACAGTTTATCTTATTTGCCTATAATGCAGTATACATATTGCAAAATTTGGGTAAAAAGAATATTTTAATGTATCTTCAGATAGCTATTTAGGGGATGAATGAATCTTTCTTTAAATTTCATCAAAGTCAAAATCAAACCACTTCTAGTTTATAAGAGTATCTCTATAAAGGGTACTTTTAAACTTTTCTTAGTTATTAATCCCACACTGTTTATTGTGGGTAAAGTAATTTTTTTTCTTGGAAAAAAAGTAATGTTATATTTCCTTCATAATATTCCTCATGCTTCTGAGCAAATATGTTCCAGCTAGTGTCCTTTATTTGCTGACCTCGACTTCTATTATATTTTCAGGAAGAACAAGAGGCAGCACTCAAGCAACTAAGGAAGAATATGACTTTCAAAGCAAACCCAATGCCTAGCTTCTACCATGATGGGCCTCCACCGAAGATTGAATTAAAGAAGGTAATTTTGCTGTGGCTTTCACTAGATTCACTAAAGGTAGGTAATTCTCACCTTGCTCGATTTCATCCCTTGAGAATGACACTTTGTATAGAGCTTAACATCAGGATAAGAACCATGTAACAGATCCCAAATGGTTATGACATACTGATTTTTCTGGTGACAAGGTTTTCCTGGAAACTATATCTAGTAGAGTCCACACTGATTGGATCAGTTTAAAATGATGTTCTTCTAACATCCATAGTGGGTGCTGGTAAAATAGAGTTAAGTTCAGAGTCTAGAACTCTTGGTACTAGTGGATATCAAATATTAAGCATGCTTAATTTGGCAATATATGCATCATTTAAGGTATTTCTGTTCAGTCTCCCAATAGTTTGGGATTATACTATTACTATAGTGGAAACCTTAACAAACATATGCCATTGTTTATGTTTGATATCAAGATCATCATCATTACTGTGATGTTATAGCTTATTTATATTATTATACTTCTCACATAATAAGCAGAATTAAGTTGCCTATTTGTTATTCCCTACTGAGGTGAAACATGTGAGGTTCGTTCCAGTTTCAGTCACATGGGATTTCCTACAGGATCATATTTCACTGTGAAAATATTGCTGCTGTTTGTCACTTTTATACATCCAGGCGTAGGGTGGTTTACTGACCTCCTTCATGCCGAAACTATTTCTCAATATAATTTTCTTTCTGGAATAATTCTTGCCGCAGGTGTACCAGTATCATGTGAAGTTCAGGTTTCCTTCCAAACACAAAGTATCTTGCATATCATCTTGGTCATATATACCAAAAAAAATTGTTTTTCTTATAACCATCAGGTTACACGATGACTGTTAGGCTAATGGTGGCTGACATGTAAAAAATTTTCTTTTACTTGCTTATTTGAGCATCATGTTTTGAAACTAGTTTTGTGATTAACAAATTTTCTCAAAAAGGTACCACCAACTAGAGCTAAATCACCCAAACTCGGTCGAAGGAAGAGCTGTGGTGATGCAAGTACAACCAAGCTGACTGACGAAGATAGTTGCAGTAAAGTCTGCGGTCGGCTTCAGCGTCATAGCTTGGGTACTTCCAAGGATGCTACAAACACGTTACGAAACAGTCCCAACAACCGAAATGTAACTAAAGGCAGTGAAGGGGCTAAATCCAATAAAGGGCAGTGTAAGCCCCATGCTCAAAGGGCAGGAGTTAAGGTTCCCATCAAAGACTCAAAGCCACGTGCCGATGAAGCAGCAGCTCCAGATATAAATGGGACCACTGTGCAGGCCTGATGCGTATGAACTTTTGGTCTTTCATAATAATTTATTCAAAATGTGTTAGTGGATTTGAGATATATGACATAAATTTTGTATTTGTGCAAACTGCTTGAGTTGCCCGCTCTTAATGATATCGAGCATGTTGCATTTTACGAGGCTGAATTTAGTGAATGTTAAATGGGTAATCTGTATGTTCAATATGTATGCTGTCTCTCTCTATATATATAGTTCAGTGTTTACCCAATAATAGTTGAGGATCTGTGAGTAGAATGTGTATGCGTTGTCTAGTACTGTTCTTAGGAGGGAGGGAAGGGAGAAAATGGAAATGAGACTGGGAGAAGAATGAATAATCTTTTATTTTTTTAGTTTAGTAGTTATTTTATTATATATATAAATGCACTTTAATAGTTTGAACATCGTTTTCACGTGAACACCTCAAAAATATATATTTTACGTGAAAATAAACTCAAATGTGAAATCAGAGAAATGTTTTGCGACACATTTTAGGCTCAAAATTAAAATAAAAAAACAAATAAAAAAAGAGAAAAACTGCCAACTTCGACAAGAGAAATAAACTCATAATTTTCGTTTAGTTTTTCCTGAAAATAGCACTTTTTTTTTAGATCAAAAGAAAACAAACAATCAAATTTCCCCCTTTCGTATTCCCACGGACCAGAAAACAGAGAGAGCATGCACGATTTCAATCCTCGAACCGAGTAAAGAATGATCGCGGCGGCGTCGAATCGACCTTCAGCCATGCGGCGGCAGTCGGGGGCGTCAGCGGAGGCGGGTGGCGTCGGGCGGCGTCGCGCACCTGGACGGCTTCGCCGGCGTCGGAATCAGTGGCGGGCGGCTTGTAGTACATGCGCGCGGTCTGCGGGCAGTGGGAGTGGAACCGGGCCGCTATTCTCACCCCCAAATCGAAGAACTCCGCGTACTTGGCCATGCTTTTCCTCTTCCTCTTCCTGTTCTCTGCAACGATCAACCAATCAATCTCTTTCCTCCCCCTTTTCCCTTGACGGATCCCTGCAAAGCAAAATAAACTGCACAGCAAGGTGCAGCGGATGGAAGGAGATGGAAAGGGGGGAGATCGTCGTTGGTGGGTCAGAAGACGTCCCAGAGGAAGGTCATGGAACGGGGAAGGAAGCAGAGGGAAGGAAGGAACGTGTTTATGGAAACAGAAGGTGGTGGGTAAACCGTAAAATATAGCAAGCCACACGCTTTGGAGGAGGTATATTTTCATCTTGATCCTTAATATTTCCTATTATTCTAAGCGAGGCGGATAAGTTTAGAATTTTATGGTGAGCACCATTCATCAAGACTTATCAAAATTATTCTAATTTAATTAAAATTATTTTAAATTAAATAAAATCACTTCAATATAGACATATAGTTGCAGTTATTTTGATTAAAAATGTTATAAATGTAGTAGGTTTGTCAAAGTTGTAACGTAATTATGTGTAACAACTTTAACTTAAATAATTATAAAAATATAGAATATTTTTAAGATGGAGAATAAGATTTAGATAAAAAGAGGGAGCTTATTGTTTGCAAAATTTTTGGAACGCCACCGACCACCAAAAGCGAACGAAAGCATGCTAAAATATGGGAGGTTATTTTTATTTATTTTTAAAAAAAGATAATTTCATACGAGCCTTCCCTGTATACAGCCTGTAGTTTGACGAAACTTGTAAGAATATAATCAAATAGTTACCTATTAAATTAAATAGCTGTTGCCTCGATTTTTTTTAAAAAAATGTCAACTAATTATTAGTTTGTTAAATAAAAAATTTTAAAATCCTAATATAAGGGGATATATATATACACACACAAATAATTATGAACGTAGACTCAAGTTAAATTAGAAATCTCTTACTTCATCATCAACCAAATCACTATTCACTCAAGATTCTATTTTTTTCATCATTCTAATCACCATTCATCTCTTTTTCTTTTCTTATAATGAATAGATTTCTTTGCTGGTATGATTTAGATGTGTCATATTTCTAAGATCGATGATATTGATATTCAAATATTTCTTCTTAGAACATATTGATTTGACTCTATAAGCGGAATCACTAACCAATACATGTTACCACCAGAAGCAAAAACTCATATTTCTTCTAGAAAATCTTTTAATTGTTTCAAAGTAATTAGAAAGAGATTCTTTAATCAGAAAAAATTCAGTTTAGATTCAGATGTAACATATCTATCCAAAAATTTTATAACTCAATCATATATGATAGAATTGTTCCCGTCAAGAACCTCTCCTGGGCGCACAAGTCACTTCCTCAGGGGCGCTGTGCGGGGAAATGGTTAGGACTGGTCGCTGATCGCCGGAGACCTGAAATCACAGACACCGTGAGATGGTTGGCCGGCGGGACCGGCGAGACCACTCCGATGCTTAAGTCAGCGACGGTAACTGGAGAGAAAACGAGAGTAGAAGAAGTGAGTAACGGTTAGAGCATACCTGGCCCCTTCACAGGGGTCGCCTTATATAAGGAAGAGGAGATCCGTACCCTGGGCACCAGCAAGGGGGACCTTACTGTGCGGGTACTTACTGTACGGGCGAGGAGTGGCGCCCTTACTGTCGAGGACCTACTGTTGTCAGAGGTGTACGTCCGGCGGCGCGTCGCGCATACCTCGTGGCGTGCTTGTCAGTTGTGGCGGCCCTAGGACAAGGAATGGAGTGGTCAGGGGTAGGGCGTACGATTCGGGGGCCGACTCCCTGGGTCGGGTCGGGGCTGCGGCTCGAGTCGGGGATGTGGCTCGGTCGGGCCATCTGTGAGTCGGTGAGTCGAGTATGCCAGCCACTCGGCGTATCTGGGAGTCGGCCTGGTGAGATTATTCGTCTTCTCGGCGGGCCCACTGGGCTGCCGGGCTCGGGTGGAGAGCCTCTGGGCTGGTACCCGGGAACCGGGATCCGGGCCTCAGTGCTTCAGCCGACTGTCCTTGGATAGTTGACTCGACTCGGTCATGTCTCTCGGTCGGGTCCCGACCCGTATCCTTACGACCGTAACAAGAATCATTAAAGATTTGATTTTTTCTAACTCTGTAACTCACTAGAGGCTTAGGAAACAAAGATAAGAGGTATGCAAATGAGATATCTAACAACAAGAAAAAGGAAAAAATTGAATAGAAGAACTCCTTGGTATTTGTTAATCTCAAATGTGTCTATATCAATGAAACGATGACTATTATTTCGGTGAATTGTCTCTTCGGACTAAAGGAGATTTAACAAATGGGTCAAGTAGCCAAATGGGCCTATGTCGGCCCATGTGTACTAATTTCAGTACCTTGAGTTCTTCAAAAAATTCTTTATTTTTCCATGACACATCGCTAATCACACATTAATTTTTAATTTGCCTCTCATACATTTATTGATTGATCGATTTGTTTATTTATTTTATTTACAACTTGATCCATCAATTCTTAATTGATGCTGAAGCAACGAGATACAAACACATCCAGCCGGTTCATGTGGCTGTCTCCTTTCTATAATTAAAGATCAAACACTAGGCCATGGAATTGAGTTCACCAAACTTAAATTTTCATCGTTTTTGTGTCATGAAAATCCAAGAGACAACTGTTTCAGATCCACTGAATGTCTCTTAGTGTTGTGAAACCACAAAACAACATGAATAATTAAACAACCCAAACTGTCAACAAGCAGGTGCAGTTATTAATTAGCAAGCACTGTGTTGCAAACCCCACACCTTGGCATAATTATTTGGGCAAAAATAACAAGGGTGTTTATTTTATTTGAATAATCAAAGGACACTCATTCATGATTTTTTTAATCAAAAAGCACTTCATCCCACCAGCAACACATATATATTTAATTAATGAACTATTATCCAGTATACTATTTTCATTATTATATATCTTCTACCTAAATTCTAAATTTATCGGGCGCGTTATAGCAACTATGATTTCATAACTGCTATAATACATATTTAATTTATTCAAAATATTCACGTTATAGCAGTTATGGTTTCGTAACTACTACAACGTCGATTCAATCATATTTACTTACTATTTACGTTACAATAACTATGAAATCGTAATTGTTATAAAATGGATTTGACATGCTCACCTAACAATCACATTATAGTAGTTACGGAATCATAACTGTTATAATATGTGTAGCAATTATGATTTCATAATTATTACAATGCATTTGATCATCGAAATTTAAATAAAAGATAATAATATAAATAATGTATTAAAGGTAAGTTGAATAATTATATATAAATTATTGATGAAAAGAGACATCCTTTTGATAAACTATAAAAAAAGGAAAGCTCCTCGATGATTCAAAAAATAAGAGACTCTTTTGACTTTTACCTTAAAATTGCACTATATTAAAAAAAGTGATAGAGCTCTACCAGAAATGAAACGAAATGAAATGAGACGACACATTTCCCTCGAGATGAAATGTGATAGCTAGCTAGTCTACACGTGGGAAGGAGTTAAATCAGATGAGACAACGTTTAAAGGCAAATCAAACACTAATTCCACACGCATGTGCGCATGCATCCTCATTATCATCGATCGATCGACCTTCAACGTCGTTCATGCATGCTCTCGTGCACACATTTCATTCCATTAAATCGATCGGTGAATTATTGGTGGTCCAAAAAAATTTGTTTCAATGTTATCGTCCATATTCAATGCTCAATAAATTGGGTTGTTACATGTTGCTATGTGTTTTGCGACGTTAATAACACCTTAATTATTCAGGAGACTATACAAAAATCCTCCGCTCATGCATTACGTAATAATATAATAGATGTATTTTGATTAATTCCTAAATCGACTTCTTATTTCTCTTCCTTGGATTCCATTCCACATGATGAAAATTATTTATTTTAATGATAAATGAACATGATATTAAATTATATCAGCCTGATTAATTAGTTAATTGATGATTAATCGATTAATTAGACGGTCCTACTGACCGTGCCTAGACGCGTCGTGGACCATCTACTTCACATGGCAGCACATGGGCTGCCCGTCAATTCGACGGAGGTGATCGTCCCTTCGCTGCCGAATCAGGAATCTGAGCCGCCCGTTCCCGACCGGAGGAATAATGGTTCGGCACACCTGCCCCGGCATTGGACCGGCGCGGTCCATTTCGTTGTCTGCCATCCACCCGACCGACCTCGTTGTCGACTTCAAATCCCTAATTTGTCCACACGCCTGTCGACGACAAGTCCGCCTCTTCGTCTTCCTCCTTTTTCTATTGCTCTATAAATCTATATCACCATCGCTTCCACAGCAAGTCGGCAGCAAATCGGGCTAAGGTTGGGGCTTTGGATCGATCGTTGGCAGCCTTTGGAAACTGGTGGTGATTCTGCGCGAGATTTAGAGGAAATCGAGTGACATGGAAACTGTTGCCAGCTACGTCAAAGACACCGAGCTGCGGCTCGGTTTGCCGGGATCCGAAGCACCGGAGAAGCCGGCGACAAGGGGTGGAAAACGAGCTCTGCCGGAAGACGAGGCTGCCTTCAGCAAGTCTTCACCGGAGGATGACTCCGGTAGCCGGAGTGTCGGTGCGGCCCCGGTGGCTAAGTAAGTTTCAGGTTTCGCATTAAAGGTGCGAAATTTGCATGTTTTGGGGCGGTTCTGTTTTGCTGACCAGTAGGTGTTTGATGAAATGCCAGGGCGCAAGTGGTTGGGTGGCCGCCTGTCCGGACGTACAGGAAGAACATCTTCCAGGTGAGGAAGGCTGAGACGGGGGCGGATGCCCCCGGATTATTTGTGAAGGTGAGCATGGATGGAGCTCCTTACTTGAGGAAGATTGATCTCAAGATTTATATGGGGTACAAGGAGCTCAGGGAGGCGTTGGACGACATGTTCAAATGCTTTTCACAAGGTAACAAACAAGGCATGTTCGGTTGGGTGACCATACATGAATTATGTGTTTTGTAATAATTCATGATGCAAACTATGTTCTTCTCATCTCTTGCAGGGGAATTATCACGAAAAGAAAGTTGTAATGTATCAGAATATGTCATCACTTATGAAGACAAAGATGGCGATTTAATGTTGGTTGGAGATGTTCCCTGGGAGTGAGTATCGTGAACTAATTTATGTGTATATGAAGGATTGTTCTGTCTTCTTGTGAACTCACAAGAATTTCTTTCATTTGATGTTTGCAGGATGTTTATTTTTTCTTGCAAACGATTGAGGATAATGAAAGGATCTGAAGCTAGAGGTTTAGAATCAAGACAGTAAGAAGTCAACATGTTCTGCAAAGAGATACAAATAGAATTTTGAGCGTTTACTTCAAGAAAAATAGATGTTTTGTCCTACTTCAAGAACGCTGAACAAGGGGAAAAAAAAAGAAATTTGGAAGTGGTTTTTGGATCATCTTGTCGTCCCTCTTCAAACAAAAAGTTAAAAATAGCAAAAGAAAATTAGCAAGACAAGATGTTCAAAGTTGTTCAAGCATAAGAAAATTAGCAAGATAAGATGTTCAAAGTTGTTCAAGGATATTTATATCCGAGAATATCATGCATTTGTATATAAGAAGTTTGTCTTTTATGTTCTTTTACAAGTTATCACATTTGAATTGTGTGGTTGAAGGATTGCTTAATTACTCCTGTTTTTAATTTATTATGCGAAAGAAATATATATCTATATATTAGGTTTTGTGGATCTCTCTGGTTATTTTAATACCTGGGCTTGTGGGCATGGATTGTGCAGCGTGTAATTAAAAGGAATTTGCTAGATTAAGTTTGGTTCTTGGCCAAGTTGATTTCTTTAAGATGAGAAAAATAAATTTTTGAAAGTATCTTTTCTTTCTTTATTTTTTGAAAATACAAATAAATTTATATAAATAATTTGTTACTATTGTTATTATTAACTATTATTAGTATTGATTATTTTAAATATTACTACTATTATTATTTTTAATTATTAGTGCTATTATAGCTTTGCTAAATTTGTCATTATTATTCATTACTCTTTTTCTCTATAAACGTTTTTAGGATTATTAAACCAAACAAGTTTTTCAAAAGTTTACATTTTTCAATTTAAAAGTAAAATTTATCTACTTTTCAATTTTTTTTAAAAAATCAATCATTAATCACAATGGGCTGGCTAATCAACACCTGCCCAACTAATTAATTTGTTTAAATACAATTCAATCGATTGAAGCACTTCTCTCGACCAGTGATTCAGAGCTAAGATGATAAATTTTTTTTTTTTTCAGAAGAGCTTTTTCGTTCCACACGTTGACGGTGATAAAGCACCCGACAACAAATGTGATGGAAAAGATATGAAACCGGAACAAGGACGGCAGCTGCCCTTTTGATGTCCTTCCACATTGATGGTGGTGACCCATTTGTTTTCATTGATGGGATAATTATAATTGTTATATCTAAATATGAATCTAATACTCTCATGATTCCCATATAAAATTCAATAACATTCAATATAATTTACAGGTTAGTTAGTTATATTAATGTATTTAAACTAAGAACCAATGTGATCAATTATTTATTTACACTTGTTTGGTTAAGCTGCCATCAAATAACCTAACATCTACACATGGATAATCTTGGAGAAGAAAGGGTCCGATGCAATCCACACAGCAAGCTTTCCATCGATTTGACATATTTAAAGAGACAGCATGGTATGGGCAAAGGACAGGAAAAGCCATCAGTCAAAGCCTCATACTGAAAATAATATAATAACAAGTCTAAATCAACAATGACACTTCGACGAAACTTCATGCCCTAGCTTTTGCATAGTACACAATAATGGACTTGGAAAATAGAGGAGGACCTTTGAAGTACTTTTGACTAAGAACGAGTTCCAAGAAGGCTCAAATGAATCACTCATTTTGAAAGAGTACTACCATGTTCCTAAGCAAATTGTATTCAGGAAAGATGCAAGTGTGAGCAAAGACTTACAGAATAAGAGAAGTGAAGAACTACTCATCATGCATTATTTTTGGCACTTGCAGTTTTGAGTTCTTTTTCTTCTTCTTCATCAGTAACAGCTTGGAGATTTGAACTGGTTCACTTGAGCCTTCGAGATCTTTTTCTCAATTCAGTTCAAATTCTTTTGCAGACTGAAAAAATAAAGGATAAGGGTCAGGGAACATGCCAAGCTCAATATACTACACACAATCAAATGAACTCCGTACTGTAAGTTAAGCTCCTTTATAAGTATCCCTGATGAAAAGCATGCACTCTCGGACATTGCAGCTCAAGCATGGCAACGGTTAAACATTTGATCCTTGCCCTACTTATTAGCTGTAAAATATCCCCAGCCAACATAGAGGCAACTCCAGCTCACAAGGACGACCTCCGACTCAAGAAGAGTGTTTTACCTTGTTGGTATGCCTAGGCATCAGGCCTGAAAAGAACTATGTGAACCCAAAATTTTTAAGCACTTTTCTAGTTCTTTTATTTTTTTAAAAAATGCTTCAGCACTCAAGTTGACAACAGTAAACTTGTGCCTACTTATGATTTGTGGCCAAACTGGGTCGCTCACTCTGACATGTGATAAAACTAGGTTGATTACTTCTGCTTTATTCTGTAGCTTGAATAGGTGATCTAAGAGAACATTGTCATGACTTGTTGAATGCAGCGGATGTAGAAGGGACCCTCTAGAATAAATCAGTACAAAGAGGGCCAGATGCAGCAACAAAGTATTCTATAGCTTCTCATGCCAGTCTAAAGAGAGGAGAACATTTTTATTTTAACTGCAGAATGGATTTTGCTTTGCACATCAATGATTGAACTAATAATGAAAATCCAGAAATGAGTCATCCAAAGATGACATTTGGACCCCAAAAGGTAACCAAATGCTACTATGTCTAGCAATATATTGGTCATTTGGCAAGCTTGGATTGGTTAATGCTATCTTTTGACCAAAAAACAAAGTAGATCAATACTTTCTTTCCCAACTTTTCCAGAGATGAGAGTTTGATATTGTTATAATTATTTACTCCACAATGAGACTATTGGAATGTTACTTCCATGGCATTCTCCTGGAGCTTACAATTTTCTAGGAAATTTCCTCCATATTTGCTACATTCTATAAGATACCTTAGTTTCAATACAAAAGGCAAAGTAAACAACAACCAACTTGGCATTTCACACATGGTCATGAAAGAATCTCAAATCATACAAAAGTCATTGAACTGGGACTCTTATAGTTATAGATAACAAATACACCTACTATGATAACTAGATAAGGTTACCATCATTGATGTGCTACTCTAATCCCTAAATAAAAAATTCTCAGTTTTAAACATATTATTGCCACCACATAAAAACAAGAGAGTAACTCATAGACCATGTCACTAACAAATCCACTTGATATGGAAGAAATTGTTCCATCAAAGTAGACTACCTGTTTAATTAGTTGCATTCTTAGTGAGCACAACCTAATTGCAAGTATAATGCTTAGTGAGGGGTTATTGAAATTTTACATGAATACAGCAAGTACTCCTATGGAAACCAAAAAAATATCAAAACAATTTTAAGGAAAGTGAAACAAAAGAAAGTTCATTAGCAGTTGAAAATGGATGTTTTGTGATTCAAAAGAGCAAGAATAAACTAAATCCAAAAGATCCTGGTTCATTAGCAGTTGATAACGGAGTCGTTGCATGACATGCTCACAAATTATCTAGAGATGTTATATGTTTACCATAATGAAGAACCCGGTGGCCAGCATTTAATCCAGCTGTTTGCAGAGAGGAATTAATTGATGTTCGAGTGTCAAACTAAATAGGCCGTACGCTGATTCTGACATAGGATTCAAAATCAAGTCTGGTTCCAATGGATCTCCTTCGACCCAGCAACAGACAAAATCAATATACAGCACATGTAAAATATAGAAAGACCGTATGATCAACAACCGAACGGTCATTAAACAAACCTAAAAAGGGGTTTTTTGGAAGAAAAAACACCGATAACTCCATCAAGAAACAAACAAACAAAAAAAGGGATGGGGTGGGGGACGAACCAGTGGGAAGCCCTCGAGAGTCTAACCGACGCTCCGTCCGATCTCGGGAAGCTTCCTCGGCCGAAGACGAGCCCCACCATTCCATAGATCACGAAGAGCACAAGGAAGCCGAGACCAAACACGCATCGGCACCCGAGGCCGCCCCCTCCCCGGTTTCCGCGGCAGCAGGCGGGCGGGGCGGGTCGCGAAGGCGAGCGTCTTCCCGCCGACGAATGCGAGGGTGGGGGAGGCCCTCGCCGGGGGAGCCGACGCCATCTGAGTTGTGGAAGAACATTCCCAGAAGCCCATGGCCGCCGCCATCCTCCTCCGTGGTCCACACACGTGTCAAGCTGCTTGTTCTTTTTGTCTAATTAATTAATTATTGTTTTCTTGCTAATTAATTAGTACGAGCGTGCGAATTAGCCTTCCGAAGCTTCGTCGAACTGGATGAGTCACCCATGAAAGCACCCGGGCGGTGCCTAATCACATCAACTGCGCATGAGGATTTCGGAGAACTTTCTAGTTCCGCCACGTCAGCTGTGAAACTTCGGCAGGGTGACTCAGCTAACCTCCGACAGCATATTGGAAAGCCACTTTTCCTCGACATAGACTGCAACGCCCGACCAATGAATCCTTCCATTTCTTCACGGACGTTCAAGGAATCTGACCCCAAGAATACCATTTTTATATTAGTTAAAATATAACAACTGGCGGATCCATATCCAATGCAAAATGAGGTGACAACGCAGGTAGGAAAAAGGAGGGACGAAAAGTGTTTCGCTTTTTTCACGTCCTTCCTTTTCTACATGTACGAGAAAGCAGCCAAGACAGTGCGATCGGTCGATCGATCGATCGAGAGAGTTGAGAGAGGGCGATTGAGATAGAGATCGGAAAGGATAGAGATGGAGAGGGCCTTCTCATTGGAAGAGATCATTGATTCTTTCTGTGTTTCCTCCCCCATACCCACGCTGTCTGGGATTCTTCTGCAAGAAGGAGAAGGAGCAGGTGGGGAAGGAGGCGTCATCAACATGAATGCCTCGGATTGGTGTTTCGATAAGTTCCTCGATGTCGTCGAGGGGTGGCATGCTGATCCAGCAGCGGCTTCCCCCCATGACCTTAACCCTAGCGTCAGTCGCAATTATGACAGTAATCTTGCCCCCAATTCCGGCGCTTCCTCCTCCTACGTGGAGGCGAACGTTTGCGGTAGTAGGGGAGACTTGGGACGAATTGGGGACCATGAGTTGGGGGAAATGAAGGCACCTGTCACGCCACAGCCCTCAAATCCTGTGGAATTTGTTGACCCGGGGAAGCACCAGGCGCTTCTCAAGAAAAAGCTGGACATTATTTGTGCTGCCGTTGCAATGTCTTGGGTACGCTCCGTTTCATGATTTTTTTTAGTAGTAATTTTAGCTCTATGGTAGAATATCTTCTTTTTGTGAAGTTGCATGTTTTGGGGTTTCTTTTTTCTTAAAAACAATAATCTTGGCATGTAAATTAAGTAACTTCTCTTTTTTTTTAAAAAAAATCTCAGCCTGTTCTGGTTGCCTTTGCCAATTTGGGACTTATCTTGCATCCTGTATTATGAATTTTTGGCTAATTTTTTTTATTTACAGATCGTAAATTATGAATTTTGGAATTTTTATGCATGTGTTTGTTACAAGAATTTGAAGTTAACGTATTTGTCCTGCTATCAGTTTTATGAATTTTTGGCTAAAAATTTTGTTCACAGCTTCTAAATTTTGATGTCTTGAATATCTTGCTCTCAAAAACTTTTTGATTGTCACTTGTTCAGAGGAAGTGAGTTCTTATCCTCCAAAATACTCAAATTTCAAATTTTGTATGTTTATCTTGTTTCAACTTTACGTCCTTCCTTCTCAGGTCAAAGTTTCAATCTTGTTCATTTCTAGAATGAACTTGAAATTTTATTTTATTTACTGTCGTTTGTTACCCTGGATGTTGCACTAAATAGTTTGGTTTGATTTTTTTTTTAGCACAATGTAATTGTGTTTTGACTTTTCACATAATACTCGCCCTTAGTTAAAATTTAACCATTGAGGTTAGACTCTTCTTCACTTTGCCCACATATGGACTTTATCACTTTGCCCACTTAATTGTGATTAACAACATTAAGGCTGTAGATGAACCATACACTTATGGATAAGCTTGGAGTGCAGTTTGAAAAGAGCTAATTGTTGTTCAATAGTAGAAAATCTATAAAACAAATAAACATGAACACTAGTGAGTTTGGTTTGTTGGCGTTCATGAACAAAGCTCAGGGAACAATTTATGAAATAAACTTATTTATCAATTGTCTAAATCTTAATTATAAATTTATTTCTCTAATATAAGAACCTATGCATGCTCAAGCCCCCCCCCCCATTTTATAATTTTTAAGAATTAGATCAATGCTTTATCTAAATTACAAGTACAACAACGGCCTGTTATTTAGCTTGGATGTTTTTTCTTCTTTAACAAGGTAAATGCCAGTTTAAATTTAAATATATCACTGTATGATCATTAAAACAATAATCAAAGATTCTTATTTTTCAGGGTTCAAGTGTGAATACACAGGATTCTGCTTCTGTTGCTGACAGTAGGTCGCCTATTTCAGATGTTACACGGCCTGGTTCTCAAGTGCACACAAATGGTATAATTTATTTGTCAGTCCTATTTATTGCTCTATAATGAAACTATTATGTTATCATACTTCTGATTTTATAAATTAGTATTTTGATCTACATGTTCAGATAATGATGCATGACAAGTTTCTATGATATCAAGATATTTCTTCTGAGATGAATAATATGTGCATATACCAAAAAATTTAATTGTTTCAATGGTTTTTAGTAGTTCTTTTCATTTGGATTTGTTTTGTTTCATTTTCACAGAATTTTTTGGTTTGTAATGGAACTAATGAGGAAATGCAACTTCCTGTTAATCCTTAACTATAGAAACTGAACCATGCCATAGCTATATTATACATGTACATAAAATTTCAGCTTGCAAATGTATAAATATGATGCATGCTTGTATACTGTATCTTAAAAAATTCTTTATTTTTGCATTAAATGTTGCACGGTCGGTAAGTTCTTATAAAGTGCAATGTAAGCCTAGTACCTACTGGACTTCTAGCTTATCTATTCTTCATAATTCAGTTACCCAAGGGAAGCAGGCTACTAACAATTCATCAGGGGAGCAGTCAGATGAGGATGATGAACTTGAAGGAGAAGCAGAGACCACCAACATTGACCCTTCAGATACAAAACGCATGAGGAGGTAACAATGATTATTATAATAGTCAAACTAATGTTTCATTGAGTTAGTAAATCTGTTTTCCCTTTCTCAAATATTGAGTATTGCACTGATTATGTTATCTGAATTCAACAATGTGAACACTTGCTCTCTATAAATACAACATACTATTAGTGTTTGATTGTTAAAGCTTCAGATTATTTGTTGGTAGTGCATAGCTGACTGCCAGTAGAACCAACGGATCACTCTAATTATCTGCTAGAGTTGTTCTTCTTCTATTTCTCGTTTACCTTTTGTTTCAAAAGTTTCTCAATTGTGTATATTTATTTGCATCAATCCATGTTAATCCTAGTTACTTAGGGACTGATACAAGAATTTTATTCCTCCATTTAACTCTTTTTGAGGCTATATCATTAGTAATATTTACACTTGTTAAATCACTTTTAAGTACATTCTAGAGTTAATTTTTTTGGTCACCCAGTTCCACTTTGAAGCAGTTTCATTTTTTGTTTTTATAGTATTATTGTATCAACTCTTTGATAGCACTGAATTTCAGTAATCTGGTAGACTTTTTATTTAGACAAGGTATTTTATTGCATGCGTTGGTACACCAAATGCTTAAAGTGCCCAATTGGTGTGCAGAATGATTTCAAACAGAGAATCAGCAAGACGATCAAGGGGAAGAAAGCAAGCACATATGAGTGAGCTTGAAGCACAGGTCAGTCAGATTGTTATTTAAATCCCATATATCTTCATTTGTATTAATACATACTTATTTTGCATTAGGTCTCACAATTAAGAATTGAACACTCATCACTGCTGAATCGTCTAACTGACATTAACAAGAAGTACAATGATGCTTCAGTTAATAATAGAATACTAAAAGCAGATTTGGAGACTGTTAGAGCCAAGGTAATGTACTCATCTCTTCATGTCTGTTTGGTAGTCACAGCAGGTGTTTCTTGAACTACTTGGTGATTTATGATTCTTTTTATTTATTATTATTATTTTGTATTGGGGTTCTTTCATAATTCTCAAATTTGATATGTGCTGATTTGTAGGAATTGCCTAATATTAGCCCACCTAGTTTCTTGACTGTTCGTCTTCAACAGCCTCACAATGATAATGCGTTTATTTTTACTATTGCAATTGTTTTTGTTATCGGGAATTCATGTGGCGTGTCAAATAAGAGCTGAGCTGCCTTGGCAATTTGTGAGTTATATACACTACATGTCTACATCAATATAACCTCGCTTAGGTTTTGATGTCAGTCATGATATCGTTGAACTAGAACCGTATAGCAAGGACAGTCTTCGAATGTAGCACGTCTAGTTACTTCTTCAACGCCTTTGATTTTAACATAAGACATCCTCTGTATTCAGGTGAAAATGGCAGAAGAATCTTTAAAGAGGGCAACTGGAGTGAATCCTTTATACTCGGTCATCCCCGACATGTCAAGCATCGATTTTCCCTTCACTCCGAGCATGTCTAATCCAGCCCCCAACACGGTACTTCCTTTCCAAGAAGGGACGAATCACTTCTTCCACGCCTCGATGCATGTCCAAGATGTTCCTCATGGACCTGCTCCTGTAACACAGATTGGCCTCACTACGTCCATGCAACGAGCAGCCTGTCCAGAACAACATCAGATGATACTACATGGACCTCAGTCTCCGATAAACAGATCCAACTCTAACGAGTTTATGGGGGGAGTCTATATTATAGAAACTTAAACTCCTACCTTACGCCTATAAGCTATATATATCATCAGCGTCATCGTCTATTTTATTTGCATCGATGATACTTTCTTTAAACTGCTGTTAACTTTGCCTGCTTTTGCAGGCCTTGGATATTTCATCTATTGATATCATAATGCTGTAATGTAATATCGTTTTAACGACATTGCCAAGGTGATCTTAGCCATTTCCTCAATGCAACAGCTTCTTCACTGGGAATCATCACTCGTCTCACTAGTGGCTGCAGCTGTCTCATGAGTTCCAGTAGAAGAAAAAGCACAGGCGTCGAGAAAGGAGATTAAGAGGCTCCCTTTGCCTTGGGAGAAACAAAGGTCGTGCATTGAACAGCTCAGCTAGTGAAACCTGAAGAGACCAGAATTGGCGAGACAAGTCAGATGGAATCGACTCTATTGTTATCTTATAGATTAAAGTAAGCTCTCTTGACTCGGACTTGAAGGTGCCGGACAAATCCAAGCATATAATTCGAGCAACGTGACTCTTAAAAAAAAGGAATAGGAGCAAACATTGGGTTTTAGAGCAACGTGACTCTTCCAGAAAAAAAAATGGAAAAGAAAAGGAAGTCTGCGTTTGTCAACGAGAATACCAGATCACCTGCAATGTACAAACTGTAAAAAAAAAAAAAAAAGGGAATAGGATCTGCACTCTATACAAAATGGGCATATCGCAAATAGATACATCCCCATGTTGAAGTATAAGCTTTTACATCACTCACACTGGAGACTATAACAAATACGCTACTCAACATTTCTACCATGGTAGCTAGTGAACATTTCTGCTAGTTTCTTTGACACCAATGTGGATAATGTCAGAACTTTAGAGTAACAACAAACAATGAGCAATTTCGATTCAAACTAGCTAGGCAGATCTCGATGTCTCAATAAAAAAGAATGTTGAAGTAGACAAACACATGTATCTAACCTTCTCCCTCTTGCATGCCCTCAAAGAATGTGATACATTGGCATGGCACCACTGTGATAAAGACCGCTCAGGATGAAAGTACCAAATTTGTTGGGGTTAAGGAATCTGAGAATACTCGAGTTTCATCTAGGTTCACTTAGATCTCGATCGGTTGGAACCACTTTTACGGCGACGGCTATTGTACAATGGCAACAGCGAACCAGATCTATGTTTCCTCCTACCAAAACACTGCCAATATAAGACCAGAGCCAGTAGCAGTACACCAATCGGAATTGCCCATCTGTTGCAATAATGAAAAATGTAAAAACAAAAAAAAGATCAGTGGTAAAAGTTAGGAATCAGCTTAGTGAGTTTTATTATTTGTGTAGAGAAATGGAGAGTAACTTGCCTGTCCAAGTCAAGAATAGGACTATACACAATAGTTTCCCATGTAGACACAACGACATGCCAAGCAGGATTGTAATATAGCGACTCTGATGACCAAAACATTCTAGTGTACGTCTCTAGGAAAATGAACATCACCCAACCAGCAATCTCAAATAAAATAAACTTGACAATGAACCGGCCCACTATCGCCACCATGAGCGAGAAAGTCACCAACCAATTACAAAGTCTCTGATTGTAATCCTTGATGAAAAGTGATCGAGCTTTACTCAGCATCTGAAGAAAAACAAAGTCCAATAAACACATTGGTTCACCAATTCATCCAAAGAGGATACAATCCAGAGAGAATGATGGCATATAAACAGATAAAGCAGCAAAAGTAGCTTACTAGATTATAACTACGTCTGGCATCACACATTTAAACTCTTTTATGTCAAATTAACTGAGATATCATAAATGAATACTTGCATAAAAACAAACACATGTATCATCTGCTTTTCCTTGATTTCTCACATGTAAAGGTGGAAATTATATACTAACCCCATCTTAGAAAACCTGATTTAAAAAGAATATATTTAATGATATTGACTGGTTAAGATTACACAAATAGAGAGGATACTGTGATGATATCATTTGTATTAATGCAAGAATTCCCTTTAACAGCATCATACAATGTCACTGTTCTACATCAAAATTTTGCAAATGTTAGCAAACCACCTAGCAATAGTATATTTTTCTGAATATGCTTAATCAAGATTAAATTATTTTGATCTGTACTGTCGGTAGAAAATGTGTATGCGCTTAGATTGGTAGAAAATAGAATGTGCAAGTGCATAAGATCAAGGGAAGCTAAAGAACCAGACATTCAAAATGAAACATTGTGATAAAGTTTTTACAAATGGAGTTTATTTTTCAACCATTGAAGGAAAAAAACTTTCCTTAATGACATCAACAGAAATAGTGGTTTGTTGGCACAGATACATTGTGTGCGACTATGGTTGGTAAAAGCCTAAAAGGTACATGATGTAACTACATATACCTGACATGGAATAATGCTTTAAACTTTGGATACAAGAACTAGTTTTCCTTTCTATTGTGTAATTTGCATTTAGATAACTTTCTTAAGCAATCAAAGGGGCTATTATGTATAGATTAAAATATACTCTGGTTCAAAATTAGATCCTTTGACATGCATAAATTCTCATATCTAACTTCTCAAGTATTAAAAAGATAATTAAATTAACAAAAAGAATGCCAAAAATTACTCTCTATCCTTTAGTTTATAAGCTGAGGCTTTAGTGTTTATTTTGCTGATAATCACCATATGCATTTAGAATTGTTTTTCAATAATTCAGTTTGTGAAGAATGCATAGTGTAATAGAAGAATAAATCATTGATATATTAGTTTCATTCAGGATGCTATAGTTTTATTTTTGGTCTTTGACCACTAGATCTCACATCACGTTCAATGTGAGACAAATGTGTGCTTAGGTAGGGAGAGCATAACATCAACTTTTAAGTAATTATGTAAAACTTTCAAATGGTAAAATCAAGTTGATAGTAATTTTAATTTAACTAATTTATTATTCATCATATAATTACTAAATTATTCTTATATTTATATTTATTTATGCAGCTTAATTGTTGTTAGTCTACTTTTTTGTTATGATACATACATGTTTATAAGTGCACACAGAAATTTCCACTCATGCGTATCAAATTAAAGGAAGTCAAAGAACACACCATGTGAAATAATGCCATACCATAGAAAGTCCACCAAATTTGGAGTTTACTTTCAAGTATCAAAAGAAAGAGGAAGAAAAGGAACCAACAATGCATATACTTTGCCAAGATCCAGTTGTAATAAACAAATTTCTTAGAACTTTAATAATAACTAAAAACTGGCATTTTTATTGTGCAAATATTCAATTGGTTAGTTAAATTTTACCTTCGTCATTTTTTGCGTATACATTTCTTTTGCAGGCCCAACACACTCTCTCTCAAAAGTTTGATTGCAGTGAAGAAAACCATCACTGAATTTTGCCATGGAAGGAAGTCTCATAACTTGAAGATGGTCCATTTTATCTTCGCACTGAGTATATCGGACTTCACACAATTTTGATGACTGATATTCATTAATATGGAGGAATGTTCTAAAAACCTGCTATTGGTCATTACACAAGTAAACAGAATATAAATACACATATATATTATACATACATAAAATATAGGAAAGATGGAAGACTAAAGTTAATAAGAAAAAGAACCATTTCACAAGAAACAGGTATACATGTGTATCCAAAATTAACTCCAACAACATGAAAAAAGAAGTATTATGATCTACCTCAATATGTGCAAATTCAATTTCATACTTTATGCATGCTCTGCAACTATTCATTGCATAAGTTTGCTTCCAAGGATGGTTAAACACCATTAAAATTCACAAGCAAATACAACCATGAAAACACGAATATTTCAAACAAAAAAAAAACATGTTTATGTTTAAATCAAGTTAACAAAATTAATATGTATAAGCTATACTGTTAACCCATGGCGAGCTTCTATGTGTTGTCCTTATGGAAAACAACGCACCTTTTGCATTTCATAATCGAGTTCTAAAACAGATTGTGCAGCATGATTCCGACCAAAATGCTGGTGATCAAACAACTTTTTTGCTTCTACTTTCAATTTTTCATGAAGCTCCTGCAGCCTGTTTTCTTCTACTGGTAATTGCAGAATTTCCATTTGCTCACTGTACAATTTCATGCAACGCTCAAGAATCACCTTATTGAACACTTCGACAATAGAACCTGTGGATGGAATTTCTCCTTTATTCAAGGCTTCAATGATCTGAAAAGAAACCACGGCTAGATTTTAGCATTTTCCAAAAGCAATTTTTATTCATGCTTTCAGATTATGAAGGTGAGGCACCATTATTAAATAATAAGAAAAACCAATCTGATGGCTTCAGCAATCATTATTAATTCATCACCTGTTCCAGGAAAGCTACAAAATCATTTCCATTTTGAAGTTTTCCCTGAACAATCTTCGGGCGAATGATTGATACAACAAGTTGTTTCAATTGCTCCCTCTTTTCCACATACATTTGATCCAGTTCGCTGTCGTTCAAATCACAAAGTTTCGTCCTTTGGAGATGAGGCTGTCAAGACTCAAGGTTTTCAAATGTCTTCTAACCATGAAACCGAAACAGAAATACAAGATGTATGTTAAGTTGCATGAGCATAATTTCATTACCAAGTGTGGGCAGCATAACAAAGTTATGAGAAGTTAAATGACAATTAAGAAAACAGAAATGTCAACAAAATACATTTTGGAGATTTCAATCAATATTCAGCTACAGAAGAACAGCACAAGATAAAAACTTGAAACACAACATGAATCATGAGGCTTCAAATTTGTATTCCATACACACTAGAAAAGACCATACATAGCAACTGATGTTATCTAATACATGCTGAACAGTTGATAGCCCTCTTTAGTAAATTATATATTGTTTGCTGAAATAAGTGATTGAAAAACATATAATAGAAATTACAAGAAGCATCTCATAATGTGTCTTTGAAAACAAAATTTTCATAAGTGACCTTCAGATTTTGTCTATGACCATTGACATGAAATTATGACATTCGCACAACCAAGATAGATAACACAACTTCACATATGATTTTATAAATAAAAATGGAAAAAACTGATGCTTCAATAAATGCAATTAGCTAATACCCACAATATGTGATGGGGCCAACTGATGGACCCAATTTAAGCACAAATGAAAACTTGAGACCTTAATACAAAGAGAAAAAAATCAAATGAAAAAACATTGTTACAAAATTTGTGATAGGCCAAGAGAAGTTAAAGAATGCATACTTGTGGCAAGCTAAAAGCTGTGCTATTATCACCCATTATTGCCAAGGAATCTCGAATTTGGTTTACCTGATTCAACACATACAAATGAATAGAAAGAGATGAGTGAGCCAATCAACCACTACTTCCTTACGGAAAAAAATGAGTGTCAATAAAAGAAAGTTCATAGAGAGAAGAAAGGAAAGAAACACAAAGTTTGCTCATTCAAGTTTGACATTACAGTTTGAATGAATACAATACCTGATCAATATTTTTATCACCTGAAAATCAAGAAATAAGATGAAGATGAGTTGTCAAGATTAATAGTAAGGATCCTGTTAATATCAATCACACACCAACAGAGTAAGGGCTAAGACTGACCACTGCTATTTGGTACATGCTGGAAGGCTTCATTCACCATTTCTTGCACCGACTTTCCCTCTGTTTGATAAACAAAAATGCATCTACAGTGAAACAAAGGCATACAAGGCATGCCACAGTCATGGGAATTGAAAGAGAAAAACTATATATGGTAACATCAAAGGATAACAAAACCATCATACATAATAGCATTGTTTAAAATTTCACACCGTGCCCAATGAAACAGGCACCACGAGCTGCAGTGACCTCTCAGCAGGGTCGTGGAGGCCGCGGTCCTCCACCGCACCTCCCGAGGGGTGGCGGCGGCCGCGACCTCCCACAAAGAGATTAAACTTAAAGTAAACATAGGGTTTAATAATTAAACTTATATTAATAATTTCAATCAACTCCTATATAATAGGGATAATCTAAACAAGACTTAATCAAACCCTAATAAAATTGTCTCATTAACTTAATATAAATATATATAATTTATTTTATTTCTGAAATTATATAATTTTTTTTATTTATTTACCATGTAGAAGCACTCCGATCTCTTTTTTTATTATTTTATTATTTAAAATTTTTTAATATTTAAGTTAAAATTTTTATTTTTAAATTAAAAAATATTGAAACCATATCGGCATGGTACGATATGGTATCGAAACCATATTGTTCCAGTCATAAACTGAAACTCCAATACGGCTCAAGATTTTAAATCATGCATGACAGTGCAGTATTAAACAACCAATGATACCTCCCTAATCCAAGTGCAGAGTAAATAACAAGAGACTGTCTCAAACATAAGCGGACACACACCAAAACCACTGTTACTTCTGTTGGCAATGCAAAGATTTGTTCTAGGCCAACTGATCTTATCAAGTTGTTGAAATCTACATTGTTATTATAACATACATAGAACATGCTCAACAGTACTAAATTAGACGTTTGCAGCAGTTATCAGAAAATTAAATACTTAAAGTGTGACATATATTAAGTCCGTGTGTAGGTCATAGAATCATGCACTTGAAAACTCTACATGAGAACTGAATTTATTCTCTTAATTTAATTGGCTCAATGCTGCAAGTACAATGGATCCTTATGCCAACATTTTCATGAACAATTAATATACATTTAGTGCATTATTGAAAGGCTAAAAAGGTGATAGCTTACGTAGGAAATCTCGTTGGATAAGCCACAAAAGTTTAGCCGGCTCAAAAGCAACATCTTGTCCCTGTATAAACATACAGCAATGTCCATTACCAAAATTAAAATCTTCCAGAGAATAGGACTCTTGGTAATGTTACAGTACCTTGACCCTTTTGTTCAACAAGCAACATATAGGCAAAACACGCAAGAGTCAGGAAGAGAAACCCAGAAAAAATGAAATAAAATAATTGAATTTAATCCAAATGCTAAATTAGACCTTCCATAAAATTCTTCTGCAATTTCCACGGCAAATGATAACCTAGATATATCAGCCTCACGAATCTACAACAAAACCACCAAAGAGAAGAAAAAAAAATTGAGATTAGATTGCATTCCTAAGGAATCAAATGAATGTAGAGTTGATTGAAGAAGTTACAAGTGCCCATTATAGGCTGATCAAATTTCCAACAGATGAAGTACAAACCGTCTCAGGGAGATTATAAATGAGCACAGAGCTCATAATTGTAGCCAGAGCAAAGATCCTGGAGAACACAAAACGAATAAATATATATCCTATATATGATGGAGAAATTATTCTCATTTACGAATTACCTATCATCATAAACATTTGATTTCCCGACACTTTCAAATCCTTCTGTATCTAGGTATAAGACGGATATTTTTCTTCCATTAATATCAATTTCAACAGGTGTTCCCCAAACCCATATTCCTGCACTAAAAGATAACTGCTTATTGAAGGATATTAAATCTGATTTTTAAAAAAAAAACAAGAGAACTCATGTGATAAAAACTTGAGGCTACCAAAAGACATTGAGAAGTAGTTATATAAATATATGTGAACCTTTGGTTTTAGTATCACGCATATGTCCTACACCGAAACCTGCACCATGATAGGAAGGTCAAAGAAGAACTCTAGCATTCATAAATTTCACAAAAAATGAAAAATAGAAATATACCTTCATCACATGACAGGGAAAGGAGTTGGTTGAGAAGAAATGATTTGCCTGAGCGATATGGACCAATTACCTGGGAAATACTTGTTAGAATATGAAATGTGTGTGAGAGAGAGGGAGGGAGGGAGGGAGGGTGGGAGAGAGAGAGAGTTCATATAGATGCTTCAGGTCATATATTTATATTATTCCCCATTTAGAGTTGGAAAACACTTTTTTGTGGAGCGACTGAATCCTCCATAGCACATTATAGGCAAAGGATCATTTGAGCTTGCTAAAAGGATAGTGAAAAAAAAAGGTTGGCATAGTACAATAACAGCATGAATGACCAAATTATAGTACAAAAAGTATCAAAGTTCAAAATAGATGAATAAAAGGCAGGGGCAATACAATTGGACTAGCACGAATGGATAGACAAGATTGGTGGGGTTCAAGTAGCCTTGAAAATCGCTTAGGTTGAAAAAATAGATAGAAAAAACATACATGTTTGACAACCACAAGTTTGGTTGAAACATTTAGTTATTTCAAGTTCATATTCATGTTCTAGGAAAAACTGAATGCATTTGAAATTCAAAACCTCTACTTTTATTTGTTTCTAGAAACAGATGAGTGAATGCACATAATTATGTTCCAGCGACAAATATGGTTTTGGTTTTACTGAAAATTTACTAAGATGATAATACAAAGTTTAGCACAACAGGAATGAGTAGCAAAACAGAATAATGTTTCAAGTAACTGTGGTCAACAGCTAATGTTGTCGAAGTCATGATTTAAATAGGGTGGCAATTAATCATAATCTAGAGTTAGAACAAAATAATAAATGAAAGACAGAATCTTTAAGTTCTTGAATATCAAACTTAATCTCTATCACTTCCATGGATTCTCATTTTCAGTTAATGTTTAAGATGGTACTAACCGCAACAACAGCTATAGGGGTTGTAATTCTTTGAATTGCCTCCAAACCCTCCTGTGCAAGGCGGAGTTTTGTATGCTCAGAATCTGGTTCCACAATAGGAAAACTGCAAAAAGAGTATCAAAGATAAAATTCCAAAACAAGAGTCTCCTAAGTCAACCGTACTGATATTTTAAAGTCATTTCAACAACACGTGACTATCAGAGATAAAATGCAGGGTGTCATCAGACATAAAATGCAGATTTGACAAACTGAGAACCGATAAACAAACACATGATATCATGTTTTACTTATTTTTCTGTTTTTGTTGCAAGAAGAATGATCATTCTGATTCGAGTGAACAAGGAAGGCAACATAATTGGCACGAGAACTTCCTCATAGCCCTCCCATTATGCATTTAGACACAAAATTATTACCATTTTTTTCGAATAACAACCCAAGAAAATTTCATAACAACCGAAAGTGCGACTGCTACCGTCGATGAGCACAAACCAAAACCCGCAAACAGTTCCGATCTTTCCACGTACAAGAAATCGAAGACAACAAATGGCATCAGACTTACGCACGGCGGAGATCGACTGCGTCATCGGAGGTACCAGATGCAGAGAAAAAGCCAAAGACCACCACCCAAAACGCCGAAGCCCACAAGCAAGCCCTCATCTTACCGCGCCTCCTCCCCTTCCGCACCCAGATCTCATCGAGCAAACCCCTCCCCGGCGCAGGATCCGAGGACCCGCCCCCGCCCCGCCTTCACGAATAGCTCCAAGAAGAGAGATTCCCACCTTCTCCAAGTTAGGTATCGCCTTTACCAACGTAAGAGAATCAATCGCAATCTTGGCGCTCGGTTTTCTTCCGAGTGAGGCAGAGAGAGAGAGAGAGAGACGCCTCACTTCAACGAAATCACATGCATCGAGCTTTGAACCGTTCTAAGCTCGGCCATTCCGGAGGGTAATGTACTAATTATACACTACGTGTGGGGGCGTTTTTGTCATTTCTATTTTTTAAAAAATAAATAATTTATTGTTAATAGGAAATGCTAATGTGCTATGGTGGCGGGCTTGGGCTATCTTGCTATCTATGGCCCATTTGTAAAGCCCAGCCCAAGTTGCTCCAATATAATATTTTTAAAAAATGGTGGATCTTCGTGTAAAAAAACAAAAGGAGCTCAGCTCGTGAATTGATCGGGAAGGCCAAGCTACCAATCGCTTGCGATGGCCACAAATCGCTCACAACAACCAATTCAGTTACAAATCGTGGCCACAAACTCACAGACTTGTCGTGAATTACAGCCAGCCACCGAAGGAAGGCAGACAGTCCTTTATAATGGTCCCTTCCACAAGCTCTTAGTTTGGGCATCTGTTCTTCTTTCCTTCTCCTTTCCTTTACCTCTCTCCGTCAATTTCTTTTCCTCCTGCATTCACGCTGAGTACACTGAGCCTCAATCATGCAATGGTCCTGCAAACTGCTGCCATGGATGGATGCTTCAGAAATGGGACCAAAACAAGAGGCCCGGAAGCAACGCAGTTCAGTGTAAAGCCTAAAAAGAGTTGGCGTCCAGTTGCTTTCGGGGGAACAGCAAATCGCTCCCATTATTACTATCATGCTCGTCGATGTCAGCGAACTCATCAAGAGCTTTACTTTTCTTTTTTTTTTCAAAAAAAAAAAAAATAAATCAACACAATCTTTTATTTTTTAACACAATCTTGTTCATAGTAGCAAATATATTTAAAGATTATTATATTGTGGCAAAAACTTTGTTCATAGTAGCAAAAGATCTCTTACAGTAATAAACCCTCATTAAAAGGGGTTTAAAAAAAAAGGAGATATGTGATGTATATATATAAAGGCTAGTGAACCTTTAGACTCTTAAAAGACGTCATATATCACTCGCTTTGTTAAAGTAAAAAAGAAAAAGAAAAGAAAAATAGATTAAAAAAAGGATAGGCTTCTCAAAGCACCGCAGTTAAGCCGGCGATGAACTTGACGCCCGTTCTTGGCCTCGCCGGCGGCGGTTGCCACGGGCTCGCCGTCGGTGCGCTGGAATCGAAGCCTTCCGAGGAGGTGTCGACGGCCGTGCTCTGCTCGGTTGTTTCCTGCGGGATCGAGGGTGGACACCCGGTGATGCTCTCGGCCGCGCTGCCTATGATCGGTTCGTGGTCGTCCTCGGGATCGGCATCGGCTGCGGCTTCGGCTTCGACCGAGCGCGTGTAGGGGGAGATCCACTTGGCCCGCATGTAGTCGGGCTTGCGCCACGGAGGAACGTGGAGGCCCTTCTTCTTGAGGCTCTGCCGCGCTGCCTCCGAGACGACGGCGACGATCTGCTGCAGGCGGTCCGGCCGGCCGACGAAGAGGGGCGGAAGGTGGTGGAGGACCGCGCGGTATGACTTGGTAGAACGAGCGATCTCGAACTCCGACCGGAAGTCGACGTCGACGAGGATGCGTTCGCCGCCGTCAATCACCACGTCGATGTAATCGTACTCTCCTGAAGTTAATCCAATCGTGAGCGGCAATGATCGGGGGAATTGGCTCAATAAGGCTTGTTCTATATTGGGGAAGGAGCAGGAGAGTAATTACCTGCGTGAAAGGAGGGCTTTCTATCCCACTTGGACTTGCAAATGGCAGCGTCGTAGCCGAGCAATTGCAGACCTTCGACCATGATCCTCCGGCAATCGCCCTTGCACTTGGAATGCTTGGCCTTCTCCATGATTTTTGATGCGTCGGCCAAAAGATTCCTCTCGGCGACGCTCGCACAGAGGATCAATCCCTAAGGAACCTCCAAATTTTAGTTGGAAAATCGAAATCGAAGAGAAGATCAAAGATCGCAACTTTTTGTGTGGAGAATTTATTGTGTCGAGTAAGAAAGACCTACCTTGATGAACTCGGCGGCATCGGTTGGGGCCGGATGATCTCCGCCATCCATGTCGTCGTCGGAGCTATCATCGTACTTACCATTGAAGCAGTTACATCTACCGCGCGGCGGCCTTTCGTTTCCCCCATCCTCCATGAAGCTGAGCACCATCTTGTCCAAGCACACGGAGCTCGGATCCACCTCAACGCCGTCGTCCGTCCTCTCCTTCTCCCTCCCATCGCCGGGCTTCTCCGCCACGGAGATCCGCATCACGCCAGGGAACTGCCGCTCGAAGAGCCTCTTGAGCCGGGACTTAGGAGCAGGTTTGGCCAGGTCGATCCTCGCCGATGCTCTCCCGTCGATCGGTTGAACTTTCATCTGGAACGGCATGGCGCTGGCGATCATAAGTCCAAATCTAAACTTTCCTCTCCCCTTCTCACTCTGAGCTACCGCACACTACCACTCCATCTCTACAACACTCAATTCTCACAAAGCCACAAAAAAGAAGGTGAAATCGAGGAAGAAATGGATGATCCCAAATGCCAATACAAAATCACGACGCCAAAAATTTCACAAAATGAAGCAAAGACCAGCGATCGGAGATTCTAGTTAGAGAACGTTAACAGTAATCATCGCCCCAATAATAGAGCCTGAACATCCCAACGCCTGCAGGTGTTGCTCCTCTTCCGTTTTCCTAATTTGAACCGATCACTGCTATAGACTAAAAAAAAGGTGCGTTTTTGAGCATGCGGTTACTATAGTGGCCTCTCCGCCGGGATCGCCGCCATAGATTCCGCCTGAAAGGTGATTTCTTCCATGGCTTGCATCGTCTAAGACAGGAATTTGTCCTCTTCGGAAGGCGGTGGAAGGGAGGGTCGCCGAAGAGAACGAGGAGGGGTTTAAAACAAGGAAGGTGAGGGGAGAGGAAGAGAATGACCATCCTGACACCCGAGAGACAATTTCACCGCTACAGACGTCACCAGAATTGTACCCAATTCTTTATTGGTTTAGTGGCTTGATAGTGTGGGACCGACGAAATATCGTTGGATGGGCAAATAAAAAAGACGTGCAGGAAGTGTCATCGCCCCAACTGCTATGATCGGGTACGTGGCCTTTTGTATGGAGCGGTTTCGAATTGGATCCTCGATCGCGACGCGTGTGCTAGTTGTTCGTCGTTTACGGAGCTTCAAATGACTAAAACACCCTAAATTTTCAGAGATATTTTTCGACCCAAAACTCTCTTTCAAATTCCTAAAATACCATCAATTGGTTCCTTATTAACATGCATGCCACAATGCACCTGGCCTTAGCACCGGGTACAAGCAAGGTACTGGTGTTTTCGTAATTAAGTACAAATTAGGGGCTGATATTAAAGCCAAAGCGATTCGGGGACCGCGAGCGCGGATGGAAAAGCGTGCGTACGGACACGGGGCTGACACGTGCCTCGCTTCTTGGTATGGCAACACCCGTTTGAAGGCCTTCATGCATACTCTGTGAGCACTGTGAAGTCCTTCAGGTAGAGCCTTTAATTTGACAACTCAAAACCAACCTAATTAGTTCTAATAAAATCCCCTGAGTAAGTAAAAAAAAAAAATTTTGATTAGTTGCATTGACTTAATTCCAAAAGGTGACCGATTAAGTCCTATGAAAATTTTTCATCGATCATCAGAATAAATCAAAAAATGCACATAATGACCAATCCAGAAGCCCAGCATCCTTTGATTGCGATCTCTATTTAGAAAAAAATTCTTACAAATACACCGTAACTGAAAATTGAACGTGGATACCTGGATGACAACCTGAATGTCCTACCACGGCACCATAGCCCCTAAATAGATACTAATTGGATTTAACTTGTCCAGTCATTTTGTATTTAATTACTAAATACAGATCAACGCAAATTAAATATAAATTAAATAGACATCTCAAGTTTAATAAATGTTGAATTTAATCACCCTAACTAGTTACATCATTAAGTAAATAGAAAAAAAATTAGTTCTAATGAAATCATTGCTAATAATTTTTACTTTTGTTATTGTGATGTGACTTTTTTATTATAAAATAATAATAATTAAAATACATCGCATCCCATCAATAACTCATATAAAATCCGTATTATAACTACACATTGTAATATTATTTTTTTCTACTACACATTAAATCATGAATCAACCAATCAAATTGTATGCAAATAATCCATATTATAACAATTATAAAATCATAACAAATATAATATTTATAATAATTTTAATTTCATAACTGTTATAATACTTAATTAATTTAAAAATATTCAAATGGTAACAATTACAATTTCGTAATTGCTACAATATAAATTTAACTTATTCACTTAATATTCATATTGTAACATCTATAAAATCGTAAATGTTACAATTCAAACTTATTCTGTTCAACAATATTTACATTGTACCAGTTATAAATCATAATTGTTACAACTCTAACTTATCTATTCAATAACATTCATATTGAAATAGTTATAAAATCATAGTTACTACAACCTTACTTATAAAATTGAATACCAAAAGATAATAATATCGAGCAAAATCTTAGAATATATTGTATCATTTTTGAACCTGAATTGATAATGTAGTGGGACACCTTTTTAATTTTTCTCTAAAATATATACCAACTAAAGAGTTATATTTATTATGAAATTAACTTGGGCATTGACGCGGGACAATGACTCTTGTTGACTGGTCTTATAGATTCTCGAAGGAAAGAGAAAGCTTCTATCTACTTGTTTATTTATTCTTACAGGTTGGCGAGAAAGCTTCGCTGGTAAAGAATGAAATGATTATCGAGAATGTCGACATCTTTGTGGCTTGATGCATATCCAATTAATAAGTTGGAGACTGTAACAAGTTACCTGATTGACTCGGCCAGTTCTTGGCTCGGTGGGTTCACTCGGATCAGAATAGTGATCAAACTTTGCATTACTACATTTGCTCATCTCGTTCATGCTACCTTCATGCAATAAGTGCAGGCTCTTTAGCCAAAGGGTGTAGTTTAATTAGGTGCGAGAGTATAATTCAGGCAATTGATGAAAAAAAGTATCGAGCAATAGTTCTGTTAAGTGTCCTAGAAACCACTAAAACCACACAGATATCTTCTTAACTCTGACCAATTTAACTTACGGCCAAGTAAACATCGATCCAAACCTGAACCGCAAATCCAAGAACTGGGCCACAGCAGCACCTGCAGACAATAAATACAAATACATTATACATGATATATTTGAGTCTGCTGGGCCCCATCTTGTATTAACATGACTAAGGCCGGTCATTAAAAAATCTTTATGGCTGGGGTCAGAGCATAATTATATTTTGCCAATGACGCCAATCAATAATGGAATTGATATAATTGTTGACTGAGATAGCTATGGCTTTAAATGGGGGCATCAAACTGTCCTCAGATAAAAAAAAATAAAAACTTATCTAAAAAATTATTGGATATGGTCTTCCCCTTCACCAGCACAAGGTATTTGGAATTCCCATCAAAAATCTTGCTTTGTTCTGAGAATTATGTTTTAGATTTCCACCTGCTATCAAATGCATACTGCAAAAATTGTATAGAAATAAATTCATGAAATCAAACAAAAGATGAGAGCATGCAACTTTATTTTTAATCAAGCTACACCCACCAAATCCCTGGATGACACGAAAGGAAAATGATGCCAATGTCAGTTGGGGCCACCTGTTTATCAGGGTTGCCTTGTGCTTATCAGCTACATTGATTCATGATTTTTAGAGGAATATGACAACATGATTACTCCACCATATCGGTGGTTTACGCCCCCTTTTTTGGTTTTCTGCTTGTAAGAAAGCGTGTTGCTTTTGTAGGCAACAATGGAAACAAAGAAAGCACTCACCATTGCACTAAGCACTGAAAAGGACATACGATGCGATCAGGGGCGATTTAAGATTTTCTGTCACCATTTACTTTGTAGGCTGTGCTAACTGATAATTGTGTTTTGCTAAAGGTATTGATCTTTAGGAAAATGCAATCTAAGTTTAGTGAGTGAGCAGATAATGCAGGCAGCAGAACACAGATTTACTCCTACTGCTTGTGTTGGTGGCCCTCTATCACATAATGTAACATCAATTTACTGGGCCATTTATATACTTAAAGCAACCACTTTCCTATTTTCGTTTTCATGAGGATGCTGCCTTCCTTTTTTTAAGCTTTGGAATATAAACATGATGGTGGGATGACGAAAAAGACTACAGAAATCACACGGCAGGTTGAAAGTAAACTTAATGCATGCTAAGGCAAAATAGCTGGTTTTCAAATCTAATGATGCTTTAAGAGAAAAGAAAGTGACACAAGTCCTAATGGCTTTGCTTCTTTACTTTTACTAAGAAAAAACAGAAGGTTAAAGTCAGAAAATTACCTTCGCTCCTGTTGAGAGTCCTTTGGTGGATCCCTTTCAAAAGTAAAGCAAGAATTGAAGCATCCAGCTGTTTCTAGTAGCAATATGACAGCAACAGAATTAGTCAAAGAAGGGAAATGTAGTCTCTAATTCTGTACATTTGTTAATTTCATGGAAATTTCCAATTGTAAATTCCATGTCCTAATTGATATGAAATCTTCTTTTTCTTTTTTAAAGAAAGATGGCAAAAGCCTAGAGTTCAACTTTTGACTTGGTTTCACTTCCACTGCATTTCCTCAAATTCTATTTCCTGATTGTTCTCTAGATTTCAGACCCTCTCCTATTAACTCTGTGAATCTAGAACCCATTTCCTAGTATCTGTTCATTTTTTCCCCTTAGATCTTCCTCAAAGAATTGTGGACGAGGTTGCCATTGAACATCCATGACATCCATGATCATCAAGTGGAAACAAAAGCTTTGTTTGTATATGCAACCTTGTAGAACAGCCTCCAAACAATCTTTATGGGAACCATGGAAAATGTAATAAAATACACTCAGGTTTCTAGAATTCATAGAAAATGATGTCTTACATTCTGGTAAACAAAAATAAAATAGTCTATGAAACAAATAAGCCAGAAATCTGCTCTACTTGATATAGGATAAACATCAAACATTTGGCAAAGTCAAGGAGGCAATAACCACTTACAGAAGAGATTAAATTAATTGAGCAATTGCCACCAACCACATTGAACCACCCTATTTGTGGGAGAATGACGCCTGTATAAATTTTTCAGACCTTCATACCAGCACAAAGGCATGGAGGATTAATGTGGGTGTTCAAGTTATAATACAGCTTTCCTTAGAATAAAATAGAGCGCATCGTTTTCTTTATGATGCTGAAGACAAGCAGAAGTTAGAGACCCTGGGGATCTAGTGAAGTTGGTCGACAGAAATAGAGATTCCTTGGTACTTGATTCAGAACTATATTTGATAACAAACTGTGAAAAAAAAGATTCAACAATGTGATGAATCATTACGAATTGTCAACAGGGCATAGGCTATTCGAATCAAATGATTCTGATTAAGAACGATAATATGCAAAGAAAAGAAGTGCAGCAATAGATTTATGCTTGCCCTAGAGAAAAAAAGGATATTATTTGCTTCTCAAAACCACAGCCTGCTGCCTTGTGTTATCTAGTATAAGGATGTGGTGACTCCAGCATTGAGTTTTTTATTAGGTTCAGTTTAGCTTCATGAGATCATAATACAAAGACAACTGCTGAAGGAAAAGTTCAATTATTCAAATATAATTATGACAGATCATGAGATGCAGGCATTTGAGAAGATACATTTATACAGGGTTTTGCCAACGAAAGAATTGCTTGTCAAAATTCTTATTCCTAAATTTTGTGAGTGTGGTATAGAAAACGAAAGTTTCACCTGAGATATAAGGCCTAGGCACAAAAAATAAGCTTAGGAGTCACATTCTTAGGTTAAGAGTCAAATGAATGTGAATGCACTACGGTAGAAGTAATATTTATGTGGATAGGTAATATTCCAATGGTTATTCCTACTGTTTCAAAGAGGACAACATTTTGTCATATATGACAAAGAGGACAACATTTTGTCATATATGACAAAGATGACAACAGAATGAAAGATCATGAACACAAGCGCCCAAAAGTCCAACGTTGAAAAAGAAGTGAAAACAGTAAATGAAGCATTGCAATAGTCACCACAGCATATATCACTGTCCTGATAGTTATATTTCAAGGATGCCTTGCTCAGAAGAGTTTTAAGTCTGACTTTCCATATAAAAACAAGAATGCAAAGTATGACGTTCCAGTTGTGATTGCTTGGCCTGATGTAAACTTTAATGCTAGAATAAAAGCAATATTCTAGAGACAACTCCAATCTTGGAGGATAAGAACAAGAGATATGAACTAAGCAGTTAAGAATTTATTGAGGTGTTAAACTAACATAGTTGAAATAAAGGGGAAAAAAGTAACAAGAAGACAACAGCTCACCCCAGGTGCAATCAAGTCATACATTAACTTGCAATAACTTCTCACGTGTTCAGAGAAATACAAAATGCCATGCTCTTCTATGACAAGATAGCCGAAGATCCAAAGGTAGTGAAACCAAAAGAATGATCATAAAAATCTCCAAATCAGCAACTAGATACATGGTTTACTAGAGAGCAAATAACCTTATGGTTGTACTTGGAAACAATTTAATTAATCCAGAACAAATCAAATGCCATACTTATTCCGGAGAGTTTGCTAAACTCCTTTATCAAAGCATGAATTTTCAAATGAAGAATTTTACCGGAGCATTTACAAAATAAATGCAGACCAGAAGCTCCAGTTCTGGAGATGTTAAATACTTGCATTAGCCACAGACGTGATATCAACAATTCAGGGTGGAAGAAGCCCAAGAGCTCTTTATCATTAAGATCAAATGTCATAATTTCGATTCAAAACATCAAATGTGATGCGTGATCCAACAGAAATATGAAGTTAACATATTTATGTTTAAAGGATATAACAAACTGCCAAGCAAGAATGCCATAAGCACCAACACTTCATAATCGGATACACACTAAGACACACTGAGGCAAAAGACAAACATCCTCCTAGGGGACGTTCATCACTTGAATGGATAGCAACTGATCTGACAAAGCAATCACTAAGTCACCAGATTGGATCATTCCTCTGGCCTTGAGCAAAGCAAAAGTGCGATTAAGATTACTCTCCATGTCACCAGAGAAACCAAGACGGAAGGGTATTAAACCCCACTGTAGATTCAATCGCCTCCTTACAGATGTTGAGGATGTAAACGCAAAGATTGGACAATCAGGGCGGCACCGTGATAACAGAGAGGCCATATGACCAGTCGTTGTAAAAACAAAGACTGCATCTACTTCCAAGTTGTTAGCTGAAATCACGATTAACTAGGTCAAAATAAGTAAACAGTGATAATATGATGGAACTGGAAATGAATATTCAGAACCAAAAGTTTAATATCATCAGGTGAGAAATTCCCTAATTCCTGACAAAGTTATCTTGAGTTCGAAAAGTCATCCATGCAAAAGGGTCTATTGACCAGTTCAAATAATATCTTCAAAAAAATTCAGGTGGAACTGTCGACACTTGGACCAATGATTAAGTGTCACAAAGGTTGCCACAGACAGAATATAATTCCATATGTAGTCTTTAACAGGGGAACTTCTAGATGATTTACTCAAAGAAAGTTAAACATAACGATGCCAGCTTGAACTGAAAAAGATAAAGGGGGAATATGATTCCATATGTAATCTTTAACATGGAAACTTCTAGATGATTTATTCAAAGAAAAGTTCAAACATAATAATGTCAGCTCGAACTGAAAAAGAGAAGCCGATGTGTTCAGAAACTTTCTATTTTGGTGAACGTACATTTTGTTGTTACCTAGTCCTATTTTGCACTTTTTTTCTAGATATAATCAGTTAAATACAATATTGCTCTCCTAATACCATAATCTTGAAAATAATAGGATTAGTGAACCCATGAATAAGCTAGATGTAGGCCAGCCCATGCAATTTAAGTTTGTATTGTACCAAGTTTAATTGGAACTAATAAATAGAGAAAGAGTACCAGAACTAAACAACATGTGAAACTAAGTTGGGTAGAAATTTCCTTCCCAAACCTCCATGTGTACTAACTTTGAATCTCTATATGATAAAAGCATAGAAGAAAAAGAAACTAAAGCAAGAGACAAACAATGTTAAAAAAGAGAAATTAATGATTCCAAACAACCAAGAATTACTATGAAGCAGAGGTAGTCCTGGTAAGTAACCGTCATATTTCAAATGACTAGGGTTTCTCAGGATCACATGCTACCTGGTCCTTTCCAGCTATCTATGAAAAAAAATTGAGGGAATTACTAATTTGAAACTGAAGTGAAAGTTTAATGCATGAAACGGAAAAATTAACCAAATGACAATGAGGTGCATAGTTCATGTCCTAGATTTGTAAACCTATTCCAAAGACAAAAAGAACTAGAACCAAGTAGGCTGTGACTGACAATATTTGCAAAATTACATAGTTACAATATGCAGTTGACAAAACCCTAAAGAACTAGAATCATGTAGTTTATGATTAACAATATTTGCAAATTTACATATTTGCACTATGCAGTTGAAAATGCCAGGTTTGCATAAAACACCTCTTAACAATGTGAGGTCTACAGAAAGAGTTAATGTGCACGGCCTACCAACAGCATTACTAGAGAGAGTGAGGCAGAAATCATAAATTTAGATGCTTACCCATTTTGGCAGCAGAATTGCAAATTTCCTCGATGATTTTGTCAGAGAAAGAATTTGCAACAATTGGAAGTTCCATAGCCTCATGGCGCTTCTCCTCTCTCCACCATCTTTCAATACGCAGGCTGACACTTCTAAGCACAGCCAATGCCTTATCTGGATATTGGCCCATAGCAGACTCACCTGAGAGCATCAGAGCATCTGCTCTCTGCCTAACTGCCTCTGAGACATCAGCAACTTCAGCTCTAGTTGGTGTAGGATACTCAATCATGGAATCAAGAAGCTGAGAGGCTACAATTACAGGTTTGTTTAGCTGCCTGCACGTCTTGACTATTCTTTGCTGAGATGAAGGAACTTCTTCCAGTGGAATTTGAGCACCCATGTCTCCTCTAGCTACCATTGCCCCATCTGATGCAAGAATAATGGCTTCCAAGTTTTTTAAGGAGTCAGCACTCTCAATTTTTGCAAGAACTGCAATTTCTCTGGAACATAGTTTGAAAGATCGTGTCAAACTGTTTCTAAGAAAAACTTACAAGCAGACAAAAAAACAGGAAGAAAGAATAAACTCATATTTCGTTATGATCAACAGGCAGATAGATTTATATTGTTTTGTTATGAAACTCAACAAGTTGTTGAACTTCCTTAAGGGAAAGTTTTCCCAATTGATCACCCAATCCAAGTAAACAGACATCGTATCATACCTTTTACAACCATAGGCTGATCATGTTAACAAATATTTCATTTCCTTATCATGAATCATCCCCTCACCAACATTCAACTTGTCCAACTGACATATTAACAACATTAACTTTTAGGAGGCATCATAATCATGTCCCAGAATTTTGCAGCATGTTTGGAGAAAATATTACATATGATCACCCACATGTCCATTGGTCTACCACAAATGCGCTTGGCATTACTAGGCTGCCTACTTAATGTAATTGATCCACTACACATGCCAACTGATTAGAATGCCTACATGCTCTTAATTCTTACCCTTTCCATGTTTGAGGTTCTCTTTCGTAGAAAATAGAACTTCAAGGCTAAATTCCTTGGAAGAAACATAAACAAGTACCATAAAAAATGATGGAAAGTAGACTATTAAATGAATTATTATTTAACCATGAAATCTCTTTAGGTTAAATAGTTCAGAACCATTATAATATTCGTAAAGGCCATAAAAAATCTGGTTTGTGTTGCAAATTTGAAATATACACCACTTATGAAATTGTACATATAAGAGATTACAGAATAAAGAACTGAAAAGGATAAGAATCATAAGATTCCAACATGCAACATGGCAAAAAATTAGAAGAAATTATAAAATAGACCAGCTAAAAAGGGTCTTCACTTTTCGTAAGGTTTGAAATCTTGAGCCATACTAGAGTTTCAACATTTAACTGGAGTAATAGAATAGTAGGGGTTCAGTGCTGTGTTGGAATGCCAACAATTGGTGTCAATGGCAAAGTGAAGGTGGATGAAGGAGACAAAAAAGGAAAGACAACTATGTATGAATAAATTTAAAGTACTATTTCATACCCAAGTTTTATTCCTTGGATGGAAGAAAAGGCATCTCATAGTGTCTCCAATCATCTCCCCTATAGTAACTTGGAAAGAAATGAGTGATCACACTATGTGATAGCTTGTTCATTCATAATTTCCTAACTCCCAACTTTCATGTGTGAAAATATGTCAAATCAAGAAGCATTAGGTGCTTGCTATTCTGGATTATTTTATTTAATATTTGGCATATTTACTAAATCACGCCCTTGCTATTTTTTCAAAAATGCACTAGCTTTTGACATGGTTTTTTGTCAAAAAAACATGCCACATGCTAGTTTGCAAATCGGCTTGAGTGGTCAAGATCACAAATTTACATACAATTAATGTTTAAAATAGCCAAATCAACCATGTTAGGATGGAAGGTGGAGAAAAACATAGTTTTGACCAAAATATTCTACAAGTTCATCTACAAATCAATTTGCAATAAATTTTGTGAATTTTTGCCATTCAAGAATCGATTTGTAAATTAGCTTGCCAGGTTAAAATCACATTCACCAAACTGATCATAATAGGTTTGGAGATTCTAAAAGATATAGTTTTTGTTTGAAAAAAAATGTCATAAGTTTGATTTGCAAATTTGCTTGCAGTGCATTCTGTGCCTTTTTCATGTAACAAGCTGATTTGCAAAAAATTTATGGGATCAAATATGCAATTTCATGTACAATTGAGGATTGATATTCCCTGAATAGGCTATATTAGGTTGAAAGTCACTCAAAATATAAATTTTGACCAAAATAACATGTCACAAGCTAGATTAACAAATCAGCTTCCTCATTGCATTTTTCCAATTGTAATTTAGGAATCCAATAGAGCTGGGGTGTGATTTGGTAAAAGAGATATATAAGGGTGTGATGTGGTAAACATGCATAAAGCCTTAAACTGAATGTCTAGAGAAATTGTTGCAATATTTATAATATATTTAAGAGGGCAAAGGGAAAACTATAGAAGACCCTATTTTACCATTTTATATATTTGCTACAAATGGACTTGTAAAATCTAAAAAAGCTTGGGGCACATTGTGCCCCCCCCCCCCCCCCCCCCCCCCCCCCCCAAAGGAAGTAGTCCAGCATCTTTATATCTTTATGGCACATGGTCACTACTGTTACCATAATAAGGAGTCATCGAAATAACCTATTTATTACTAGAAATGAAACTAACAGGAAATAATTTGAATCACAACCTCTTATTGTTTTACATAGTCAAAGATGTCACATCATAGTATTTTTCAACCTTTATAACAACAACAACCAAACCTTTACCCCACTAAGTGGGATCGACTACAATTTTTCAACCTTTCATTATCTTAAAAGCAGATAAATTCTGCACACACTCTTCTATGTGACATTTACACAAACCATGGATCTGAACATTACCTCATCATAACATTATTTGTTAAAATTTATCTACCCATTTATATGTCATAAAAGCCAATGAAGATCTTACATGATGACATCCTTTTTCTCCATCAAATTTCATTTGTGGTTGAATACCCTTGTGAGAAATAGGATTTAGCTATGAAAGTGGATAGCAGGTCAAGAAAGCATACTATCATTCATAATTCTTTTTTTTTTTTTTGAGGAGTTTCACCAAATTTAAAATTATCTGTAAAAGTCAGCCATAATCTAAGAGCTAGTTTGCACATTAGCAGCATAACATGTGCCGGAACTGCTCATAGAAGTTATTAGTATGGTTTTTCTATCCTATAAGATTTAGCTTAGGATCACAAGGGAAAACTAATTTTTTCCAGAAGACCACATGAGTGCAATGCTTTAGGAATTGGATTTGAGCATGAGTATGAAGGTAAAGTAAGAAAACCAGAAGAAGATTTTCTACTTGTCACGGCATCGTGCTTGTATATAGCTTTTGAGATGATTAATAACTTCGGCAGACTTGACAAAAGAAACTGCTATGAAGTCTACACCTTCAGAAATTCCAAAGTCAATATCAAGCCAATCCTGCACATAACAAAAGCATAAGAAGATGGCAGATTGATAAAAGATCTCAACAAGGTGTACCAATCAATCATCCTAATAGACCACTTGGATTGTTAAATAAACTTAAGCATACTCACATTCATTTAAATTTTAATACAAAACATATAGCCGGCATAATTTTATTACATTTTTTTATTCACTGTGGAGTTATAAAAAAAGGGTGACCAGTAAATCCCAACAAAGCACATGCCAGACCAAAGAACAAATAAATGATGTTCCTGATTTGAGAAAAATGCCACTTATTGATATATTAAAAAAAATATATTCAATATATATGAAAAAAATCTTGATGAATAGAATGAAGATAGATGATAGGATTAACCTAGTGGGCATAAAAAATCATTCAAAATGCACAAGGAGCAAAGGGAAAACTTAACAAGTTGAGATGAGTTTGCGATAAAAAAGTTCATATAATAAAAAATATTATCCTGTACTTGCCAATGGAATAACATTCAAATAAAGAAGACAAGGCACAGAAGACAGACTAACAACATTAACAAAAATTAGTTGTCATCTATTTGTGTCCATTATTGATGAATACTGCAGAATGACAGTGTTAACATCAAACTAGCATGTGGTGCAGAATCTACCTATGATGGTATTACAGGATATTCTTGATAATAAGTTCATAGATCATTAATTATAGCTAAAAAATAAGAGAATAAAGCAAATACAATAAATGACGTTCAAAAATCATTAATTATGGCTAAATAGTAGGAGAATAAAGCAAATATAATGAATGGATATTATGAATCAACCTTGGAAGATATTGTAGGAAGCATGGCATTACGTTCTCGGACTAGCCTATTGTTCCTCCAGAAAGTGAGATTAGCACGTGGTAAGAGCAGTCCAGGATCAATGCAGCGGCACTTTACATCTGGCCCTATTTTCTCAATCACCTCAAATCTCACCATTCCTCCATCCACAAGAAGTAAATCACCAACTCTAACATCTATATTAGGTGCAAAATCTTTCAGTAGGTCCATCCCAAAAACAAAAGACGGAAACACCAAAAAAAAAAGAAGAGAATTTTCAATCCTCAACCTTCAGCAAAGCCATCATAATTCACAATGATTGTCCGTTCTGGAAGTGGTGAATTGAAAGCTCGCACACTGAATGTCCAAATTTCACCATCCTGCATAATATAGTATAATGAGTTTCCGATTGACATACCTGTGGAATGTTCATAAGGATTTCATCTGAGAGAAAAAAAAAGGAGTATACATGGTACACCCATTAAAGATATGCTGAAAATGGTTATTGTATCACTCTAAGTCTTTCCCTTATCTTGTTCCGTTCCCACCTCAATCTTAAATACTCTGTTACAAACTTCAATCTTTACCTATTCTGAAGCAGATTTATGTCTAAATACTTATATTGCTGACTTATATGCTTGTGTGGAGAGAATGTGGAGAGGAGGAGAAGGAGAGTGAAGAATAGAAAGTAGAAAGAAAGAAAAGTGAAGATAACAAGTTCACTTGTTTTGTCTGAGTAAACTAGTGAGAGGAACTAAATTGTATTCCTCGTGTTTGATAAGAGCAAATGAAAAGGAGAGGAAGGACTGCTGATCCTCGTTTTCTGTAATGACCCTCAAATTAGTGTTTAGGAATTTAGGAGGATAATATCAGGACAATAGCTTTTATCACTTATTTATTGTCCTTTCTTTCCAAATTTTTCTAAGCATAGAAGATAACTTCTTCCTCTTTCCTTTTTTATTTCTAACCAAACAAGAGAAATAACTAATTTTTATTCTCTCCCATGCTCTCTTCAGTTCTAGGGGCATTGGCTAATTTTATAATTATTATATTTTTATTCACCCTTTTTGAATCTACTTTAAGGAAGGAAAAAAAATAAATATTTTCTTTTTATTTCTCTTCTTCCAAAATGGGGTGCCACCAAACTTCATATGAAGTAATGGAAGAACAATTAGGTCTCTTATAAACAGAATAGACACGAAGTCACGAGTGAAAATAAATTATCGGAGACAAAGTAGTCTCACTGCCCAAACCAAACAAGTTTCGGTTTCACGCATTGTTTCGACGACACAATGCAGAAGAACATCTTCTCCAACCAAAGAAAACAAGACCAAGAACCTAACCTCGGCCTTGGCAGAGGCGGCACCACCGAGATCACCCATGTGAATCTCGCTGCCCTCAGTGTCCATCATCACAGCCACAGCAAATCCCTTCTCTTCATTGAGCCGTCGGACCTGACGGATGACCTCACGGTGCCACTCGTGGGTGCCGTGGCACATGTTGATCCGCGCGACATTCATCCCGCCAACGGCGAGCGCCTCGATCTGCTCCGGGGAACAGGTGGCCGGGCCGATGGTGCACACCAGCTTCGTCCGCCTGGTGCTCCGGAACCCGTTTTCCTTGAGCTCCGACTCGGTGACTTTGTCTACGTCGATGGAAGACGTCGCGGCGCCGTCAAGGGGGATGACGCCGAGATCGGTAGAAGGGGAGGCGGCCGCGCGCATAGAGAGCGCATGGCGGCGGCGAGGGCATGGAAAGGAGTGAGGGAGCGAGGTCATGGAAGGGATGGAGGAGGAGAGCTTCGAGGGCATGATCACGGTGGGCCGAGTAGCGAGGAGGCCGAGGGATTGAGCCATCTCTTCCTTGCTTTCGCTTGCTGGCGTTCTCCTTCAAAGCTCAGGAGGGCTGAGCGAGTTTGGGGTTTTATTCCAAATCGAGGCGTGTTAGGGACGGAGCTCGCGAGGTGCTTGTTCGCAGGGATCACCCGTCATGCGATGAACAGCACCTACGTTATATGGCGGGCTGGTCATCATGTTCTAGACATCCGGCAGCCATCCGATGGTAGAAATTGTGAAGCCTGATTTATGCAGAACAGGAAATTTCCCAGTTCCCTTGATCGGGTCAGTTACTGTTTGCGAGTCGCTGGATATTTGGAAAAAGGTTGAGCTCGAATTCAAAGGGCTGTTGATCGCTAAAACGGACTTATTAAAGAATTAAATTGCGACTTTGTAAGTAAAAGAATATGGCCACGTGACTGGATCAAAGGCCACGTGTAAGACTTGTAAATGAATGCGAGAACAACTTTGTTTTTTATTTGTTCATTTAAATAAATACAGATAAATATATAAATTTAAGAGTTTGAATAATAATTTAGCATAAACTCAATTTATTAGCCTTCCATAAATAATTTATAAAATTTCATAAATTTAAAATATTTATAATAGGTAAAAATAAAGAAATAATAGAAATTTTATATACTAAAGAAATGTTTTATCTATATTAAATACATATTTTATCTAAATTATAAAATATTATTATTATTATTATTCAAACTAAAATTAAGCTTACTAAAATATTTAAAAAAATAAATTTAAATAACCTTGATAAATAAATTTGGAAACAAAGCGAAATGAGTCAGACAGGAATCAGTTCTTAAGAGTGATGTCAGCGTGATTTCGTTAAGGCCCAATGTTGAACTGGCCCATTAATAGTAGAGACCTCAGAATGGGCCACCAAAAAACCCATTTCTATTCTGGGGCCGTCAATTATCAAACAAACGGCGCGGATCGAAACCCTACTCTTCACCTCACTCTCTATATAAGCGTAGTGGTCTTCGCGCTGCTGTTCCTGTGTCCTCTCTGACGAAACCCTAGCTCGTGCTTCCCCTTCCTTCCCCGCCGCCGCCGGTCTTCCCTAATGGCCTCCGCCGCTGTGCGCCCCCTGGTCACGGTGCAACCCCTTGAGGGCGACATGGCCACCGACGCAGCCGTCACCGTCCCCCTGCCTGACGTCTTCAAGGCGCCGATCCGCCCCGATGTCATCCGTTTCGTCCACTCCAACTTGTCGAAAAACAGCCGCCAGCCCTACGCAGTATCCAAGCGTGCCGGTCATCAGACCTCCGCTGAATCCTGGGGAACAGGGCGTGCCGTTTCACGTATCCCCCGAGTTCCAGGTGGCGGTACCCACCGCGCTGGCCAGGGTGCTTTCGGCAACATGTGCCGTGGCGGTCGCATGTTCGCTCCCACCAAGATCTGGCGCCGCTGGCACCGACGCGTTAACATCAACATGCGGCGCTACGCTGTTGTTTCGGCGCTTGCTGCCTCTGCCGTCCCATCCCTTGTATTGGCCCGTGGACATCGTATCGAGACCGTTCCTGAGCTCCCACTCGTTGTCTCTGACTCCGCTGAAGGCGTTGAGAAAACATCCGCCGCCATCAAGGTCCTCAAGCAGATTGGTGCCTTTCCCGATACCGAGAAGGCTAAGGACAGCCAGAAAATCCGACCAGGCAAGGGTAAAATGCGAAACCGCCGCTACGTCACACGCAAGGGTCCCCTAATTGTATACGGAACAGAGGGATCAAAGATTGTTAAAGCTTTCCGTAACATTCCTGGGATTGATATCGCTAATGTTGAGCGCCTCAACCTTCTGAAACTGGCGCCGGGAGGCCACATTGGAAGGTTCATTATCTGGACCAAATCTGCATTCTCGAAGCTTGATTCTGTATTTGGAAGCCTCGACAAGCCATCTGAAAAGAAGAAGGGATATATCCTGCCCAGGCCAAAGATGTTCAATGCTGATCTTGGAAGAATCATCAATTCTGATGAGGTACAGTCTGTTGTGCGTCCAATCAAGAAGGAAGTGAAGAGGCGCCACTTGAAGAAGAACCCCCTGAAGAATCTCTACACGCTCTTGAAGTTGAACCCTTATGCCAAGACTGCCAGGAGGATGGCCTTGCTAGCTGAAGAGAAGCGCGTCAAAGCCAAAAAGGAGAAGCTTGACAAGAAGAGGAGCAAGCTATCAAAGGTATTTTAATTTGTTTGTTTGGAGTATGCTACCTGTTTATTTATCTCACATACCTCTTTTTGTTGATTTAGTATCGTAGTTTAGCTTTTATAGCCAATATATGATCGGTAACTTGAGCGATTTGTTTTTCTTGGATCTTAATCTTTAAGATAGTTAAAGCAATTAAAATGAATTTAATTAGCTGAGGCTATTGGTGGCTTATTTAAAATACACATGCATATTGATGTGATTTTTCCTATTTGCTTTGGTTTGATTAATGTTGATTATCTTAAGTTTATTTAAATTATTCAGAAAATAAATGATATCAGTATTCTATTTCAAGTCATTTTTTTTCAATTTCTAAATTGTTGTGGTTCGCCGAATTAGATAGTCTGTAACTGAATATGGATGTTGGTCACATACTGGATAATCTGCTCACTAGGATTTGCCTGAAATGAGCATTCTGGAATGCATGTATGTGATATAACAGATGATAAATATAGTAATTGTTTGTTAACATTTTATTGGTTCTGGTTGACGTCTACACTATTCTATAGACATTTTGAAAGGAAGCATTTTCTTGCATTTCGTTTAATTTGTTTGCTATTACATTTATTATAAAGATGATAATCTTTCAGAACATGATTCCTATAAAGCCGACAGCTTTGTTAACTGGTTCTTCATGGGTGTCCTTCATCTAGTCTGAAAAAATAGCTATTTTGCATAATGATTCAGCATAAGCAAGTTGACAACTGATTCTCTTGATGTGTAACATGCTATGTGGAATCTATCAGGCGTTTTTTATTTCTGCTATATTAGTCTTATCCAACAATCTTGCAATAGGTATGAACATTTCATTCTAGCTCCTATTTCATTACTGCTCATGTTTTAATCATGAAAAACTGGTAGTATTTATATCCTTCTATCAGAAGAAATATCCTTTTTCTTTCAGAATTGCTTATTAGCTATGATACTAGTTTATTTCACTATTCAAACATGAGTGTGCTATTTGAATAGTGGTAAAATAGTACTTGGTAGATATTTTAAAGAACAAGATAAGTTGTACATCCATTATGCCTCCATAACATGGTTTTGGTATGGTATAGGAGCCTTTTTATTTCTCCTAGGTTCTTTAGATAAAATATGTATCGGATCAGTTCATGAAGGGTTAGAACATACGTCTGAATGAAACAAACCATCTTGACTTTGTTCAGGCAATTCTTCTTTGTACAGACAGAAGAGGAGTATAAATTTGATAATATGGTCTCTTTATTTTTAAATTTTTTGTTTTAGGGCAACAGATGAATTAGTTCTATAAACTACATTTTGGTCGTCAATTGATAATTTAGTACTTTCATTTTAAGAAATGCTCACTAAGGATGAACTGCTTTTCAACTGAAATGTCGATTGGTCGTTTTGTTTTCCATCTTTGACCCTATGCAGGAAGAGGCTGCTGCAATCAAGGCTTCCGGACGTGCGTTCTACAAAACTATGATCTCAGACAGCGATTACGCCCAGTTCGACAACTTCTCCAAGTGGCTGGGTGTTAGTCAGTGAGCCCAGAATCGTCTTCGGTGAATCTTAGGGCGATAAGAAGGGATACTTGCATCAGTTTTTGTTGGTTAATTCGTAACTTTGGTTTTGTCATTAAGAACATTCCATGGACGTGGTTAGATGCATCATTTGCACCATTGCGTACTCTGTTTGTTTGCGTCAGACCTAGTTTGATGAGCATGTTATCTTAATTTTTGAATGCATGGATTTTATATGGTCATTTTTATGCAATTTTATTTTTTTTATCGATAGTCTTATATTATCATCCACAAGTTCAGAAGAGTAATCATAGTTTTTAAATAGCTCTACTACTTTACTTAACCAAACACGTTCATATTGTTGTGTGGGAGTGTTTAAATCGATTTTCTATTTTTTTGTCCCTCCATTTTATGACTATATATTTAATTGTTTAATTTTTTTATTAAATGGTGTACTTATTAATTCGATACTTTTTATTGTTTATGTGTTATCTAGGTGTTATTTTATCTTTATTTTATTCTTTATAAAAGAGAAAAGATAATATTTTATCCTGACAAATGGTCTGAGTTCGAATGTGGCCGAGCTCGAGTTAAACACTAGGTCTGCATGTCGTAGGTGCTGCATGCAGTACCGTATACACGTACTTATTCAAGTACGAGTGCGTATGATGTATTGAATGAGGCCTCTTGGATTGATTCATCTATTAATGAACTTAAACTTTGATTATAAAATTTACATAGAAGGGGAGCAGGATTGCAGCTTATTTACTCATTCTGATTGTGTTAAATTCAGAGAATAAAATAAGCCCAACAACTAATTAGAAATATTTTTATTATTATTAATTATATATATATTAATTATTTTTAATTGATATCAGTTATTTAATTTATACCAATTAATCTTGAAATGATCAATCGATATCATAAAAGTTTTCTAATCGATATATAAAATTTTTCACTTATCATTAAAAAATTAAAAAGTGCTCTGGATTCCATCAATTTAGCATTTTTAGATAACCATATGCTAAAATAAATTTATTTATTAATTCACTAAAATTAAGACTTGTACTTTGGAAACTGAGAATGCGATGTTGCATCGTAACCCCGGGGCAGTTGGAATTCTTATTAATCATCTAGAAGGTTGGTAGCTATAATTAATTTACATAGGTCCTTATTCCCTATTCAATCAATCTAGAGAGTAGGCAGTTATAACTATTTTACAATTAATATGTATACTTATAATTCTTATTCAACCACTTATAAATTATAATCCTTCTAGAATGTCGAATAGCAATTATAACTATATAAATAATTGTAGCTATAACTATCATTTGCAAATTATAAATACTAATCTAAATTATAATTACAATTCTAACATGATCTACGAATAGCTTATGGCCAAACTTTGAAAGAGCTTATACTTTTTTTTTCAAATTCTGAATTATAATATAAATTTATCGAGCACAAATTGATTTATAAATTAATCTTGCTCCTATAGAGCTCAAAAATATACTAGCACAAAATAGTTATAAGTTAATTTGCAAATTTAATTATCTATAGTTAAAAGGTTCATAACAAGTGCTTGTGACTCCATTGCATAGTAAAGAATTAAAATTTCCCCTAATGCGCATGGTAAGGATTAAGGAAGGGTAGAGGGTGAATGCGCATAGTGAAGCAGGTGCAGGGTCCGTTGCATAAGTTTAATGCACACTGTAGCTACAAGGAAGAAATAAAATTCCACCAGAATGTACACAGTTTGGAAGGGTACGGGGCCACGTAAGTTTTTATGAGTGCTGTAATTAACTATATGGAAAGAACGGAATTATTCCTGAAAAAGTATGCGAGACCCACCCATAATTTTAATGGGATTCATTCCCCATCCGCTGAGTACTGTAGTTATATCGAAAGAATGGAATTTCTTCCCGTAAGGGAAGGTGCAGATCTACTGTATGAGTTTAATGGGATTCTTTTTGTCCATTGGCGTAGTTAAGTGGGGAGAGGGGATGCTACTAGAGCCGTTGGTTAAATTTGTTGGATTGATCCAATAATTTAAATGGGTTGAATTAAAATTTTATTAATTTATTTTAAGATAGATTCAAGTAGATCGATTTGCGTAGACTCGTGATCCGTATGAATTGATCCGCAATCCGCATGGATTAGCCTGGGTTAAGAAAATTTATTTTTTTCTTCAAAATTTAAAATTAAAAATTTTTTTTAATAAATTAGTGGATTTGATTCGTCTAAATTGTAATATAAATTTAAAATCTTCAACTTGACTCATTTAAATTATAATATAAATTTAAAATTTTTAATATTTTTTATTTTTTAACAGATTCGTGGATTAGTCCGCCTAATCCACGACTTGTCTTAAGTTGAGTTTGGATTGGATTTAAAATTTTTCAACCCATATATTTTGGTGTGTTCCGTCCCGTCATATGACAGATTTTGGATGGATTGATCCGTTTCGTCATGTGTTGATCCGTTTGACATATCCCCAATTTTTTTAAAAATTAATCTTATATATATAATTTATATTTTTTTTAAAAAAATAATACTGCTTAAAATTGCTAGATTCTGTCTTTTCTCCCTCCCCCTATTTTAAAAGAAAGTCAATATAGACAAACTTTTCTCCTCTTGCTTGTAAAAGCCAAATTACTGGGGCGTGAAAACGATCGCTAGAAGCTATAAATCCATCTCCGGTTCCTCTTCCCGCAACAGAGAACGAGAAACCGATCGTCGCTTTCTCTTGTCCTACTTCATCTTCAACGATCGTCGCAAGGTTTGTTCTCCTTCTTCAATGGCTAGGTTTTTGGAGTGTTTTCAGTCTCCCTTTATACAAGCTTAGCGAACTCCAGAACGTACATTTTTTATTCAGTTTAGCGCTGGTTTTTAGCGTATTCTCTGTCCCAATGCTTCCCTGTTTCAACAACCCCTAAAACGTCTAAGGAACTCCTTTGACAAGTGAAAGTTCCATCGTCCTTTGCTTATTACAAGAAGCCTTTGCCTTTCTTTGCTCCAGAATGGTTTTCTCTACAAGCCCCAGACCAGCACTGCAGCCCAGGTTCATCCAGCACAAAAAGGAGGCATTTTGGTTCTACCAACTAGTCTCCATTGCATACGATCAGATATTTAAGCCGCAGCACTGGAACGAGGACATGAGGGATGATGCCCTGGAGTCGACTGATCTCCGTGATCCAGAGCTGAAGGTCGTCGATGTCGGCGGCGGCACCGGGTTCGCCACATTGGGCATTATTAAGCACATACACCCTAAGAACGTTACCGTCCTCGACCTGTCACCGCACCAACTCGCGAAAGCGAAGCAAAGGGAGGCCCTGAGAGAATGCACCATCATAGAGGGGGACGCCGAGGACCTCCCGTTCCCGACTGACTCCGTCGATCGCTACATCTCTGCGGGAAGGTACGTAGAGTTCTATATCTCCTGCACAGTGTATGAAACAAGTGCTCCTGTCCATTCCGTCCTTACTCAACTTTCTTCTTCTGTTTTCAGTGCTAGTTGATCTTAACAAGTTCTCTCTCGTTCTTAGTTTGTTTAGAGTAGACAACATGCTTTGATAGTATTCATGAAACATGTACAGTATTGAGTATTGGCCTGATCCTCAACGAGGAATCAAGGAGGCCTACAGAGTGTTGAAACCTGGGGGGCTCGCCTGCATCATTGGCCCTGTATACCCTACGTTCTGGCTCTCATGCTTCTTCGCCGACTTGTGGATGCTCTTCCCCAAGGAAGAAGAATACATAGAGTGGTTCGAGAAGGCTGGTTTTAAGGATGTAAAGTTGAAGAGGATTGGCCCCAACTGGTATCGTGGCGCCCGGCGCTTTGGTCTCGTCATTGGGTGCTCGGTCACCGGCGTTAAAAGGGGATCCGGTGATTCTCCTTTGCAGGTACGTACCTTTCTTCACCATATTACGATCAAGAGTTAGAAGTATCACTAAGCTAACGCGGCCGGTTTCTTTCTGTAGCTTGGTCCAAAGGCTGAAGACGTAAACAAGCCTGTGAACCCCTTTGTCTTCTTCCTACGCTTCCTTTTAGGTACAATTGCAGCAGCTTATTATGTGCTGGTGCCGATCTACATGTGGGTTATGGATAAAATTGTGCCTGAAGGGCAGCCCTTTTAAGAGCGAAGACTCGTCCTGATCATGATCCTGGTGATGTTTTGCAGCCATCACCGTTTATCAAAAAATTGTGGTTGAATCACCATTTTCTTCTCTGCTTCTGCTTCTGCTTCTGTAGTTGTTCATTCGCAGCAGGCAACTTCTTAGAAGAACACGCTGCTTTATCTGGGAAGTTGCACTGTTTTCCTTTGTAACACTATTCCTTGTCGTCTTATCATGTTGCACTGTTAACGAATGCTTGTTGAAAATTCATTGTTGCTGAATCCGAATGCTGCTTTGTGGAACGTCTCTGTACTCTTGTATTGTATGAAATGTGCTATTTGTTTTAGTTTCTCTTTGCGAAGTGGACTACTAAGGACTTCTTTGGCAACTATTTTTTTTTAGTTTATAATTTTTAGAAAACAAAATAAAAAATTATTAAAAAGATAAAGCTTCTCCAGCACCTTGTCTCCAGCTTGGTTGCATTCTGACTAGCACAGGCCTCCTCAGTTCTTTTTAGAGAGCACAAGTCTCAATCCTAGAAACCTTCGAATCCTCTAGCTGACCACCAGGAACCTTCTCAACTTTTATATACTTCTTGATGTCAACCTCACGAACACCTTGACCAAGGTCCACACCAACAGTTGCCGTAGCATCAATGGCAAGATCCTAGAAACAAAAGTAAAGATGGTTAGAATTCTAAGGTGCAGAATAAAGTCATATGCATATAAGCACACACTAAGAACCATGATCTAAAATCTCATACTACAGATAACAGGCTGAATTTGAACTGGTACCAACTAATAGTTGATCATCTATATCCATTACAAACAAATAGACATTCACAACAAATGTTCTTTGTTCATCTGGCATATGCAAAATTCTTTATCAGATAGTCAACTTACACATTGGAAACAAAAAACGGTGACACCTTTAAAAAAGTACTCACAGCAATTAAGTCCCCAAACTGTCCAGTAAATTTTGTCCCTATACAACTCTTGACAAGGTCCAGCATTGCAGCACCTGTGAAGAGCATCCAAGAGAATGACTCCATTCAGACTTCATGCCAGAAAATATATTACATGATGAAGAGGAGATGTTTAACCAATTGTCATGTAAAAATTTTAGATATCTTGGATCTTTAATGAAGAGGAGATAGTGATGAAGATAATAATAATAATAATAATAATAATAATAGAATAAAAGGTTAGAGGTTGAAATGAAGAGATCCTAAAGTCTTGTGTGGTTGTTGTGTGTCGTTTAAGCTATAAGGATATTCTATAAGATAGTGGTACAACCCAGCATACTTTATGGACCTGAGTATGGGGTAGTTAGAAAACAATATGTACAAAACATAGTGTAGCAAACTGAGAATGCTATAATGGATGTGTGTATGTAGTTACTAGAGTTGTTAGATAAAAGAATAGTACTATTCAAGAGCAATTTGTGTAGCTCTGATACTGGATAAAATAAGAGAATAAGTTCAGACAATATGAATTAAAGACTACCGATAGATTCTATAGTTGCAAAGTTGTATCTATTAGATTCAAAGGTAGAATAGGTAAAGAAACGCTTGCTAACATAATTAATGAAAGGATAAGGTAAGATCTACATGGTTCACCCTGATAGTTGGGACTAACATGACGATGATTCAACCAATTGTCACAAACATCAATTTGTTATGTGATGCCAAAATATCAGATGCAGTGAAGCACTTACGATCAGTCACATCAATAGGCATTGCAAGCTTGTCAAGCACAGCAATAGAATCTTCTAGAGCTTTATTATATGCTGAAAAGAGAGAGAAGACACTGTTAGAGAGAACTAAAAAAACAAGGCTTCTGCAGTTGTAAATTTTTATCAAAAATCACCTCGACAAATAACAGTAGGATGATAGTTTTTGTCAATGAAAGTTGCAGCAACATGGAGCATCTCCCCAGCTTAAAGAAATTGATGTGAAAAGTCAGTACTACACCCAAAGATGTTTATCTTTGACCTCATAAGACAAAACACACAATGCAAAGTTTTGTTGAAAAAAAATGCAAACATAACAAAAAAACAAAAATAAATGAAGATGTAGAAGATGATTTACACAATAAAGTCTTATTCGACTGATGCTTAGAAGCAAGAATCCAAATTATACATTCTCAGAGTAACTTTATGATGCCCATAGTTAGGCCTCATCAAGACATAATGAGAAATAACACGAATTCATACCAAGATAAGAAAGATTACAGGACACACCTAAAACGATAACAGAGGTTGTGCCATCACCAACTTCTTCATCCTGTGTGCGGCTCAGTTCAATCATCGACTACCAGTTGTCAGAAACCATCATTAGTAAGATTATGTTGGCCATGAAAGATCTGATAGAATCTTTACTATAACACTATTAATAAATCATTGACATTAGAGATGTAAAAAGTAAAAAGGCCAATGAAAATTATAACTCGTACCTTAGCAGCTGGGTGAGCAAGATCAAGTTCACGTAGAATAGCATTTCCATCATTGGTGAATACCTGGCAAAACCATTTCAACCATCGAAGAAGGATGTTGGTGACAAATGAGGGATGTAAACATTGTTGAAGCCAGGTTGTTCTATGCCCATTAGTTTCACAAACAAGCATGATGGTCCAACAGGTCTATAATATTGAACAACTCCGCCTGTGATAAGTTTACCTTAATGGTCCCAAGCCCGGATAAAGGAGGAGGGTTGCGTTAGGTTGCCAGCCAGCGTTAAACTGTCATGAATGGATCCATTAAACTATTGTGCTAATATTGTAAATAGAAAAGGGCCAAACTTGGGTGTATGAGGTTCTCACACCATAGGTTGGGTAAGAATAAAAATTATAGGAAAATTAAACATTGTATAGGAAAGCCGATGATTAGGAGAAGGTTGTGTCAAAATGGGTAGGCGAAAAGGCAAAGTTAATAGAGAATCGGGTTATAAGCAGGGAAGAGTAAAACCATTAGTGGAGAAAGACACTATAAATGTTAGTGTATATCACATGAAGTATTACAAAATATTCCATCAAATGAAATGGTTTTAACAAGCATGATGGTCCATTATAGAAAATATACACTACTCCTAGAATTAGGTGGTGGAAGTTGAGGTAGAAGGACTCAAAGTTGAAAATAATAACCAAGAGTCGGCGAGTCAAAGGGGCATGTACCACCAAGTAAAGAATCTTGGTGGTGGAATGAGAAAGTACAGGAAAAAGTGAAGGAAAAACGAATAGCCTATAAGAAATTATATATTTGTAAGAATGAAGAAAATTTAAAAAAATATACATTAGCTAAGAAAGAGGCTAAAAAAGCAGTGAATGAAGCTAAAAATACAACTTTTGAGCAGTTATTACAAAAGAAGGAGAAAAAGACATTTATAAAATAGCTAAAGTGAGAGAGAGGAAGACAAAAGATATTAGCCAAATAAGATGTATTAAAGATGAATGCAATAGAGTATTAGTAAATGATGGAGAAATAAAAGAGCGGTGGAAGAGGTATTTTCATTTGGAGGATGATATCCCGATAGAGGTATGGAAGTGCTTAGGGAAACAAGGTATTGAATGGCTTACAAAATTATTTAACATGATATTAAAAACAAAGAAAATGCCAGATCAATGGAGAGTAAGTGATAGGGGCATTAAATTAATGAGTCATACCATGAAACTTTGGGAAAGAGTAATAGAAAAATGATTAAGGAAAGAGACTATGGTCACCGAAAATCAATTTGGGTTTATGCCTGGTAGGTCGACAATAGAAGCTATACATCTTCTCAGGCAACTAATTGAAAAGTATCGGGGGCAAAAGCAAGATCTACATATGATATTTGTTGATTTAGAAAAAGCTTATGATAGAGTCCCAAGGGAAATTATATGGAGAATTCTAGAAAAGAGGGGTGTTAGCGTAGTATATATTGACCTAATTAAGGGCAGCTCTAAGTCCCTTATCTTTTTACACTAATCATGGATGAACTTACTGGACATATTCAAGATATCTTACCATGGTGCATGTTGTTTGCCGAGAAACACTAGAAGAGAAAGGTTTTAGGCTTAGTAGAGTAAAGACTTTGATGATGAGTTGTCTGAAACTGAGAGTTTTAAATATTTAGGATGGAGGGATTGAGAGAGATGTCTTACATAGAATACAAACAGGATGGTTGAAGTGGAGGAGAGCATCAATGTGATCGTAAAGTGCCTCTAAAACTTAAAGGAAAGGTGTTATATGGCGCTGAATGTTGGGCTAAACAGAATAAGAAATGAGAGCATTAGAGAGAAAGTTGGAGTTTGAGACACGTTTAAGGTGGTACGGACATGTACGGTGTGAAACTATAACAAATACGCATATCAAACGAGGGCGAGGTAGACCAAAAAAGACTTGGTTAGCAACAATAAAACAAGATAAAATTTATTTAAATATAAATGATGATATAATAGGAGATAGAGCTCAATGGCGTAAAAGGATCCATATAGCCGACCCCACTTAGTGGGATAAGGCTTGGTGTGTGTGTATAAAAAGAACAATAACAATAATCTATATCAAGGTACAGAGAGTGCCTAAGAAGAATAAACCTAATAATCTCCCCATTCCATCTAAACTTTAGATTTTTGGGAGGTTGATTAATATTTCACTAATCCAATATGACTAGTTTTGAGTCACTACTATCGTCTGATAACAATTCAGATTTCACAATCTATGATTCCATTTGAAATAGTGTCAAAAGCAAACAATGATCAAGGAGTTCAAACCATCCCTTTGCTCTAAGTGAACTAAAAAGGAAGTGAATACAAACTGGAAGAGCTACTCTACTGACATAATTATGCTGCAATATGTCTATCCAAATAATATGCATTAATAAATCTAACTTGATAGTTTTGCAAGCAGATGCATATCAATAATCTCCTAATGAGTTTGCATATATCTAAACAATTAAACAATATGATATGATTATGCACAATAATTTGAGCTCCATAAGTCAGACAAGAGAAGCACACTTAACATGATGACATGCACAATAACTTGCATTAGAATTATGTATCTACTTTACACCAGTAACAATATCTTAAAACATACCTCCTGCAGCATCAAGCAGCATCTTAAGCATTGATCGAGGACCCAAAGTAGTTCGGATTATGTCAGCCACAGCCTGTGCACAAAATGAAAATTCAAATGATTACTGACTACATCCACTATCAACGATGATGACATAAAAAGGAAAAATATTAGTCTGTCTCAGAAACTACTGAACTACATTGACACTGCAAGGCAGGAACTAATTCAAGTGACCGGCAGTGGGACAACACAACAGAGCTTCCATCTATCTTTATTTTGATATTTGTGAACCTAACAACTACAAATATTGCTTTTACAAGCAACAAACATGCAGTCTGCCAAAGCTAATAAAAAATTTCCAAGCAAATTCTATACTTATTTTAGCACAAATTAAGATTGGAGACACTAAAGTACATAGTAAGGCATGTTTCCGTCTACAGAGAACTTATCATAACAGATGGCACATATCCTCACCTTGGATGCTTGGATATTAGCATGATGAACCTTAGTGCCAGATTCCCGTTTTAAGGAATCCTCTGCTCACAAGAAGGGAAATTGTCAGATAACTTGAATGGCAAAGGCACAGAAAATAAATCTAGCGTTATGAAAATAAGAAAAGCTTCATTGTTCCAAATGAATCACATAACGGCTTCAAGCTTTTTTGATCAGGCAAAACGAGGGAAAACAGTATATATCAGCGACCTCCAAATCATTAATCATGCTTTGATCAACTAAACGTTTAGAAATACAACATATACAAAACCACCAAAATTGACAAGAAAATCAAAGCCACCCAGCTCTTCTCTAATTTCCGTACTATTCAAGTCGAATACCTCTAGTGAACGACCGAAGACTAAAAAGAACAATGGCCGTCGATCTATCGAGCGTCGATTCATAGCTATTCTTTTCCAAGAAAAATAAAACGAAATGCCGATCAAAAACAAAACTTTCGCTTCAAAAACAAACATAAGTTTAAAAAGAAATGACCACCAGTCTGGTGCCAGGAAAAAAAAAGACGAGATCAGAAACCCCTACTATCTGCAGGTTTCTAAAAGGAAGGAGAGATATTTACTGAGAACGAGGACAGGGGCGTGCATGGCTGCAAAGACACCGAGATGGAAACAAACAAGCCTTCCTCTTGTCTGAACGAAGGGCGAAGGGCGAACGGCGACGTTGGCGGCGACGACGGGGAGCGGAGGTTAAAACCCTCGTCCCGTGTAGATCCACTTTAGTTTGATTTCTTTTTGATCTTTATTCATTTCGATTCCAACAACATAGTTTATTTACACATCGGTCCCCGTCTTCTGACGTCCTCTGTAAATTCCTTTCCTCACCAAAACAAAAATATATATATAAAAATATATAATTATTTTATATATTATCAATAAATATTTTCTCAAATCACCATATCATTTAATTCATAAGAGCTATAATTTTTTATTAATTAAATTCTTAGATAGTCAAAATTATTAATTTTCGCAAAATTATAATCCCTAGTCATATGTTACTTTTTATTTTATAAAACTATTTTTAAATTTATTATATTTTAATTAATGTTAATTCTTGTACTATATTCCCATATGAGATCGTAGACGCTTAAACCATTGGGAGTAGACTGTCTTCTAAGTGAATTTCAACTGTCTGACGACAAATGAACTTCTTAGATCTATGAAACATTCAGCAAGAGGTTACTAGAATGGAGGTCAAAACGAATATTGAAGCGGTCACTTCGACGTTCAAGCTAGACAAAAGAAGATAGAGAACGAAGAAGAAGAAAGGAGCGTAGATGCAATATATCCATATACCTCCCCTGTACAAATGTGCCCTTTTTTATACCACCTCCTTGGCGGGAAAGACGTCGCCCACGCCCCTACTAAACCATACCCCGATCGAGAGGTCATGTTTCGCTACATGTTCTACCCTCACATGACCACGTTTTGGTAAAGAGGGTACCCCGTTATGTCCTTAGTTATCCATGCCCTCTCTACTCAAGCTTCTGAAGGGATCAAGTTCCAAAAGCAATCAAGAAGCACCTAAGTGGTTGTGTTTAGAAGAGTCGAGAGTGGCCGAGTTCGGTGGAGTCAAGAGTGGACGAGTTCGGAGGATTCGGGAGCAACCTAAATCGGAGGAGTTGGGTCTAATTCGGGCCTCCACTCATGTTAGATGGTTTTAGGTTGAATTTGACTTGGTTCAGGTGCATCTTGACCTAGTTTGTTTATCTTGACTTTTGACTTACATCTCCGTAGGCACAACCTACTCCTGCCATGTGGCCTCTGATTATCTTTTCTTTTTTTCAGCAAAAGATAGAATCCGCCATCCCAACGGCCCTACACGATCGGTTCCATAATCATATGTAAGGAGGTAAATTAAAAAACTACAGTTGGTCATGACGAAAGAGAGCAATACCAGACATGCAACAGCAAATGAATTGGATGAGATACCCATAATTAAGATATGCAACACATGGATAATCTGAGCATTCTATTTCATTTCCATTCCCTTTCAAGCAGATTTAGGAAGGCACATCGAGATTTACTCTTTTTCCAGACTTGGAATATGAATCCCGGAGGGTGATGGTTCTGTTGAATACTAGCTTTTCAGGGGAAGAGTCCCGATCGATAGCAAAGTAGCCTGAAAAAAGAACATCAAAACGAACTCAAATGAAATGGCAATTCTTTGCATGATGATCAACAACAACAACAACAACAACAATGATTGCAAAATAGAATGCAACATTGAGATCGACAGACGAACTAACCGAGTCTCTCAAACTGGAACTTGTCACCCAAAACAGCACTGGCAAGAGAAGGGACTGCATATGCTTCAGGAATCAACTCCTTCGAATGTGGATTGATATCTGCTAACCAGTCCTCCAACTTGGCTGGATCCTAAATATCCATGCGTAACGAGGATTGACTAACAACTAGAAAATTGTCAGAAGAGCATAGGGGAACGATTGAAGAAGAAAAACCAACCTCTGAAAGAAATAATTTCTCAAATAACCTGACCTCCACCTTGAGAGGTTCGATACCAGGGGAAGGTCGAGCAACCCAATGAAGAACACCCTGCATTTGGTGTAAAGAAAGTCAGCCCATTCGAGCATCATAATTCAAGTTTAAACTGTCATTAGTGCTAATCTGACAACAACCAAAGAATGTTTATAAACCTTTGGCTTTGTTTTCTTTGAAGGATCATACTCAGCATGAATCTCGAGGATAGTGTCATTATTCCCCAGTATTACTTCTGTGCACTTTATTGGGAATGCATATCTGCAATTTTGCTTGCAAAATATACATCTTCATATCCATTCATTTCATTTTGTTGAGACCAAAGCTAAAATTTTGGTTTTCTGAAATAACACTTGCCTGAGAAGAACTGTTTTGCCAGGTGCAAGCCCATAGTAATCTTTTGAATCCTTGAGATGAAAATCGGATTGCTCTATATAAATGACATTTGTAAACGAAACCTGTAGTGAGAATGAGAGTGTCCACTTTAACGGGGATCTCGAAGTAAGAATTTCATGATTAGCATACATTAGAATGAAGAAATTGTGATAGTTACTCGTGCTGTAATGCTGTCTGTCTTCAGCAACAGAACCAGGCTAACTAATGAGATAGATACCTTGTAATATGAAGAAGAATCATTTGATGGAGCATCAGGCCACATCTTTGCATCAAGATCTATAACTGAATCAGGATGGAGATTTGTGATCATCACCTGCAGTAAAGATTCCAAAATTAAGGATTAACGATACAATATACAACGAGAAAAACTCCGACAATGGAATTGGCATACCTTTAGAGGATGTAAAACCACCATAGTCCTAGGTGCAGTTTTGTTGAGCTCTTCTCTAATGTGGTATTCAAGGTGATCAACTCGTATCGTACTATTATCACTGTATAGTAATATTTAGAGAGTAACTACATGTGAGAACAAAAATTAGTTGGTGAATCACAAGTCCACAATCTGATTACTTCTGCTAAAAGGGATTCTGTATTAAATGAAGAAGATAGATTAAACAAGTGATGAGCAAATTCAAATTTTACTTCAATTTACATTACCTAACATGTCGAAAAAAACAAAAATGAAGGAAAAAATTTACCACTCTAATATAGTAAAGAATCAACTTGTTAAACCTTCTAGTAATTCCAGTTCCTCTGATAAAAGAGTTGATTGCTGTTGAAGAGACTCCTCGTCTTCGCAACCCAGCTAGTGTCATTAGACGGGGATCATCCCATCCATCAACCCACTTTTCTGTTACCAGTCGGTTTAACTGCAATAGGATGATTCATTAATAGATCATAGCATAAGTAAATTGTGTAATCATAGAAGACAGAAAACAACTGACCTTCCTCTTAGACATGATAGTATTTGAAATATTTAAACGTGAGTACTCCCATACGTATGGTTGGTAAAGGCCTAAAGCAACAAGTAGCCAGTAGTATGAAGGACGGCGGATCCCAAACTCAAGCGAACAAAGCTACAAAACAGCAGCCAAGATTCTGAAATAAAAAATGTCCTTTGTACATAATTTGTCATAGAATGTGTAAAGCAGCCAAGATTCTGAAATCAAACTTTTCAAATACATGATGAGTACATTCCTCTTTTGTAGGATCAAATTTCACTTTATGGAAGTAAAAAAAAAAAGAATGCTAAATTGAACCTCTATTGAATGAAGATTTTTTTAGTCTAATTCTCCAAAGGTTATTGGTGAAAATCAGTTTAAACTGAAGGTTTTGATATATCTAATTAATTGTTGATCCTTCTATTTCTCAAAACTTGTCCAATCAAGCCAATAGAAAGGGCAGCTGGAACTGGTGAAAACTAAAAGAATAATGTTTAGATTGAAAGAAAGATAATACTGCAATACTTATTACCTATCCTATATTGTCTTTCAATTTCTATATTGTCTTATCTTGTTTCAGTAATGGAAGGCATCAAGGTCAGATTCCCCTCAAGATATCAGCCAAATTTGAAAAGGGTACTCGATAGAAGATCTTCATTAATGCTCTTATCATTGGTGCAACATAGGACATTCAAAGATGTAAACCCAATCAAATAGAACTTCAAATGATCAGGAATGCAATAATATAATAGTCCACTGCACAAATGTCAATATTAAAAGGCATATGGAATGCTTAAGCATAGCAGACAGATTAATGAATGACAAACCATTATGATCTACTTTAACAAATCCAATATACCTTGTTACGGTAAAGTCTGAATAGATAGATAGTGGAAGGAACACTTACTGAATGTGTAACATTTTCCAGTGAATCCACTATGCAATGAGAATAGTCATAACTAGGATATATACACCACTTGTCGCCAACTTGAGGATGGTGAACAAACTGTACAGAGTTTGCAGATTACAAATTAGGTATTATTAAGTCTAAAAATATCATTGTGTTTGAGAGCAAATATCTCACCTTAATGCGATATGCTATCAAATCATACATATTCTTATTATCACTCTGCATATCTTGCTTCAGTCTGAGTGTAGCTTTTCCTTCCTCAATCAAACCTCTTTTCATGTCTTTAAATAACTTCAATGATTCTGCAATAGGTCTATCCCTCCATGGGCTGTTCATTTTCTTCTCTCTATACTCCTTTACTTCTTCTGGGGTCTGAAGAGAAAAATAAAGTAAAACTAGCAGTTATTTTGTACATAGTTATCTCACTCCTTCACAATCTCGTAACGAGAAATATTATACTTTCTTCAGTAACAATATCAATGATGGCATCCCCAAACAGAATTGCAAACAAATATAAACACACCTGATGATCAACATATGCTAGGCCTCTGTGTATCAATTCCACTGCTAGATCATACAATTCTTGAAAGTAGTCACTCGTGTGGGTAACCTGATAAAACAAATACCAGTTTGATCATGTAGAAAATTATAATAAAAGAAACTAGAGAGTAGACACCAACTTTGAAAGGCTGCCAACCCATCCATTGTATTATTTCTTGGTTATGATCTATGTACTCTTTCTTTTCAGCTTCAGGATTTGTATCATCGAACCTAAAAATTTATCAGGCCCACAATTGTTATTTTAAATGCAGAAGCAGCAAAGCAAAGTCATGTTTAACACTATATCAAAGTGGAGAAGAGATGTATTCCTCACCTTAAGTAGCATGACCCTCCCCTATCTTTTGCTAAACCAAAATCAATATACATTGCCTGAAGATGTAAAACATAAATATAAAATTAATGACAAAAAGGACACCAAACAATACCTAGTAAGCAGAAGTATTCTACCTTAGCATGGCCGATATGTAGATATCCATTAGGTTCGGGAGGGAAACGAGTGAAAACCTTCCCACCAGTAAACTTGAGATGTCTTTCGAGGTTCTCCTTTGTATTGTAAGCTCTCCAGATGTCTCCATTACTGAAAAATACCTCAGTGTGAACCTGAGATTTCAAAGCAGGAAATCAACCATAGAGAACTTATCATGCCACCAGTGAAGCAAAATGTGGAAGAAAGAAGTCGAAGCTCGAGCAGCTCTTTCAACTTCCACATAAAGTACTGTTGGTTGTTGAGTGTTGTCTACTAAAATAAGAAAGGAAAATACTCATTATGATCAGAAAAAAAAGCATAAAACATAAATTCTAGCTATAGTTCTTCAATCATAATGCAATCAGATTAGAAAAAGGGGCCTAGGCCCTAGTCATCACCTTTCATCTAGCAATGAAATAGAAAGGACTAGAATACAGGTGCAGCACATGATAAGACAAAATTTAAACAATCACGTACAGATTAAAGTTTGGATCAGATATGAACAGCTAAGCTGAGGAAAATGGAACTAGATATTGATTCAAGATATTTGATCAGAAAAATAAAATAAAATATAATGCTAACAGGTAATCCAACAAATCGAGGAAGTTACCTTAAAGTTTTCAGCAGGTTCTGGAAATATCAAGAATGGATTCACTTCCACCTCCACACTTGGAACACATGCAATTGCATCACTTGCTTTTTCCTAGAAGTATATGAGCACAGCTACAAAATCACCCAGGGACCACAAAATGCTTCTTTTTAAGCAGCCAATAGCATTCTTACCTCAACTTTCACAGACTGTTCCTTTTTTTTCAGAGGTTCCTTATCATCTTCAGCTGTCTTCTCACCAAGAATCACTCGAAGCTTCTGATCAATCAATTCCTGTTGATTCATCAAAATGAATTAAGAAAAAAATATAATGGCATTAATGATCAAAATAAAATTTGCTAATGACTTGTGCATTCTATTACTTACCTTCACAATTCTGGCATCAGCCCACAGGTGCTGTTTTCTGACTTGACCACATAGATTGCCAACTGGTTTTGAACAAGAAGCAATCAAACACAAAATCACAAATGTACATGGTAACAATTTTTATACCTTTTAGATCATAAAAACAATTGTAGAAGGCAATCACTGGAAGGGGAAAAAACTAAGATGGAAAAAAGAACAAACCATTGATATGATAACGTTGTTCCAATATAGGATTCATATTTTCTTCAACAACAGCATTAACTGATGACTCAATCTCTTCAATCGAAATATCCACTCCTGCAATAATTCACACAGCAAGATTGGGGAGATAGTTAGAAACTGAAAATTCAACTTCCACCAAAAAGTTATAAGCCACAAGCTAAACCCAGATAGATACTCTTTTATAAAGATATAACAGAAACAATGTACCCAATCAGAAAAAAGTCTAACTACTCTTTCAACTTCGTAATTTGTCAGTCAGTATGCATATGTTGACTAGTCTTTAAAAAACTAAAGCATCTGAAATTTAACTGCAATTCTAGCTCTAACTTTTCAATCAGTATAAGAAAGTTTAGTGTGCCAAAATAACAAATACATCTAAAAGGACTAAATACTCTTTCAACTTCATCGACCTTTAATCCATAAGAAAGAGACAGCTGTTGAGCATGTAAAGTTGTAGTGCCTGATAAGAAAAACATACTGTGATTGACCTGTCAGATCACAATTTGCAAGAGAACACGAGATTTTCACGATCATAACAATTGAGACTTGCATTAGTCAGATTGTAATGCAATCATTTAATTTAAAACATTGTAAGGGGGGACACCAAGAAATTTAGCAGGGTAAACATATTTAAACCTTCGAAAGAAATTAGGAGGTAATGCACCCAGTGGAAATAAGCAGTGAAAAGGAATCATCATGACAGTAACCAACAGAACATTATTGATCCATGTTATATTTAGCAAAACTGCATATCATTAATTGTAAAGTATTACAAGAAAGATCAATAACATGTCATCAACAGTAATATTCCTCAAAGAATACTAAAGTCAAGATAGATTTTGATTTAATGTTTCTAAAAGCTCGATCGTGGAAGCCTCTTCCAAGCTACAATGCAAACAAAAGTAGGAAAAGTGAAAATTGCTGTATAGATGTAGAAACCCAGTGTAAGAGTTACAAAAGGATTTCAGGTCAAACGCCATTCATAAGTAGTAACACTCGTACCTACACCACAAGCTTCTTCAAATTCATTCAACTTGAAGGTTTCAGGTTCAACAGTACTTAGAAATGCTAAAGCTGCATCTAGCTGGGCCTGGTTTTTAATCTGAAAGAAAAACAAATAATAATATCATTCTCTCATATGGATACCTGTTTACCATGAACATATAAAAAACATCAACTGAGGATATGCAGCCTTACAACCCATAATTCACACTAGAGATTTAGTTGCGTGCGACAGAGCTAAGGAGCAGTACCTTTGATGAAACTATATACTGAATCAGCGTAGACCGGTGAATTAGAGCGTTAGCTGGGTACTTCGTCGCAACCTATCTCGCGCAACAAAACAATCCAAAACGCAATGGCATACAGATTCCCTATTCAGCTGCTGAAACACTTCCCAGAATTAATAAGCGAAGAAAGAAATACCATGTAAAGAAGGTTTCCGATTGTCTTGCTGCATCCGTCAACACCGGCCTGCAATGAAAGGCACAAAATCGATAAGTTTCTTGATTGATTACAAACTTCCCGAAAGACAAAATCCGGCATAAAAATACGAACAACCGTGATTAAACAACTTCATGCAACAGAACAAGAAGGTGAGAATCAAGAAGCAATCACCTCCTTGATCACGGCGGTGAGACTGGCGGTGACCTTTTGGTTGACGAGGGAGTTCTCCGCCGTCCTCTTATTCAATCCAATGGACAGGAATAGGCTGAGGGGATCCGTCTCCCCGACACCCATCTTCGCAGCAAGTCAACGAGAGGGGGAAAGACGACGATGGTTGAAATTTCATTGCCTCACTTTTCCCAAAAGCCCCTCCAAAGACTTGAAATTTCCGCTACCTTGTAAGTACACAATCCCGACATAGATCTCCAATATGCCTCATAGTTTGAAGGCCCAAAGCAATAACCCACCTAACAATGAAGATCGTCGTATCTATGAGTCTCCCTGTTAGGAAGGACGAAACATTCCACGCTGTTTTCCCTTTCCATGTTCATCATTTATCTACAATAACATACTAATTAACCACTCTTGCTGATTGAAGTCGTCTACTTATAATTAGCCAACAACAATCGTTCTCACATGTGTTCATGTGCAAACATTACACTTGTTGGCTAACTCTGAATGTTGAGTTTGAAGATTTTAGATGCACTAAACAAAAGTCAACTAATTTTCTCGAAACTCCACAGTAAAACCATATGCATATATGGAATACATGTACACAGACACACGTGTGTGGTTTACATTTTTACAACTTAAAGTTCTTAAGAAGTGGCCGGTCATAAAGTCCATTTAGTTCAAGAGGAATCTCCTCATTACAAGTGACAGCCACCAAACTTCGAAATATATTTCACTGAGACTATATATATATATATATCAGATAGTTACTAGGTGTGTGAACTCTTCCACTCGTTTATATATTGCCCTATAACTTATAAATTCTCTTCTCAGAGCATTATCACACCTTTCATTTAGAGCATTATATACATCTCTCTATGTCCTTCGACTAACTCTCTTCAGCCACAAGTGCTCTCTGTTACTGCAGAGTATCAACCTCTCTGTCTTTGAATTCATGGTGGAGGAAGCCATCGTGAATAGGGATGGACAAGAGAATAAGCAGCAGCGAGGAGGCGGAGGTGCGGAAGGGGCCCTGGACCATGGAGGAAGACCTCATCCTCGTCAACTACATCTCCAACCACGGCGAAGGCGTCTGGAACAACATCGCTCGCTCTGCCGGTATGGACTGATCAACATTTTCAGTTGTTTGTTTCTTAAAATGAAAGCTCTTGATGTGCCTGCTGCTCTTTGCGATTTTAGGGTTGAAGCGGACGGGGAAGAGCTGCAGGCTGAGGTGGCTGAACTACCTGCGGCCGGACGTGCGGCGGGGCAACATCACGCAGGAGGAGCAGCAGCTGATCATGGAGCTCCACGAGAGGTGGGGAAACAGGTGAGCAAGAAGAGGAAGAGGAGGTTAGCTAATTAAATAAAAAACATGCGCGAGTGAGCTCGATAGGGCGGTATTAATTAATGGGAGGGGATGTGTGGCTGGAAATCGCCAGCGGCGGCTTCCGGCGCAGGAGAACCACGAATTCGATAGCTAGGGTTGGGGAAGATCTAGAATCAATAATTGGTCCCGGAACTGGGAGATTGAGCACGTGCATGGAGTTCTAGATCATGCATGCATACATGCATCTTCTGATAGATTTGGTTCCTTGTTTTTTCTTAGATTTGCCCAGGTTTTTCTTACTAATTTAATTCATTGTCTCAATTAAAGAAGATTTTTATGTGTCGTGCGTGATGGATAACAATTTTAAGGAACTAACAAAGATGATCAAATGTCAATTACCAATTTCTATACTGTACGAAGGAATAAAGTTATCAACTTTGATTCTAATTTGCAAATTTGCGAGGTGGTCAAAAATTGCGAGGCAGCTCCCAGGTAGGACTGACAACGAGATAAAGAACTTTTGGAGGACCCGAGTGCAAAAGAAGCTCAAACACGGTGAGTGCTTAATGATGAACAACTTGATGCTCATGGACGACGAAGCCAGCACGAGCGCACTTCAAGTCAACGCCGCCGGAGATGTGAACGGCGGCGGTCAACCGGTTTGCAACGGCGACATGGTCGGTGGCGATCTTCAGCACGGCGACGGCATGACCTCCGATGACTTCTCCACCGAGTCGAACGACAACTTTTGGTCCGTGGAGGATTTCTGGTTACTAAATTAATTAATGAAGATCAGACAATAATATCCATAATGAGAGATCGAATTATCGATCATATATAAATTAAACGAGCAATGGACGATCGAGCTTGTTGCCTAGATGTAGCTAGCTAGCGTAATATTATTGTACAAGCTAGCGACTTGATGTTGTACAAATTAAATTAGCTTTGTATATAATTAATTAAGCTTTTGCTAATGACAATTGACAATTAATTGCTCTAAAATACACTTGTTATGTGTGTTTATTTTCCTTGTATATATGTTGAAACCGTATTAAAATGTGTTGATGGCAACGTATTAAAATGTGATAAATTATACACAACTCTTGGATGGCCGATAAAATAACAGACAGCTATGACAAGAACATGAACACAATAGCAACAACAAATCAAGGAACTCGAAGATATATGCAGTCAGAAGACTAAGAGACATTAGATGGTACTATATCATGCAAAACACTGATTACTTTGAACTACAATCTAACTTAGAAAAAAACAACAGGGCAAGGGAGTTGGAAGCTAAAAATTGGAGCATGAGTTGGATGCTAAAAATTGCAACATGGAAAATGAAACATGACATACAATCCTTAATTCCATAAACCATGAGAATCATATTGAGAATGATATCTTGTTAAATGGTGTTAGTCAATGCAATACAGCCAGAAGTTAAAAATGATGTTAAGAGTCAGGTGATAATGGCAAATGAGACCTTTAAGATGCACAAGACATGCATCACTAATGTTGTTGAATCCCAAGTTCAAAACTTTCAACTTCTGAAGTGCTGCATTACAATAATTGTGATAAAAGTTGAGCATATGGAAATCAAAAGTAACTAGACCAAAACAATTTTGACACCTCACTTTAGTACCACAATTTTAGTACCACATTGTGAGTGGTTGATTCATAAAGGAGTTCTATAGGTTTAGATGAACAAGCTACTACTAATTTGGGCTTACAGATTTGGCGCTAGTAGTTGGATCTAACAACTTAATTGGTTAGTTCTCTCATATAAGTGGAGTTTGACAACAATGATAAATCTTTTCCAAAACTAATACAGCATGATTTCTTTACAAAGTAACAAGTAGTATTATCAGGTGGCACATTCCAATTGACAAATTGGCAAGCGCTTGAATTTTTAATATTTACCAGTTGAATGACTCTATGCGTTGCACATGTAATTGATCAAACATGATAAAATCTTTTTTAAATCATAAAGTTGGCTACAATTTTAGGTTCAATATTGTAACGCCCGCCCTTACGTGGGCCCTTGACGGACGCTACAGTTTCTTTACTTTCATTCATTTCATACATTCAACTACTATCATATATAACACCAAGCTAAACTAAACTATACATGCAGCGGAAACATAATTTCTATTTATAACATGTATGCATATATGACAGCAATTTAAATAAAGTAACATGGCAGATAACAAATACTGCTAATAAACTAACCTAGGGTATATGGTAATTCTAGATGAATTAGTTTAACATTTGATAAATAAATTTCTAACAGGATAATTAAAACATTCTTTAACATGCAAATAGCAAATGATTTGCATGGCCAAGGCTTGATCAAGTCACTACTACACACATCTTCACCAGCCCTGTCCTGCTGCCTTCCATTTGCTCAGTACCTGCTAACGGGATCTGCAAGATAAGGGAAGTATTGATAAGCAAATGAAAATTCATAAAAATTAAAAAACATTATAAAAAATTAAAAATTTCCAGCGATTAGATAGCCAAATTATGCATCAACAAAGAATGAAAATATTTTTTTTCAGTAAAATATGAATGAACATAATTCTCAATAATACTAAGCAGAAATATGTCAGCCAATTAAATGCATAAAAAAATGATTAGTTCAAGATAGATTTAGGAACCCAAAAGAGGTTCCTATCTATAGGGTTAACTAAAAATTTTGACGGAATATAATTCTTAGGCACTTTTCTAAATTGACCCTTGTGGTTTTTAAAGTACCAATTCAAGTTTTCAGGAAAACTATTTTTCTTGTATCGCAGACAAGTAATATCACGTTCTAGTTTTTCTATTAAATTTCTCAAATCAGTGTTTTCAACTTTTAGTTTACAATTTTCTTTTTCTAGTCTACCATTAGATTTGAGCAAGGCTTTAACACCAGCGTACAACTGATCATGGGGAAGAAAACAAACCTCACTTACCGGATCGCTTTCGAAAAGCGAGGTTCCCCCTTCGTCGTCGCTTTCTTCTGACGTCGCTCCCCCTTCATCAGTGCTCCCTTCTTGATGACTTGCCATCAGCGCAAGTCCTGCGTACTCTTGAACTTCCGATTCGTCCGACGAGGTTTCGTCCCAGGTGGCCTTCAATGCTTTCTTCTTCTTTGACTGGTTCTTGAACTTGGGACACTGGTCTTTTAGATGTCCCTCCTCTTTGCAGTTGTAGCATCGAACAGTTCTTTTCTTTGGAGACCGTCTCTTCTTCTGCGTCCTCGAAAACTTATTAGCTTTAAAAAAACTTTTAAATGAGCTTACCATTTGCGTTGTCTCGTCGTCCGTCGAGGATTCTAATTCCTTCTCCGTTGTCCTTGTGTTTAGGGCTAGATTGTCTGTCTTTCTAGATCCTGTCCATCGAGATTCGTGTAATTCGAAAGTAGAAAATAATTCATCTAACGTACTTACCTCTAAATCTTTGGAAATATAGAATGCGTCGACGATCGAGCTCCACACCGAGGTTCTTGGGAAGGCGTTGAGGGCGTATCGAATTGAGTCACGATTACTTACCGATTCGCCAAGTTGAGAGAGTCCGGAGATTAGTTCCTTGATTTTGGCATGAAGTTCTGCTACTGTTTCTCCTTCCATCATTCGTAGATTTATCAATTTATTTCGTAAGAGATCTTTCCTTGCTGACTTGGCTTCTGAGGTACCCTCGTGAAGTTCTAAGAACTTCTCCCAAAGCTCTTTTGCAGAGGAGTAGTTGCCGATCCGACTCACTTCTTGAGGAGGTAGAACCGTCAATAAGTGAAATTCAGCCTTACCATTAGCTACTGACTCGGATTGTTCCTTTTTGTTCCACAGGCTTTCTTCTTTGTCTTCTCCGTTTGCATCTTTTGGAGCTACAAAACCGTATTTAATTGATAATAGAATTTCAAAATCTGTACGGAAAAATACCTCCATTTTCTTTTTCCAAACGGTGAAGTCCCCTTCGAATTTAGGTGGATAAATATGTGCACCGGCCATCGTCTTATTGCTTTCTCGGGCGGTTAGTCCTTCAAAAGTTAACTTGGCTCTGATACCACTTGTAGGATCGAGTTGACCGGCTAGAAGGGGGGGTTGAATAGACGGTTAGAAAATTGAAGCGGAATGCACTCGTCTCTTAAAAAAAAACTTGGTTGCAACAGATCGTTGCTTCCAAGACAATGAAGCTCAACTAATGAATACTCCTTATGGCGGAGAAGCCTTACAACTGGGAACTCAAAGACTTAGAGAGAAAGAGAGATTACAATTCAAATCAATGTTGATACTCTAAAACTCTAAGTCTATTTATAGGTTAAGAGAACAAATCTTAATCGTAGATCGTAGATAGGTTTTGCTCTTAACCATTGATCTGTAGATGGGATCTTCATCGTTGATCTTTGATAAGCTTGATTTGTAGCCGTTGATTAAATAAGGATAAACTTTATCTTTAATAAAAGATAAAGAGAATTATCCTTAGTAATAATTAAGTATTTATCTTTGTATAATAAAAGATAAAAACTTAATTATCTTTTCTCCTTTTTTTTTCAAAAGTCACGTCCAAGTCTAAGTCTTTTCTTTGGTCAAAGTCAACTGGTCAAAGTCAACGGTCAAAGTCAATAGGTTGACTTTTGTTGACTTTTTTGTAGAATCATCGGTTGGGTGATTTCTGGCCAACCGGAGTTAGGCTCACCCGAACCCGACTCCGGCCTTTCGCCCTTCGAGCGTGCTTCCTCCCGGCTTCTCGTCCTTCGGACATCGCACATGTCCTTCTCGCTCCACCGGCGTACTCTTCCATAGCTTCTGCGTCCCTCGGATTGCACCGAGCCCGTCGGCTCACTTCCCCGCACAATCCTTCTCGTCCGCTACGTCTTACGCTCGACTTCCTCCGTACCTAAGCTCCTGCGCTCTTAGCAGAGGGATTAGCAAAACACAGGACCTAACTTAACCTGGTCGATCACATCAAAACTAACCAGGGCACCAACATCGATAAGGACCATATTCTCCACCCACACCAGGACCTGCAAGATTATGAAATGTTAAGTGACATCTAAAGCAACAGAAAGAAATTTATGAATGTGCAGCATCCCAACAATAGCACAGAGATGACAAGTTATTGAAGTTTTACTAAATTTTTATTTAGTGTTGGTTACTGCAAAGAACCATCTTTTAATTGGAAAAGATTGAATAATATGTAATGAGAATATGAAATTCTGAGATTTTTATTTGCATATCACATGAAAAGAACGATTTGAACCTATCACATTAGCACACAAATATGAAAAATACTTAAGGAAATGCTTTGCAGCAAGTATTGGTGAATTTGGTCATTAAGTAATCATGAGTTGCCTCAATTAGGTTGATGAAAAGATTAAAAATAAATCTGTGTCATCCAGACAGTTTAGCAAAATAGCACCATAGCAGTAACGTGAGCAAGGAAGATTTGTGACATGGTTTGCACTGCATTAACATGAATAGATTCCTTTTTTACCATGCTATGATCGATTAAAATTGAGGAAAGGTGAATATGAAAATAAGGTGAAATATAATGAACAGAAAGTCACTTCAGTCAATAAAAGGGTACAGAAACTATCAGCACCTTCATCCCAATCAAGACCAAGCCAAGATAAATCATTCAGCATCGCTTCTTCTGATTTCCTGGTAGATCTTTCTAAATCAGTGTCCTCAATTCGCAGAACAAACTTGCCACCTTGAGACCTGTAAAGGATTTGATCAAGCAATGTTGTAGGGAACCAAAATATGATAAATTCTAAATACTTTGATGATCAACAGAGTACAGCTGCAATAGAAACCATTTTTGCATTGCTCTAAAAATGGACATGGTATTATAATCATACAAAAATTCAATATTGACATAGCCTATGAATCCATTTCACCAGATAAAATTTTATCTGGACTTCTTTCTGACACCTTCTTAGATTTTTTACATAGCTCGTGAACAGTTCATCATTGAACTCGAATAGCTCAACAAACTTCCAGCTGCTCATGGTCAAAAGCACAGCGAAGTAGCTGCAGCATGCATATTAAAAATCCCATCTTTGAAACGATAATGTAACTTGTATTTACCATCAAGACCAAAGGAAACAAAAAGATTCCAAATTTCATATTATATTAAGCATATGGAGCATCCGAGCCCTAAATTCGCACTTTATAAGAAATCATATCATTTTAAGCATTTCATATCTTTTAACTATTTTGATGAATAATTTTAACACTCAACAATGCATCGAAAAAGTGTTTAACCCAAAAATAGGAATTAGCGAGAACAACTTGGACAGAGGAAGTCACCCGGCAAACAAGTAGTTAAAGAGCGCCGTCCTTGCTCCTCCGACGTGCAAGTTCCCCGTAGGAGACGGAGCGAAACGGACGCGCACCTCGCCCCCGGAGGGGCCGGTACGCCGATCCTATTCTGGTCTTGGGAGTGGATGGCCAAGCTCGCCATTTTTCAAGATGCCGCAGAGCGCTGTGGGAGTGGATGAAAGATGCTTCGCTTTTCAATCGAAACCTTTATTATCTCAACAAACCCTAACTGCAAATCGCGATGGTTCGCATCACTCCAACATGCAGGAACAATAAGAAAATCAAAACGAAGAACCCGATAAGAATACGATGAATCGCCTGATCAAGTCATCGGAGAATCGATCGTCCATCGATCTCTCACGTCGGCTTCGTCGAAATCGGCAAATCGCTTCTCGAAGGAAAAAATAAGACGAGCGAGCCCCGGCTAAGGAAAACACACCTTGAACCCGCAGCTAGATGGTTTATATAGGAGCACGAGGGCGCAATGGGCCTTTCAAGGGCCCATCCAAGACTTTAACCGGCCCGTCATAGACCATTGTGGATAAATAGATTCATTCAACAAATAAAACACCTCCCCTAAAATACGTATCTCTTGAGCCCAACAAGAATCCAAATTACTGTTAGAGTACTCAATTTGCTTTGCCTTTTTTTCACATAATTTGCTCTTTTATTGTTAAGAGCTCCACCAAAATGACATGAGCAAAAGGCCAAATCCTAGCAAATGGTTACGTGAGAGTATAAAGCTAAATAAGGTCTTAAGCTGAAAAAGTATGAAGAGGACACTTTGCTCAATCTAAAAAATGAGAGAGTTCTTCTTTGACTGTCCTTTTTCTCAATATACTTATATTATATATGTTATTTTATATATACACACGTACATTTAAAAGAACAAGTGAAGAAAGTTGGTAAGAAGAAATTGACATTGGAAAATGAGACAATTTTTTTTCTACGAAAAATGGGAAAGGGAGAGTTCACCTGTTGCTTAACATATTGAAAACAAAGCAATGTTAAACATGGTATTACCATTTAACAATGATCTTTATGTTTTTTTTTTTTTTGCTGTGTTCAGTTTAAGAGAAAAAGATAGGAAAGCTAGGCAGTGTAAACTGTAAAGAAAGGAGAGGAAAGCAAGTGTAATAACAATCCATTTGCATTTGTACGGTTTCCTCATTGGATTGCACGAATTTTTTGTGGCCACTATCATCGTCTTCACTTGCCACTATTATCGTCCTCTCCTTCATGTTGGTCATCACGGTAATAACTAAATACTTGTTCAGTGTTTCCTTTTCATGGAAATGGAGATGTTATTGTTGTCTCTTTTTCATCTTTCTGCCATAATACGCTCAGACATACAGAAACTCATATCTTTTAATCATCACAAGCAGAATTTTGTTTTGTAAGAAGTAACTTTCGTCGTTTTGCTGGAAAAACTAAAATTTTACACATTTGATCATGCAAGGAGGCAGTGTTAATTGTTATTCGTTAAAAAAATAAAAGTATGCATTCTTTGTTACTCTTCCATGCATGGAGCAGGGAACAGAAGACTGATCGTGGGCAGCAAATGGGAAAGCAGAGCGACTGCAAACTGGGACCGGCGAGGTTGGGCAGCTGCTGGGCATTTGTTTATTGGGGGAAGTAAAAGGCCCCGATATGAGTGGTGGTCTGGGGAAGCGAGAACGAGGAGAGAGAAAAACGGGCTATATAGTTTGCGCTTACTTCGCGTCTCTTCCAAGTTGGACGCATCGCTGTGACTCTGAGGACGAGGTTTTGGAATCCGGAGTCAGAGTGGTGTCTTTGAGTGTGCGTGCTCGCTTCCATTGCCTCCCCGTTTCGCTGTCGTTCCGTGTCCAAAATATCTTTTTTTTTTTCCCACTACCTCTCCATTGCGCTTGGGCGGTAGCCAGCGGCTTTGGATCGAGCTTGTGCTGCGGAGACGAGGTTGCCCAATTTCACATATTAGGCTTTGTTGTGGCGTTTCTCTTCGGCCTCCTGTTCTTCTCCACTGGCGTGATCTACCTTGTTGAAGGACATAGAAGCTTTCCCCTTTCTCCGACTTCGTATTCCTATACTTCCGTTGAGCAATACCAACTGGAAAGACCGGTTTTACCGTTCTTCGGCATTCAGCGGGGAAGAAAACCATCTGCGACGGGTGCATGAAGGACTGCCGAAACAATGAAAGATGAAAACTCAAAGAAAAGCAAGGTTTTCTTACTCGTATATTTGATCTTTAGCATTCTTCCTGATTTTGGTCCTCCAGATTTCTGAGTTAGTCTCTTTTTTTTTTGAAAAAAAAATCTTGTTCGGAGAAGTCATCATGGTCCAAGACAGTTCGAAAATTGTTCAACATCAAAAACAACCATCGGGACTTCCATGCTGATGATGATGTATTTGGAAGAGGTTGGCTTAATTGTGTCTGTTCTAAACATTTTTCTGCCGTGCTTAAGTTACCTCTTTTGGTATCGAGTCTCTCTCGAAGATATGATATTCTCTTATAATGCATTTCCTCGATGCTTAAACACTTGCCTTGTTGGTGAGTAGACTTTTCTTCAACTACTCATTGGTTTTTCCAGAAACTTAGACTCCTTGTTAGGTGCGCAATGCTTCCTTTGACGTTCTTTAGCTGTGCCTAAATACATAAAATCTCGTGGGAATAATAGTACACAATTCGCATCTTTTTTTGTTGTTATTGACATCTTTTTCTTTATTCGTTATTCTGCATGCTCATCACAAGGTGATGGAGAATGGAGGACCAGCTTCATGGAGAGGGACACAAGCACAGTGAAGAAAAGCAGGACAGGTATAAAGTGTTATGGCTTGTCTTTGTTCAAAACTTTGGATAAAATTACTACATCTGCTTCCTTTAAAAATTCCTTCCTCAGTATTGTTCTTTTCTGGGTTTTCAGAGAGGCTGTATAAGAAGAACAAAGATCATGTTGAGCAAGGAAGATTTGATGTTGATGCTGCTCGAGTTACAGATGTGCAGGACTGCAAGTAATCTATTTTGGCTCCTCGCAGAATTTGCTTTCTAACTTTTGGCATTTTTTCATGGAACTTCAATATCACCAGTGATTGATAGATAAATCTGGTTTCTAGGATTTTTGTATCGACATGGAATGTTGGTGGGAAGTCCCCGACAAAAAATTTGAATCTTGAGGAATGGATCCATACTTCACCTCCTGCAGATATATATGTTTTAGGGTGGGGTTTATTTCTGCACTTTGCTCAGCTGAAATTTATTGTTTTGATATATATGCATGATTATATAAAGGTAGAAAATTATTAGATGTAGATCTAATCAAATTAAATATGTTTTTGCTCGTCAGATTTCAAGAGATTGTTCCTCTCAATGCTGGAAATGTTCTTGGTTCAGAAGACAATATTCCAGCAAAGAAATGGTTAGCACTAATTAGAAGGACACTAAACACTCTTCCTGGCACAGATGGTTGTGGTGACGGCTGTGGTTTACCATCCCCCGTTCCAAATCCACTAGTGGAGTTGGATGCCGATTTTGAGGAGTCTTCAACAAGGCAGATGAACTCATCATTCTTCCATCGACGGTCATTTCATTCCATGAGTCGTAGTTCAAGAATGGACAATGATGTCATGGTAATGCAACCAAGGCTGGATCGAAGATTCAGTATTTGTGATCGGGTGAGCATCGAGAGTAGACCAAGTAACTTTGATCCCTATTTTAACTTTGGAGCTTCACCCTATGATGAGGTAGTTGGGGGAGAAATATCTTACTCTGGTTTGTGCTCGCCAATGTCATATTCTTGTGGTGCTTCACAACTTATGGAAGAAAGGGATAGATTTTCAGTTTGCTTTAGGTATCTGTTTCAACAATTCCATCTGGTTCTGTTATCAGTGGTAACAATCATGAGTCTTTCGTAAATTCTAATTCTACTATGCTTCAGTTCTAGGTACTGCTTGGTTGCAAGTAAGCAGATGGTAGGCATATTTCTGACAATTTGGGTGCGAAGTGAAATTAGAAGCAACATAAAGAACTTGAAGGTATCCTGCGTCGGCAGGGGATTAATGGGCTATCTTGGAAACAAGGTAACTGCTTTGTATATGCTGATCCTCTCCAAATATTGCTTTAGTTCACATTTTGTCTCATATTTTAGAAAACACAGATGCAACATACTTTGTCCTTGAAGTGAAATCTTTGTCGTACACCTTCCATTTATCTGAAAAACATTTGTAATTGTTGCTTTTCTTCTCTTTTCTAACATCTATGGAATCCTTATTGAGCTTGTCTTGAGTAGAATGTTCACCTCTCTACCTGTAGGGTTCGATCGCAATTAGCATGTTATTGCACCGAACAAGTTTTTGCTTCATCTGTGCTCACCTAACCTCGGGAGAGAAAGAAGGGGATGAACTACGGAGGAATTCAGATGTGATTGAGATATTAAGGAAAACAAAATTTCCTCAGGTGCGCAAAGCATTCGACGAAATGTCTCCTGAAACAATCCTTGATCATGAGTAAGATTGATGTTCAGGATTTGCTATCTTATTTGCTCATATTTCTCTGTTATTGATTGCCGAAAGGAATGAATCTATGATCATAATTCTCTCATTCCTTTTCTTTTGTTAGTCGAATCATATGGCTTGGTGACTTGAACTACCGTATTGCTCTATCATATCAGTCAGCCAAAGCACTAGTTGAGATGCACTACTGGAGAGCATTATTGGAAAAGGATCAGGTGGTTTGTCCATCACTTTCTTAGTATTATTTAAGTGTTGCGATGACTGCCTAGTGTTTCTCCGTGTTGCTTTTGACAAATTAGATCTTTCAAAAGTATGAAAATCTCTTGGGCCATTAAGAACATAATGCTTTTCTAGATTCTCCCCAAGAACTTTGTGGCACAGGGAAATTCTTCTATTCTCCTGTATGTTCTCTCAAACTACTAGTCCCAAACTCTAATTATTTTTCCCTTCAAGAATAGCTTCGGATAGAGCAAAGGTGTGGACGAGTTTTTGAAGGATGGAAGGAAGGAGGGATATTCTTTCCTCCCACCTACAAATATTCAAACAACTCCGACAGATTTGCTGGTGAAGGCATTCACCGAAAAGAGAAGAGGCGAACACCTGCATGGTAGAGTCCTAAATAATTTCTCTAGTACAATTTTTTTGTAATTGTGCCAACTCTAAATAATATTTTTTTACTCTTTTATCGATCTAGGTGTGACCGTATCCTGTGGTATGGCCAAGGTCTTACTCAGCTAGCTTATTTACATGGAGAGTCTAGATTTTCTGATCATAGACCAGTATACAGTATGTTCAATGCAGAGGTTGAAATAATAAATCGCAACAGAATCAAGAGCATGGGTTGTAGCTCTCGAATAGAGGTGGAAGAGCTACTACCATACTCTCATGGTTTCACAGAGAATTATTATTAAAGCGTCTGCACAAATTCTAAACCAAGGTCCTAGGCCTTTTCCTGTATTCAAAAACTTTCTCTCCTATGCATAAATCAGAGTGAAACATCTGGTATTGATGGTGAGGCCAGATGTTTTGCACTCAGGCTCCAACAATGAACTTCAAAATCTGTGGACCAAGTATCAAGCAGAGAAAGCAGGTGCTTGTTTTTATAATTCAACAGACAAAAACTCAGAATTCCACAATGATTTCTTTTGTTTAAATTTGAAAAGTTGACAGTACTGTTTTTCCTTGCAGCAGCCTCGTGCAACAACCATATTTTACAAACTACTACTTTAAAGGTAACTATTTGGTCTTTTGTTTGATCTTATCTGAAAAAACTAGTGTCAGCAGTATTTACTGAGTTCATTTTGCTTGTTTCAGACTTCCACTCCAGAATTCTTTGGCCACTAACAACACAGGATAACCAGAAATAGTTCTTTTACAGCTGATTTAACTGATCAAAGATGAGCAAATAAATACCACTACAAGTGCCTTTCGCAAAAGACATCAGCCACTCAGGAACTGCCAAGCTCGTTTGCTAGTATTGTCCAAGTTTTGATGTATTGAAGAGTGTAGGAATTTTTTCCCTTGAAGGATCAATTGTGAATATTGTGATAAAGGAATGTATCACTTATGTTCATAGAGCACACATAGGGGGTTGACTGAAAAAGTTTTTGGCATTGATGATCAATGGTGGTTGCTTTCTTTTGCTGTTGCTTTTGTTAAAAAAAATTGGAATTCGCAAAAGCATGAAGATGAAAGGATGAAGATTGGGTTGGCATAGTTGGGGACATCAGCTAAAAAATAGTCAAGAGGAATAGGAAATCTGTATTAAATTTGAGTGCAGAGCTTTTTGACCTGACCTCATGATACGGTAGAATGGTCAATAGTGGAGCACTTATTTGAGAAAAGTTGCAAAATTTCCAAGTTGATGTATATCCTTCCTCTCTGACATCAGGATTACAAAATCATTTTATTGCTCTAATGTCCATTTCGAACTGTAATGCCCAAAAACTTAATTTGTGATTCTATTTAAGCATCGTTGGCGTACAAGCCTCCCCAAACTACTATTTAACCTTACGCGAGTTTACGTAGAGAGAAGAGGAAGTGATCTCTTGAGTAGAGTGACGACGACGTCAAGCTGCTTGAGCAGTGAGCGAGGCGAGGTTGTCGCACGTACGTAACGCGCAGAGCCTTCGTCACGTAGACTTAGACACCAATTTTGTCGTTGAAAAAATACACTGACTTTTTTAAATTTATTTTTGACGTCATGATCTTCAATTTGGTGCAGTGTCTGCCCTGCCATGCATGCATCATATATGTGGCGTGCCTATCAAATTGTCAGAATTCACTGTTGCGAGAAATACGTTACGTATCTAGTCCGGTCAACGCAGGCGGGCTGTATGATGCTGCAAAATCAAACTAATTTGTTAAGATATCAATGGTCAACGTAGGCGGCCAACTATAAAATCTAGTTGTCCAAAGAACTTCCATGTCTTTGGACACATTTCCAGATGCAGCAACCCAAGGCCGTCGATACCTCGCTCGTCACTCTCCGGCCGTTCGTTCTCGCCGACGCCGACGCCCTGATGACGTGGGCCTCCGATGCCCGCGTCGCCCGCTTCCAGCGCCGCCACCCCCTCACCGCCGTCGACGACGCCCGCCGCTACATCGCCGACCACATCCTCCCCCACCCCTTCTACCGCGCCATCTGCCTCGGCGCCAGCGGCCGCCCCGTCGGCTCCATCTCGGTCCAGCGGTCCAACGAGCCCCACCGGGCCTCCGTGGGCTACCGCGTGGCCCACGATTTCTGGGGCCGCGGGATCGCCACGGCCGCGCTCAGGGCGGTGGCGCCGGCCGTGTTCGAGGCCTGGCCGGAGCTGGAGCGGCTGGAGGCGGTGGCGGACGTGGAGAACCCAGCGTCTCAGCGGGTGCTGGAGAAGGCCGGGTTCCACAAAGAGGGCGTGTTGCGGAAGTACGTGATGCTGAAGGGCGAGAGCAGGGACATGGCGATGTACAGCTTCTTGGCTAGCGATCTCTCCGAGCTCTGCTCTAATGGCATAGTGAATCATGCACCTTAAACATTATGAAATTTCATTCAATACTTAAACGGACCGTAAGATTCGTGCATAAATTTACTTTAAATTCATGCACTTATTCATCCAGGTACGTGAGCAATTTTAATTAATATTTAACTAGTTTAATTTTAACTAAAAACGGTTACGTGGTAGTAATCTTACTAACATATATAAATCACTTTGTTTTTATAATAATAAAAAATAAGAGGTTTTTTTTTATGCTATTTTATTTTTTGCTTAAAAATATTTAAAATACGTCAATGAATTTGGCAATTCGACGGCGATGGGGAGAGAAATAAATGGAAGTGAAATGCGCGTATTTCTACAAAAATATTAATGCACGATCGGAAAAATAAAAATAAACCGGAAAATCTTGTCGTTTAAAAAAGTCTCGAAAGCACGGTAACTACCCCAATCTCCTCCACGGTCCTATTCGCCCCCGCGAGCTCTCCCCCTCTTCGTCTCCGCCTCGATCTCGCCTCTCCAACCCAACCCTAATCCGACCGCGAAGATCCATTCGCCGCCCTCGATTTCCGCCCCCATTCCGCTCCAATTTCTCGCGAACCCCATCCCGGTTTGAGGTATGCCGGATCCCGTTCTTCCGATCCGCTGCTTCCTTGGGGGTTTCGATCTTTCATTCCTTTTTTGTTATATTACTATTGTTCTAGGGTAAGGGTTGCGTTCCTCTTTCGTCTGGATCCCATCGGGATACGTGGGGAGTCAGGATCCCTTATTCTTCGTCACTCGGAGCGGTTTCTCGCCTTGGGTTCGCAGTGATTGTTGTTTTGTGGAGGATTAGGGTTTTTGGCATGACCTCGATGGAGAAGGAGAGGATCACGCTGAAGAAGATTAAAGGAAATGGAGTCTCAGCTATGAAAAAGGCCGATGAGTCGATCAGGGAGAAAAAGCGGAGATTGATTTTGAGTGATTCCGAGTCGGACTCGGATGATTTTTTGGTTTCTTCAAGGAAGGAGGATCGTGGAGGTGTTCAAAATGGAGACATCTCGGCCCGTGGTGAAGGCAATGAGGTGGATCCGATGAAGGAAAAGGCGGACGCGGAGAACAGGAAAAAGGATTTGAGGTCAGTTGTCGTAAAGCAAAATGAAGAAGTTGCAGTTACTGATAAGAAAGGAGTTGCTGAGGCAGAGCTCGCCAGAAAGAGCATGCGAGAATCAGCCGATGCTGAATTTTCTTCAACAAAATTGAAAGAGTCTTGGGAACTAGAAAGAAAGAAAAAATCTCTAATTGGAGGTAGCGAAGCCAAAACTTCTGTTTCACACACTGTGGATGATGAAAAAAGAATAAATGAAGACGAAGGTGTAGGTTCTAAAACCCTAATCCCTGCGCAGAGGAAGAAGGGTGGGATGCTAGAGAACCAAACACTGACAAATTCACAAAAAAATGGAAAATTGGAAAGTGAAAAGCTCAAGTTGATAGAATCATCAGAAAACGAGAGACTTCAGATGAAGGATAGAAGAAGCAATGCTGCTGGCGACAGGAGAGCAAAGATTGGGATTTCACGATCCAAAGATAGGATTCTCACGGAGGAAAGGAAAGCTGGTGTCTTGAGAGTTCTACCAAGTAATAAGAAAGTAGATGGGCTTGAGAACCATTCGAAAAGGAAATATGAGGACATCTCAAAAGGCATAAACTCAAGTAGTGTTGCTATCTGTGGCGCAGTAAAACGACCATCTCTTTCCCACTGTAGAAGGTTTGATGGTAATTCAAGCCTAGGGGCTACAGTCAGTAGAAATGAAACGAGGAAGCCAAAAAATGACGTCCTTGAGAAAAGTGAATTCAGTGAGCCAGAAACAGAACAGAAGATTGTTTCTCCTAAAAGAGAAACCAAGGATAGAACTGATATTTCAAAAAGCGAGACTGGTTTGAGAACAAAGAGCAGCTGCAGGGCAGAGGCTTCTTTTAAGACAAAACAATTTTCCAAGGACGCAACTGTATCTCGCAGTACTGAGAAGCAGAAACTTAGAGATCAGATAAAGGGCATACTTCTTAATGCTGGTTGGACAATAGATCTGAGACCGAGAAGAGGCAGAAAGTATGAGGATTCTGTTTACATACCTCCTGAAGGCCATGGTGGTTATTGGTCAATCACAAAAGCTTATGCTGTTTATCAGGAACGACTAAACAGAAAAGGTAATGTGGAAGGCGAGATCTCCTGTAGTAGAAACTCTAGAACATCTTCTACATGTGACTCTATTGTACCTCTGGAGTCCCTTGATTTACTGAAGAGAGTTGTTGTCAACAAGAGAAGAAGGGCAGAAGAGTCAGAAGAAGACGAAACATACAAAAGGAACAAGGTGAAGAGAAAATATGACAAGAGACATTTTAGAGATCAGGATACAAAGGGTAAGCTGGCTTCACGCTCAATGTTTTCTGTTAGTACCACATCTCGCAAGAATCTTCACAAACGGAGAAACAAACAGAGAGGACGTGCTCTGTTGGTTCGTGGTAGGAACCAGGAATCAGAAGCTGACGATGATGATTATGTACCATATGTCTGGAAAAGGACAGTTCTTTCATGGATGATAGATATGGGTGTCTTGCCTATAAATGGAAAAGTGAAGTATATGAACCAGCTAAAGACAAAAACAAAGTTGGAAGGCCAAATAACTCGGCAAGGAATTAATTGTAGATGTTGCAGTAAAATTTTTCCTGTATCCAAGTTTGAGCTTCATGCTGGTAGCAGAGGTGTGCAGCTGATGCAAAATATATTTTTGGAGGATGGAGAAATATCCCTGTTCAATTGTCAGATTGAGGCATGGAAAAAGCAGGATCAGTCTGAAAGGAGAGGATTCTACACTATTGATGTAACAGGTGATGACCCCAACGATGATACTTGTGGTATCTGCAGTGATGGTGGTTCCTTGATCTGTTGTGATGGTTGCCCGTCAACATTTCATCTGAGTTGTTTGGGCATTGAGGTGCGTCACATGGAATATCACTTAATTTTTGGAACTCCTTATCATATTTCTTTCATATTACAAATATAAAGGTGGTAGAAATGGATATCATTACCTTTTTTCCTCATGCACGCATATTCTTTCATCTCCATGGCCATTGTTTTGGTGGATTCTAAAAAGTATATTGATGGAAAAGTCTTTTTGCAAAATCATTGATTTCTTTTACCACAGCAAAGGTTTTTGTTGCAAAGGTTTATGTTTTGTAACTTTCCTGGTTTTCATATGCATGAATCCACCTCTTTTTGCTGAATTTTCTCTCATTGTAAGTTCAATCTTGCTAATATCTTTGTCCTTTGGTTTCATTATTCGTGGTGTTTCACATTCGTTGTATTTTGTTTCCAGAAGCTTCCTCCTGGAGATTGGCACTGTACAAACTGCTGCTGCAGATATTGTGGGGGAATCTCTACTGATCCCAGTGGAGAATCTGATGCAACAGTTTCCTTAATACTTTCTTGCCACCAGTGTGAGGCAAAATGTATGAATCCTCAAGTTACTTTCCAAATACATTGTCTCTATGTTTTCTAGAATTCTTGGAGTCGCATATATTTGATTTTGCAGACCATGAAGATTGCATTCCTGACAAAGAATCTATTTCTGCCACTTCCAAGAACTCAACAATTTCTTTTTGTGGTCAAAGTTGTAGAAAGGTACAAATGGGTCCTCTTTTGGTTTTGTTTGACCATCTCATGTGAATTCAATTATCTCCCTTGTTGGATTTTTAAAATTATTCCTAGAATAGTTTAGATAAATCAAATTACCAACTTTTTGGGTGCTTTTTTGATACCTTTGTTACATCAAATGTCTATTTCCATGTGTTTGGATGCATGCCATATCTTTGCTCGGGCGAAAAATATATTGTGATATCATGGTTTGGTTTCATTTCATGCACGTTGAGTTTATTGCATTAGGAACAAACATGGGATGGATTTGAGATACTAGAAGGTTGTTAGATAAGCTTATGATTTTTCTTCCATTTGTTACCAATTCACTTTTTCTAAATAATGCATATGAATTCCTTCTAGTCCCATTTTGTCTTGAAGTAAGCATATTTCATGATCAAATGGGATCATCCTTTTATGTGAAGACTAGTGTATTGGTATCCTTATGCTTCTTAAGTGGAGAAACGTCCATGGAATATCTGTTTGTAAATAAATTTGATATTGCAGATTTTTGCAGACTATTATGTTCAAGATACAGGGACCTAGGAAAAAAATTTAGCTTCTTAATCTGTAGGTGTTATTTGATTTTCTAACTGAGGTTTCAAAGCACAATGTTCATGTATTGTGACAGGTTTTAAATTTTGAATAATATGTCTATGATCCGTTTACATGGCCCAAATAATTGGGATTAACATGGCTCAATGATGATGCTGATCAGGTTCAATTTCTTGGATGCTATCATCTATTCTTTAGGCACTAAGTAAAACATTACTTTTCTTGCAATGAACAATCATTCAAAAATTCAAAATCTTTAAGTAGCAAAGTTATGAAGATGATTTTCTAAAGCTTAAATCTTGAAGTCTTGACTGTCAAAATATGTGTTTCTTTTGGTCCAAGCAGAGCTATAGTAATTCTTATTGCTGCAGATTTTCAGAGGATTACAAAAGATGCTTGGGACTAAAAATGAGATTGAAGCAGGATTCTCATGGCGTATTGTTAGACGTTTTGATGAGGATTCCTCTATATCCCCAATAAGGTCACGTCAGATGGTTGAATGCAATTCAATGATTGCTGTTTCCCTTGCAGTTATGGATGAGTGCTTTCTTCCAATTGTTGACCAGAGAAGTGGCATTAACCTTATTCATAATGTTGTGTACAATTGTGGGTAAGTGTATCATAATTTGTTTTTCTGAACTCCACACACTATTTGTTGACTAACAATGGCCTACATATATTTCTGGGTAAGGGGTCTGAAGATATTGTCAATGTCCTGGAACAACCAGATTGAGATCAGAGTGGAAGAATGGAACTTATATTGGACTATTCAACTTAATCTATCTAATTTTACATATTCAGTCACGAGTTTTATTTTGCGATAATATAAAAAAAATTCAGTCATACTAAACACAAGCTGGTGTGCTAGTTTGATGTTATCCCACTTAAGGATGTTGATAATAACTTTTTTAGGAAAAGAAAGCAGACGTTTATTAATTAGTTAGTGAGGTGTAAGGATAAGAGCTTAGAAACAGTAACTTGAAAACTGTAGTAAACTTGTTGGGCTTGTTAAAGAAGAGTGCCTAACTCATCAAAATTGGTTTAATTGAACTTTGGTCTTCACATCATTTGGTCTTTTGATAATTCCAAGCATTGCTCATTTCATTTGGAAGTCCTGAATGCGAAGGCCTATTGTAGCCAGCAATCGATAATGCAGGCAATTTTATTGTCTGGTTTTTGCAAGTGCATTTGCTATTTGCAATTGCAGTTCTTTATATGACTACTATTGCACAAAAGCTGGAACACCATCCTGGAATTGTTTTCCTTATTTGGTAATTTTAAGTATTTTTTTAAAATGGTGTGCAGAAAATAAAGTATATATGATTTTATTTTTTGTTGATTTAATATAGCTGAGTAGAAATTTTATTTATTGTTGAAAGCTGAGTAGCTGACAACATTATGTCACTTCTAATCCTAGTTAAAATTACTCAATGGTGTTAAGGAGATTTGATTTTTTTTTCTATATTGGAATCGAAACAAAGAGGCAAATGCTCATCCACAAAAATAGTGGTATATTGGTGTTTCTTTTTTGTTACTTGAATGTTAGAAAAATAACTTGTGACCAATTCAAGTCATGACTATCATGTCTTAAAGCCTAACTGAAAATGGAATTGCAGAATTGAAGTTTGTGGATCAGTGGCAACCCACTGAATGCTCCAAATAAAATATTTGCTATAAGTATTATTTGCAGTTACCAACCAAATGACCAAACATCGGTGTTGTACCTTGTTATGAAGTTCATTTTTTGTTCTTTGTTCTCTATGTAGTACAATACTTACTATGATTTTGGTTTTAATGCATTTCTCATAACTATTGACTTTGGTTTCCTGTGTAGATCGAATTTCAGTCGGTTGAACTATAGAGGCTTTTACACTTTTATTTTGGAACGAAAGGATGAAATTATTTCTGTAGCATCAGTCAGGTGAACATTTTTCTATTATCTTAAATTGCTGATGTTTTTATTTTCGACATAATAACCAGCTGATGTAGCCTTCTCTCAAACAAGTTTCCATGAAAATTACATTGGACCTATGATGTATTAATTTAAATTTATTGTTTCTGTTGGGTGATAGGCTGTTGAATAGATTATGATTCTTTGTCCTTCTCGCATTTGTTAAATGAAAATTTTCATTTCTAGTGTGATTTGTAGTAATGAAAAATCTCATTTCTAGTGTGACTTGTAGTGATGGCCATTATTTTCCCAACCTGCTAGCTGATTTGATTCGACTGATTTGGGAAGAAATTTCTAGACATCATATCCTTAGCTATAAGCGCCTGACATTTTTTTCATTGGAAGGTCACCATCAATACTGAGCTCTACAAGTCCCTTTTATATTTGGTGTCAACAACATGCCCTCCATTACTGAGCTGTACAAGTTCTCTCTGGTTTCCCTCTACACCTTACAACATTAATTCTTATAGATTTGTCTTTGGACATGTCCATATCATCTTAACCAATTTTCTCTAATTTTATTATCTATTTTAACTACACCTATCTTTTATATTCATTTATGAATATTAAGTTTCCACTGTATTGATGCACTACTTTTAGATTACTATCTATATTATGTTCCTGATCTGCAAACATACTACCTTTTTTGCCTCTTCTTATCTTCCCTTCTTTTCCTTTCCGTTTCCCCTTTATCTGCTCATATTAGTTATCATGATCTTTCTAACCAGAGTTCAGCCAATGGAAGATAGTATTATGCTTAGCTAACCCTTCGACTTTCCATTTTACTTTCATCTGCTTGCAATAGATGTTACCAATCTAATACAATCTGTCATTGGTCCATGGTATATAGTGTTATGGTTTACCCTTCTTTCTCTTTCCTCCAGGGTTTTGTTGTTCCTTCTTGTTTCCTTGTGGCCTGGTGGGGATTGATTCGTTTAGTTGATCTATCAAAAAATCTGGTGATATTTAGGTGTTTTGAGATCCAACCTGACCAGTTTAATTGGATGTTTGGCCTAGAGAAGCAGGTTTTTAACCCAACTGTGACATATTGGTAAATCTGACTATTGATTGGCTTGTCAATAGTTGGCCCAACTACTTTTTGATCTTACAATCTTACCAAGATAGCATGATTAATGTTGGCCAAAGATGATTCGTTAAAGTGCAATCTAAAATTTAGGTTTTCTTTAACTAGGTGACTATATAGTCATGTTTCAGATTCCATTTAGCATCATCATTAAGTTCTGTTTGCTAAAATCTTGATACTGATTTATGTTGATTCTATTGTGTTAAACAGAATTCATGGAACCAGGCTTGCAGAAATGCCTTTCATTGGGACAAGAAATATGTATAGACGACAAGGCATGTGCCGTCGTCTTCTTAGTGGAATTGAATCTGTAAGTTCTTTCTCTAGCATTTTTTTTAAGAAAAAGATAAAAAAATGTATATGTTGTTCCACTTGGTTTTTAATTTTTAACCCTTCATAAATTCTCGAATCATCATTTCATTTCATTTACCTCTTTATAAATTCTTGTACCTCTTGACTATATCTAAGTATGATGATGCAGTCTGCTTATTGTTTGTATTCATGGTATATATTGGTTATGAGTTTTACAATTTTCAATTATTTGTCTGCTTAAACAATTAAATTAGAAGAGATCTCAATTATTGTTTATGTTAGGCGTTGATCTACTAAATTGATCGCTTTTATCTCATCTCATGCATTTTTAACTGCATGATATGATTTGTAGGCCATGCATATGTACATGCACAGCGCTCAAATCAAACTTGTAAATATTTCATAAACCAGCAAAAGCAGAATTAGTTTTGAGCGCTTGTCAGTTTTTTTTACTATGATTAGTTTAAACCCAGCTTTCCTTTTAGACCCTTTTTAATGCACTGAATAGCTAAAAAGAAATATAAACAAAAGTGTGAAGCAACAGAGAGGCACAAGTTGTTAAGTAAATAAAAGTGCTAGAGACGACATGACTTACATAAGGTAGACGAAGAAATTTGAAAAAGGCTAGCCCAAAACTGTGTTCCTAATATGGTGCCCATAAGTATTTCAATTGTTACCTTAAGCACCGTGGGCATTGAAGATGCATAGTTGCAAACTTTTAATATTGGTGCTAAGCCTCGTCTCGAGAAAGAAAGGAGGCAATCAATGGACAAGATGATTACTAATTAGCTGGCAATATATCGATATAAGTTGTTGGTATTATCCAAACTTTTAGGTGTGCATATGATATTTGTAAGCTTGCCACTTGGTGTTATTTTCTGAAATAGGGTTAACTTGCAGTTGCATTGTCAAAGACACTTTCACCAATGATGTATTGGAGGTCCTTTCCTTTTGGGATGTTGACACTTACCACCTATGTGTTTGTAAATATGCAGTGTTTCCTTTTTCATGATTTTTACAGTATTGTGCTATTGCATTGGTGTAGTTTCCCTCTCTCGTTTTGTCTTTCTTTTATAAAAAGTTTAGTTCAATCTTTTCTTTCTGAAATTTTCAGTTGACTAATTTATTTTGTCTAGTTGCATTAATTTGTTTTCTTTTTCAGGCTCTCTCTTCTCTCAATGTTGAAAAGCTGATTATACCTGCAATTTCTGAATTAAAAGACACATGGATTAATGCTTTTGGCTTCAAGCCTCTTGAGGCTTCTCAAGAATTAGAAGTTAGGTCCATAAACATATTGGTTTTTCCTGGTACTGGTTCATTACAGAAGCCACTGCTGAAAAATCATTCTTCTAAATATTATAATATTCCTACTGATGGAGGTTAGCATATTGGATGTTATTGACATTGTTTAATTGATTGCTCTTTGACTCTGTTTTTACATGTGTGTTGTTTATGCAGTTGGAGTGTTTGAATATGACATCAAACATCATTATGAGACAAAGGCAGCTTGTGATTCTTCTGAGCTCTCTGCTGCTGAAGCGAACCTCCCAAACTTGGTTAAGACCACGAGCGATTGCAAAAATGAAGCCGATGATGATGGAGAGAATCTATTACCTTCTAGAATTTCAGATGACTCTGCAGATTCTAATATTAGATATTCACAAAATTACTCACTGAAGAATGCTGCTGTTGTGTGCACTAACACTTCTTTTGAGGAATGTTCAGCAAGTTCTCATGATGAAGATAAATCTCAGATGGATCTCACATCTGATAAGAAAACTGGGCTTATTGGCATTACATCAGATAATATGGGGGAAAAATGATAGCAGTTCAATGTGTCCGTCTCCCAGCAAGAAGGTGACATTTTTTTCCAAGCAAACCCCTTCTAATGGTGTTGCCTCTGCTTGCCAAAGTCCAGGATAATCTTTACCTAGTATACTTCACACTTAGTGGAAGATTGTGCAACATACATGCGAGTATCTTTGTGGTTGCCTGATATTTGTACCTCCACGTTTAATAATGAGGTTAGAGAGAGCATTGAACCTCCCATATTTTTCTTGGAATCCATCATTACTTTGGTTAAGAAACTATTTGAATCAGCAGAAATTAACTTTGAAACTCTGCCCAGCACCGTTATCCTACTTATCCTGGATCTGCTTTTGATATAATCTGTGATGAGAAATTTCATGCTGAATGCTCAGATGTTATATTCATGCTCAGCGAAGAACCAATGCAGAGCATCCATAAGGTGAAAGCTGAAGATGCTGTTCTTGACCCTGAATTTTCTTCAAATGGTGAGGTTTCTGAATCTTGTACTCTTGAGGTCATCAATAGGTATAATAGCGATGATGCTGTCAAAGAATTTTGTATTCCATACTCGTGGTACATTTATCAATACTAATGAAAACTCAAAAGTTTTCCGTGCAACAAAACTGATGTCTGTAATATTCACTAAATAAAGGTACTGGTGCTTGTGAGTAAAACTTGTCTTCCACTAAGAGTTGTAAGATACAAAATCAGAACGCGTAGGTATAGCTTGCTCTCGGAAGCTAGATTCAGATACATATGATGTCTGCCTTAATTTAAAGTCATCCGATGTGGTTGCTGCTGTTGCTTTGGTCAAGTCCCACCATCCTGATGTTGCAAATACTTCTTATAGTGGAAACGATGAGGCATCTTGCTGGACATATTCTTGATTTTTGTTCATGTGCTGTTCATGATGCTTCTGATGTTCCTTGATCATAAAGAGGCTTGATAATGGTTCTGAATCTCCTTCATAGTGCACCCTGTGGGAAGTTCAATGTATCTGTTATAGGGATGAATTTACTTGGGGAAGATTGAAAGGTTGTGGAGATACCAGTTGCCACGTCTGATCTGGTGAGAAAGATGATGTTAATTTTTCTTGCAAATAGTAAAGACTAATATCATCAAGCATCTAAGCTATTGCTTGCCTCTTGACGAAACATTTTTGAACATGGTAAACATCATGGAGGTGGTGGTTTAGTTGAACTTCATAATGTTTGATGATCTCTAGAAAAATGCTCAGTCTTGATCAAACGTTGTGCTGCGCAATAATTTGGTGCTAGCACTTCTGGATGGTGCAATATTGAGTTTCTACCAGAAGAACAAAAGGAAGAACGATATTAGCTTAACTTTGGGTAAGTACACTTTATTTACTTAATATTAACTTTGTTTTTTTATTCCTCCGGAACCTTTTGCTACGTGGTCCAGATAATTTCAAAATTGTTGTTAAATTCTTGTAGATATTTTAATAATCTGTTTTGCTGCTGGTTGATGACTATTTTCTAGTTCATATATTAAATAATGTGAGCTTGGCCTCGGCACTGTAATGAGCTTGTTCCCACCTTATTTTTGATGTTGCTTCAGAATATCTCCTACTTGGTTATTTTAATTTATGTACAGTTTCTGTACAACATTTGTGAGCTTGGCCTCAGCACCGTCACCTATGTTCTCACCTTCTGTTTGATATTTTTCAAAATATCTCAACTTTTTATCTTTAAATAAACATCTCGAATGTATTTACTTCAGCTTTATAGTTTCCTTTTATGGTCATTTAAATTTATTTTCAGTTTCTGTAGAACATTTGCCTGAAACCCGTTATCAAGTAATTTATTTGCCATGGGCTTTAGGGCCTTCCTATTTTGTTCTTGCATGGTATTGTTTTGCTGGGTTCTTAATGCAACAAGTGTAGCATTGCTTTATAGTTGTCTGTTGTATTAGAAAGTATAGCTTCTCCTTCATGTTCCAGTTGAATTATTACTAATTTTGGATTTGGTTAAATATTTTTGTGAATTATCAATGGTGGTTGTTTTATATCAAATGGGTGATAAATTCTCTTTACTTCCGAACGTTGTAACCCTATTTCTTATCCTCTGCATTTTCTTGTGTTAAGCAGGCGCTCAAGATTGTCGATGCAAATTTTTGACGCATGGATTTAGTGACTATTACTAGCGGCATACTCAGGTGAATGATGAAGCTCCATATATTGCTGGCTGGAAGAGGCTTCTCGCGTAGGGATGACAAATACGGAAAGATGTCTCATTTTCTGTAGGAATTTGGTCATCCATTGGTAAGAGCCTAATGAGACGCATTTGTGGTATTCAATCTATTCACTCTGCATGGTTTAAAGCCTTTTGATGCAGTTGTTGGAAGGGGGCGCCTTGCAGCTGCACTATTTGATACAACATTTTAAACTTGCCATGGTATGTCATAGGCAGTCTAATGTATGTTCTCGTAAATTTTGACAACCACATACTTAGCAATTGAATATTATTTTGATCACAGTGGATTTTATCAAAGGCACTGATCATATCATGCAAAAAGGCAAGTTTTTTGGTTTAATAGTTTTTTATTTATGTATGCAGCAGTTTAATAATTTGTTAGTTCAATATCGTGGACGATAGATTAGATAAATATTTTTAAAAAGTAATTAGACATATTTGTAACTTTTTTATATATATTATAAGAAAATTGAGCTATAAGGAACTTTTGCATTCATTTTAAATCTAAGATGGAATTCCAATATATATATATATATATTCTCTTCGCCACCGTGCATTCCTTTTCTTTAAATTAAATTATGCCAATAATAAATCTCTAAATTGTCGGGAAGGCTGCAAAGTGTACTTTTCCATAAATTAATTTACCATATATTTAATCATGTAAAATGTACATGACTATTAGCTTCATTAAAAAATAATAAGAAGAAAATTTCATCATAAAAAGTTTCAAAATAAAATGATAATTTTTTTGCATACTTGCTCTATGCACATTTGATATTTCTTTTAGTTTATATTATCGGGCGGGACGAACTCAATTATTTTGGGTTGGGTCCGCGTGAAATAAATCTTTAGAGTCCTAACAAAATTGAATATAAATACAATTTAAATTATTAAAAATCAAGGCTCTCAATTTAAATTGGGACCCGTCTATGCATTGAGGCACTGCCGCAAACCTTTGACTCGTCGCCAAACTTTCATCAGCAATAAGTGGCAGCCACGTGTTGTCTGTTTGTTTTTTTTATTACTTTTCTGAGAGAAAATCTTGCTTTATCTTATATTTATGTTCCTGGATTAGATTTTTTATTTTTTATTTTTTGTTTTTAGTTTGAGGTAATTGAGGTAATCAATAATTAAAACGTGAAATATGCGTCGTTTCACACTAAGTAGAAAAATAGAATTTTTATTCATGGGCCATTGTTCATTGCCACGCATTTATTGCTGAAGACTTTTCTGTTGTTGCTAATCGCTCTGCCATTATCACCCAACTCCCCAAGTGCTAAACCTTCTTCCCTCTGGTTTCGGAACCAGTCGCACACCATTTTCAGATCTGCACTGCCGACTTCGATATTGCGAAAATTCCAATAGCAGTTTGGTTCGCACTTGGCTTTGGTAAGAACTAAGAACCCATGCACTGTTTTAGAGCAAAATTGTTCCTTTGACTTCGCCCCTTGGTTACGCTAGGTAAGAATCTTCGTTTTTTGTGGTTTCGAAGTGGTGGAATAGTGAAAAAGAAAAGATGAATGCATTAGCTGCAACAAGTAGAAATTTCAAGCAGGCTGCCAAGCTGCTGGGCTTGGACTCTAAGCTGGAGAAAAGTATGCTTATTCCATTCAGAGAAATAAAAGTAAGGAAGCTATGATACAATCACAATTTTTGTCTGCTGAACAAATTTTCTACCAGTTCCTTTTATCCGAACTTATGTTTATGTCTCCAAAAAAAAATTCAGCCATGTTGGATGGGCCCTACTTTCAAGGTTCCACACTAACTCACACTTCTTCAACAATCTGTTCCGGAGAGACACTAATTTGTGCTTATAAAGTTCTAGCTTTGTGTGGATATCTGGATTAAAGTCCTTGTTCTTATTTGAGATCGCCTCCAGATGAGTCACCGGACACTTGACTTCTATGTTGATGGAGTCGTACGGATCCCACAAATGGCTACGAAGAAGGTATCCTTATAAAGCTTCAAAGGGAAGAAGGAATTAGAAGGGAGGTCATGGGTGTCTTGGCTCAGCCACTCCGATATCCAAGTTAGTTCATCGGCCGGAGATAGAGAATAAGAAGAAGAATGAATGCAGAAAGTGGAGAGTGTTGATGTGTGTGTACCTTGCGCTTGCAAGGAGCGGAGATATTATATACGGAGTCACCAAAGGAGAAGTCAGGGAAATATCCTATCATTGCGGTAGTTGAGGGTTCTGTCACTCATACTTAGTACAATACAAAGTCATGCTGTATTAGAGGGGTAGGTGATCTACTGTTGAGTACTTCACCGTTCCACGTGTCGTTCAGGTGGCGATACGGCTAGCTGAGTGATGAAGTAGGAGTACTTGAGCGGGAGTGCAAACTCGGCGAGACTAAGCTTACTAAGGAGCCGACCTCTGTCTTGGAGATCATGGAGTCAATCGGGAGCAGAGCTAGTTGAGCACGGAGTCAGATGTTGAGCCGAGCTAGTTGCGGAGTCGGGCGTGGAGTCGGAGTCGGTCAGTCTCGGAGTCAGGCATGGAGTTGGACGCGAAGTCCGTTAGTCTTGGAGTCCGGCACGGAGTTGGAGTCGGTCAGTCTCGGAGTTGGCACGGAGTCGGACGCGGAGTTCGACAGGTCGCCTCGGCATGGATCAGGCCTTGACTTTCTTGATCAGGGTGTATCAACCCATAACAATCCTTGTCGTATCTGACATGAAATATGTATTTCTAGAAAGATTTTCTTTTATTAAACCTTTTTTTCCTCTCTAGTATCTGTTCTTCAAACCCCAAGCCTTATGGATCAATGTCCTTCGCCTACAATTATATCCGTATTATCCTTTATACTTTAGTTGATGCCAAACTAGCAACATCAATATTATCTACAATCTTATGTGAGTCAACTTATTGAAATGATTATAATGACTGATTTCAAATTTTCAAGTAATTTACCTTTTGCGTTAAATTAGAAAACTAATGCTGAACATGTTGATCTTTGACAATAAGCATTCACCTCTGACCTATCATTTCCTTCAATGGCTATTATTTTAGTGAATTCAACACTTATCTTCTGGAACAAAGAGGATAGTACTGCGAATATTGTGTTATTTGTTTGACCATGTCAAATTTCAATGCAGGTTGAGTGCACAATCCCAAAAGATGATGGTACTTTAGCATCTTTTGTCGGATTCAGAGTGCAGCATGATAATGCCAGAGGCCCTATGAAGGGAGGTATCAGATACCACCATGAGGTGGGTGTTCAAGCCAAGCTCTCATATTCATTCCTTTTGTTTTCCCCTGCCAAATTAATTGGTTTGCATAATGATATCAGTAGTCACATTCTGGAAAAAAAAAAAAACATTAGAAGCTTGATTAACATTAGTCTCAAAGGATTGGTCGTCCTGTGATCCATTAAAAAAAAATGGAGAAAGAAGCTTCATTCACTGCTGCCAAGAACATTAGACTACTCCTTTGAACTCATTATGTAATACCGATTTTTAGCAATTGTTTTTACTTTTTAGGATTGTCCTTAATGGCATACTGCAGGTAATCTTGCTGCATACCTAGATAAATTATAATTATTTTCACTTGTTTAACCTATTTAAAATACAGAGGTAGTTTACTTGCTCATAGAGGAGGTAATGCATGCTGCATGTAGTCTTTGTACATATAATTTTGTTTATTGGAAAAGGGAAAGAATGCTTGAGTGTTTTTTTTACTTTTCTGAGAATTTCATGTTGGTGTATTTCTTCGCTATATCAACATTCTTCCGTTCATCTAGCTTATGATTAAATCAGTCTGTTATTGGATTTAGTCTTACTGTGAAGAATGTTGCTATTCTTTTGAATTTCTTTACTTGAACATACGAAAAATTCAAATGAATGTATATATTACTTGTGGACAATAACTCCATTCTCATTTTAAATTTTACTAGTTTAATAAACTGATTTATCTTACTCACTGAGTAACTGTAGTATTTCTTATTTAATTTTACATGACACTATAGGTTGATCCAGATGAGGTTAATGCTTTGGCACAATTGATGACTTGGAAAACGGCTGTAGCAAATATTCCATATGGAGGTGCTAAAGGTGGAATCGGGTGCAGTCCAGGCGCACTTAGTAAATCTGAACTTGAGAGACTTACCAGAGTTTTCACTCAGAAGATACATGATTTGATTGGCATTCACACAGATGTTCCAGCACCTGATATGGGGACTAATTCACAGGTTAATTTAATCTAATTTCTTTTTCCCTTTTCTGGAGCTAATCGATAGTATACTATACTTTTACATACCAGTCTAATTGTTGTATGTGGGAGTGCCTACAGACAATGGCTTGGATACTGGACGAGTACTCAAAGTTTCATGGTTATTCACCAGCGGTTGTTACTGGAAAACCTGTTGTAAGTTCACTAAAGTGATACCACAATCACAGAGTTGCTAAATATAAATTTTAAGTGTCTAGTATGTTGCAAATACACTGCCTATTTTGTTGTTAACTTAAAAAATGTATCAGTACTAATGGCTTTTTTTTTAAATCTAATTGCCATATACCATTGTCATCACAAGCTGTGTTTGTCGTAACTATTTACTTCAGCTACATGTATGCAAGGCTATCACGTGTAATAGTCATTTCAATTTAGTCATATTTTATTACATTGACTACTATTTTCTTTGATTTTGGTCTCCCTCTAACTGATGTCTCCACATATATGTATTCAGTAAATGTGCTATTCTTGTGCAGTTGGATTGAGAATCGTGATTATGGCAGCTGTTTTTCACATCATGGCAGCAGTTAGATAATTGATGATGGGATAAGTGAGACAAATGGTCACATTAAGCATGGGCAATTACTGTAGTCCCTCGTACACTTTTTGACAATCATTCACTTTCATGGGCAATCACTTTAGTCCCTTCAGCAATTTTTGACAATCATACTGAAGTGACAATTCTTTTGGCTTTCTAGACAAATCACATTTATGGCTATTCCATGAGTCTCTATTGAGTTTGACCATAGAGAATATGTCTTGAGTAAGAGTTCTCTCGCTAATGACCGACACAAAGTACAGTGATACAGATGAATTTTATGAGTAGAGGACCATGTGACTGCTTTAGAAGTTTATCTATGTACTTTTCGCTGTTTTATTCTATAAGCTTGTATGTGAGCTTGCTACTGGTTTTACTTGAGTTTCTCAACAATCAAGTCAAAGATATCCCATCACATACATCAAATAAAGGTTTGGCAATTAAAACTTAAGGGAAGTTAAAGGACTGGCGATTTCTTGTATCTATTTCTATGCAGTGGGCTTCTTTCTGGGCATGTGGAACGTAAGGAGTTATTCTATAAATAATGATAAGATGGTTGAAATGATGAAATAAATCCAGAAAGTAATATTTTAATGTGGACTTTCATGTTCAATGCTCAGTATGAATTGAATTCAGTTATATCTTCATTCTTGACTTTATGTGTTACTATTGCTTTTCAGGGAAATACAATTTCTTGTTTTAAACTTATTGTTAACTAATCAATTCTAAAGTAATTTCTTCATTGTGTTCCTCAAAGCATAAATGAAAAACTATCATTTCAGAATTCAAGCACTGTATAGTATATGGTTACCTTGTGTAATGAAGAATTTTCTTTTCCTTTAGGATCTCGGAGGATCTCTTGGTAGAGAAGCAGCTACTGGAAGGGGGGTGCTGTTTGCAACAGAAGTTCTACTAAAAGAGCATGGAAAGAGGCTTGAAGATCAGCGCTTTGTGATACAGGTAAAGCTATGAGTTTTTCGTATAGCTCTTATTCAGATAACTGGGAACTAAACAGTGAAAATATTGTTATGAAGAATAAAACATCATTGAATTTTAACTATAATTCTTGAAATGTTTATAAAATATTTGTTTTATTCCTCCTGTAGAAATAGATTAATATCGTTACAAAGGAAAGATAAATGCAAAGGACTACAGTCCTTTTACAGATCATATGGGCATGGAGAAATTGAATAAGGAATGCTCTTTTATGTGGGCTAAAATGGTAGGCTGTTTTGATGGTCATAAATGAATTTCACTCATAGTTTGGTATTTCAATGTCGCTTTTTGATTTATAAATCATTAAAATTGAATCATATTATACAATCAACACATTTTGCTGTTGGGGCTAGGATAATGTACTAGTTCAGATTGTGAAATCATTACCAATCGGTTTCTCTAACTTATTTATTGATGTAGATCTCGTTGTCTTCAAATTCAGGGCTTTGGTAATGTTGGATCATGGGCAGCCCAACTCATTAATGAAGCTGGTGGTCAGGTGATTGCTGTTAGTGATGTCACTGGGGCAATCAAGAACAGTAAAGGTCTGAACATAAAAGAATTGCTAAAACACTCAGCAGAGAATCATGGAATTAGAGGCTTCAGCGGCGGAGAACCCATTGATCCAGGTTCTTTGCTAATTGAAGACTGTGATGTTCTCATCCCTGCAGCACTTGGTGGTGTAATTAACAGGTTATTTATCGTTTGATTCTTACTGTAAATTGTGCTACCCTTATAATCTACTTATTAGCAGTTTTAAGAAACATCTGAGATCACTGGCCATAAATAAGATTGTTTCTTCTCCTTGGAAGTTGTCTCAGTGATCTGAGAAACTTTTTCTTCTTTTGCCAATCCTAAGGGAAAATGCGAATGACATAAAGGCCAAATTCATTGTTGAGGCTGCCAATCATCCAACTGATCCTGAAGCTGATGAGGTAATACCCAAGTTTTAATCCTCTCATTCGTCAAAAGCATAGTTGCTCATATAGCCAGCTAGTTAACTTTTTGCCTCCTGTTCAAGATCTTATCAAAGAAAGGTGTCGTCATTCTTCCAGATATATATGCGAACTCTGGTGGCGTTACTGTCAGTTATTTTGAGTGGGTTCAGGTTAGTTGTTAGTTTCAGTCCTCTTCATACTCCATGCTTAGCTTGTAACAATCCAATTCACAGATTTCATGTGAAACCAACTGATGGATATCATCCTTTCTTTTATCTAAAAATACAGAAGAGGTGTAGATAAATAAACATTAGTTATCATCCTTAAAATTTGCATCTGACAAAGTTCAAAAAGCATTTGACTTTTTTTTTCCATTCCCTTTTCAGAATATCCAAGGATTCATGTGGGATGAAGAGAAGGTGAATGCTGAACTGAGAACCTACATTATCAGAGCCTTCAACAATGTGAAGGAGATGTGCAAGACCTACAACTGTGATCTACGCATGGGAGCTTTTACTCTTGGAGTCAACCGAGTTGCACGAGCAACTGTTCTTCGAGGATGGGAAGCTTGATTGCTACGCTTTTGTGTTGCCTTGTTGCAGCAAAATGATAACTCAGTTCCTGAAATAAGTTATCTGCTGAGTGCTGAAACCACTGATTTTAAATAGCACCCGAGGTTGAGTTTGCTTGATGAGCATCAATCCCATTCGTCTCCTACATTTTCCAAGAGTAAGCAATGTGGTTTTGTGGGGCAAATTCTAATAAGAGAACCTTCTATAGATCGATGCTCGCAATATAAGGAAATGAATCCTTGAAAAATATTCATTTTTCCCTCAACCATAAAGATTGAATTTTGGATGCGAAGTGAGTAAAACTTCCCTGATCTTGTGCTTCCTTGGCAAACATTCATTGACTTCACTAAATTTGTAACAAACAGTGCAAGTTTGGGTGGGAAAATTTGCAAAAGTGAACTTGTTTTTTCAGAAAGGCTAACAAAAATAAAGATCTAGACATAAATGAAGATGCATAATTGTTGAAGGAACTCTAGTATATATGTCCATTCTAATACCATTCACTTGTGCTTAGTTGGTTGGCTCAAAAGAACAGTCTTTAATGCAATTGGGCAACTTTGTTTCTCCCCATGAGAGAGTGTGGTAGTGATCATCACTTTGAATATTTCCAGGCTTTTATATTCCTTTTTAAATGCACTGCTGGTGGTAGATCTAGTGCCACTGTGGTCTCCACTCTCTACCTCCACGCTTCTTATCCATTATTTAACATCATTGAAGACTTTGATGTGATAGTAAGGAAGTGGGGAATTATAAGGATGATTAAAAGTCTTCCCTTATATTTGATATTTTGCATGCCTATTTATGCACGCGTGATACACGATAAAAGATTTCGATCATCCGAAAGTGTTTTAGATATTCAGAATAAAAATAATATCATATTATTATTATTATTTTATTTATAATGAAGTCATTCAAATTTTTTCTTTTATGGTTACAATATTAAGCACAAAATTTTTTTAAACGAATAAAATTTAGTTGCTCATGACTAATAAGAGACATGTTCTCTGGCTAATAAGAGTTCAAATATCACATATATTACATTTGAAAATTTTAAAAAAATTATAATATTGATCTATTCGTTAAGATCCATTTGCGCTTCCCCATTGATATTAATAGTCAATAAGATATTTCCTTAAAATATATCAGCCACTTTCAAGATTAATCAGATAATAAAAATTATATATATAAATCGATAGCTAACTATGTAACCAATAAATTAAAGAAACTAGAAATTTATAATGTTATACACCTTTGTTTGAGTATCAATGATTTGAAAGGAGCATTATCCACTAATTAGTAATGAGAACTTTATGTTTGTTTTCTATTCATCTGTACTCAATAATTGTCGATAAAAAGAAACAACAATGACTTGAATTTTATTATTTTTCATTGTGACGAGAAAATTTCTTGCATTTGTGTGCCACAAACTCAGAGAGATCTGTTTTGCTGAGATTTATAAGACCACTGAAGAGTGTTGTAAGACATCAGTAATTATGGCTATATATATATATTTGTTTTTCATTTTCCAATGACTTGTCGTACGAAGACGATTAGTGTAAAATATTGTATAAAATGTATTTCAAATTTTTGTTTCTTAAAAAAATATAAATTGTAAGCTGTTTTGTAATTTATCAGGATTTTAATTATTTTTATCCGCTAAATAAATTTAAAAGAACAGCAATATCTTTTCCTATTTTGGAAATGATCTTTGTCCCAAGCAAAAAAAAGGCCAAAAGAAACCTTCCACCCGACATATTTACCAGACTAAGGATTGGCCAATTTCAACAGAATCGAAGAGGGTCCCACGACGGTGTCACTCTTTTAGGCACAGTGGGTAGATAGGAGGAAGAGTGGGTTGAGTAAGAGCGGGCTCAAGCAAAAGCTGTGAGTATTTTATCAGCTCCACTTCGAGACCAAAACCCTCCCTTTTTTTCCCTCTCTTGTGGCGGCGCTCACCTCCTTCCTTTTCCTAGGGTTATCCTCCTCCGTCTCTGCCCTCTCCAGGGTTTGGGCCATCTGATCCTCCCGGAACAGCTCGCATCTTCGATCCCGTGGTCTATCAATCTACTCCAAACGGAGTTCAATCCAACCTAAAGAGGGCTCCCAGTTAAGCCGAGGTCACTAAGCTTTTCTGAGCTCAGGGAAGTCTACGCTCGGTAAGTTAAATCAACCCTCAGCTTGGTTGACAACCTTCAACTCAGCTCAGGTCCGACATCCTCGCCTCAGCCACGCCCAATGCCACTCAGTTCGGCCCTTTGACTTTTTCACGCCCAACTACATCCCGGAACCACTGACTTGGTCATTCCTCGTGACAAACATGGAAATCGTGAGATGACATAGAGTTGTTACACAGGCTTCTTGATGAAAACGGGGAACATGGGGCGATATAACCTCCCTATAACGTGGGTGGTAACGATGCAAATAACGGAAACGTGGAGATCCACATTAATATAAAAAGAAGTCTACTTTTGCAGGCACAAGTACACACACGCCCACTTCTCCTTCAATTTTCTAAACTCCAAAAACAACTTCTCACTAACTTGGGCATTGGAGTGGCTCCGCCAAGGTCCGCCTTGGCCCCATTCTAATCCCTTTCCTAAGTTCTTCAGGTTCTTTGGTCCTCTTCACATCTAGAGTCTACAGAGTCGTCACATCTCTCCATATCCTATCACTGGTGGCTCATTCATCAATGGTCTTTGGCCGGAACATATACTATTCTGATTTTTGAATGTTCCAAGGAATGCAGGTTCACATCATTAAGACATTTTGTTATTCTCATTTCTTTTGCTCTTATCTGCATCAATGTTCTTTGTTATGACTTGCTATCACATTGGTTTTGAAATTTTTTCATGATCATGATCCAGTGTTTTTCTTCTTTTTTTCCTCCTTGGTTATGCATTTTAACATGATACAATGTTCTTTCCTTTTCATTGGAGCATGTCTCATGCTGTAGGAAGCTCCTGATGCTGTTTTCAGTACTGCTGTTACATCCTTAAAACCTGAAGATGGACTTGACCCTAACCGGGTAAAGTGTGTGGTTGACAACCATGGATATGCAATATACTTCTCAAGGGGTTTGATCCCATTTAACAAGTTAGTTTTTTCTTAATCTTGTTTATAACATAATCCACGGATTACTTTGGGATATTCATCAGTGTAGCATATTCATTGCAAAATCTAGGTCAGGGAAAGTCAATTCGCAATATCCATATCTACTTCACTTGGGCATTCAGGTTTAACTACATCACTCTTGTTGATATCTTTATTTTCTCTAGTAGTTATGTTTAATTGTTCACTGTTGTTATTCTTGTTTAAATCTTGCTAGCTGGTTAATGCTTATCCTCCTCCTACACTGCTCATTTTTCTTTTTTTCCTTTTTTTTTTGTTAGCCAGAGTTTTGATTCAAAATTCTTGAAGATCTATCCACAGATACCACCTACTCCTTTGCAACTGGAAGAGGACCTTGAGCAACTTAAAGTCCTTGAAAATGGGTACAAGATGAAGGTAATTCAAATATCCTTCATATATGAGAGGAACTATTTTGTGGTAAAATAGGGTAGTATCTGCAAATTTTAGAATACCTCCAGTTAAGTTAGTCCATGAATTTGCTTAGGACAATCAAGTCTTATTATCCTCGTTTATGGTGGTAGGCCAAAATGTAGAAGCATATCTTTTCCAATAGTTTAAGCTTTTAGGGTATGTGGACATATAAAATTCTCACTTATATTTATTGAAGCTGCATATATTGGTTACTAGTTCTGTTAATCACTAAACATTCCATAAGAACCAGTAAAGTCAACAGTAGTACTAGACATCATGTGATATATAATGATGCAAACAAACCAAAACGTCCCAAAGGTTAATCCTTCTATGAATGCCTTTGTCCATTGCAAAGAGTCACATTAAAGATGGATCAGATATGAAGCCTCATGTGTTAGCCCCAGTAGGGAGGTTTTCCAGATTGGTGAGATAAAAATTAGCATGGAAAAGAGCTAAAAGCTGCACAATTCCATCATCCAACCTTTGCCCGAGTTGGTGTTGGATCCAGTGTTAATGGAGTTTATGTCCACATAAATAGAGTTCAATCCATATGGAAGTCTTGCACTGTGTTTCACAGTAACAAATTCTGAACTTGTGTGCCTCCATTCATAGGACAATCTAATTGTGGTGAATGAAGGAGCGCTAACTCAATCCCAATTAGCCCAAATCTAGAGAGAAAAGTAGCACAAGTTGAAGTGTCAGCCCATCAGGTCTTTCAATGACCCTTGATAACTTGAGCAAGTATTGGGCCTAAATTGATGAATTCTGCACATACTTCCATAAATAAAAAGAAAATAAAAATCCCAACTAATATGAAATCCATTACCACATTCACCTGCACAACAATAACACTTTCCTGTATGGCGAAGACGCAATCATATGCACTAGGTTTGCCACCAGGTTCAGGACCCACCAAAAAGTTAATCAAAGCCCGAATAAACTAGTTATGGAATCAATGTGAATTAATTTCTTTTAATGGATCAAGATTTGTGTGGCGAAGAAGATGAATGGTTTGTTAAAGCAATCATCAAGGGAAATTCCAAATTCTCCAGAGAATCATTGGACAATAGGTTTCCACTGCAATTGCCATTATAGGGAGATCCTATCCATGGCAACTTGAGATGTAGATATGATCAATCTCTAAGGAGAATGAATGTTGATGCCTACTTGAATGGGCCTCAGGAATGGACCTAGTCCATCCGTCACATTGGTGAGTCGGGAAAAATGAAATTGGCACATCAATATTAGTCCTATGAGCAATTGTCATGATCCATATAGTCCTTGTTTTTTCATTCATTATTAAGTGTTTCATCATGATCCTCACCCCTAGGTGGCAGAGGATCAAAATTGTCCTAAAAGGGGTATCAGTTATTCTCAGGAATAGACCTAGCCCATCTGTCACGCTGGTGAGGCTGGAAAGACAGGCGCATCTTTATTAGTTCTATGAGCCCTGTCATAATATCATTATCTCATTCGGTATTTTAATCATTTCATCATGGCCGTCATTTCCACTGGGTGGCCAAGGATCAATATTTATTGTTTTCAAATGGAGATCATTTATCCTCAGGAACATTTACTTCTCATTATCATGACCATCAGCCTCAAAATCATGATCTAATTGCCGTCCAGTTATGTGTCACTTGCAGAAAAGTGAATTTCTCTTTTTTCTGATGTTATTTTTGCCCTCTTATGCTGTTTCTTTGCATCATGAGAATACAATACTAACATAGCCTGAACTTGTATATTTCGTTGATGACTCTTATCTTGTCTATATTCATTTGCAACTCAATATTAATAAGCCGTCTTATTCTACTGCTCCAAATGTATATGCATCTGATTCCTATGCCCTCCATTAAGTTTACAGAAGGGAGTACTTGTGTGCATTCATATCTTTTTGACGATTAGTGCATTAAAGAATTGAGCTCACATGTTTCAGTGGGTAAAATTCTTGAACTGGAAATCTGTTCCTTAAACTTGAATACCTTTATATTGTGCTTGCACAACATGCTTGTCAGATAGGAAAGAAAGAAAATAATGAAACAATCAGGAACAGAAATCATTAACGTGTATGTGGTCATCATGAAACTGAAAAACCAAAAAGTCTGGTTTATAGTTAGTTCTCCAGGAAACTGACGTTAACTAGCCAAGTTTTATTTTAGGTTAATTACAAGGACTCTGCCTAAAATGAATCTTATCATTCGTTTTCTGTAATTCCAGAAGCACAGAAACAGTGCAATAGTTTATCGTTTGATGAACATTGCTATTCATGAAGAAAGCACTTTCACATTTGCCCCTTTGCTACAAAGTTTGAGAGAGCAAATTCTGCGTTTAGTAAAGCTCTATTTCTTCATTACAGGTAATTAAGGTACATCACGACGCCCATGGTGTCGACACCCCTGAGGATGTTCAAAAGATAGAAGCACTGATGAGAGAGAGAAACATGGTATGATACTGAAGTGAGATACACGGTCCATACGACCAGACAATCAAGCCTAGCCATCACCAGACACCACCAAAGATTCTCAAGTATTTTGTTTCTACTTCGGCTCATCTCGTCACTGATGTTCATTCAGTTCATGCTTCTGCGATTGGTGGTGTTTGCCAGCTTCATTCAGTTCATGTTTCTGTGAGTGGCGGGCCAGGCAAGCTAAGCAATCTAAGCGGATTAAGTGGCGTAGTCAGTCAATTCATGAAGGTAAGCAAATCAATAGGTTCTAGCAAGTTTATCAGTTGGATCTGGATAACATTCAAATATAAAAATTATGATTATCTTCCAGAAGCCGGCCGCCCAATCGCCCTCGTGCAAAACTCTGCTTGCTCTGTTCTTTCCTCTCTGTCTCTTTCTTTCTTTTCTGTTCTTTTAAAAAAGAATTCCAGCCTACACATTGGACCTTCTCCTTGGCGAAGAGAGAATTTTCTTAAAGAAAAAAAGGAAAGTCTCATCACCTTTCACAAAGACCACTATTTTATTTGCCCTTTTATTTAATTATTTAGCTGCATGCCCACCTCTTCTTAACTTAATTACCACCCACCCTAGTGACAAAACATCAAATTATTCATCGTCTCTCTCGAATGGATAGACTCGTCGGTGTTATTTAACATGCATCTTGTCAAATCATCGACGTGGATTCAAGAAAGGCAAAGAAGGATATTGGAGAAAGGATTGGCGGCATTGTTATGATTATCCCAATCTTCTACCTAAACAAACACTTAATCCAAAACAAAAACTTATCATTAATCATCGATCTATTATTATTGTATTGTTACAAGATTGTAAGCATCAATGAAACGAGGAATTGAGTCACGTATATCTATCTAGACTCAATTTGAAAGGGGACAGTGACACTCCACGATAACTACCTCGGATTAAAAGACCGACCTTGGCATTTAAATATAATTTACTGAGTGTTAGAGATTATCTTTTATTTTGAATCAATTTTATTCGGTTAAATTTTGAGATAGAATTTTCTCTGTCTTCTCAAAAATTGACTTAGGCATCGTCACGTCCACCTTGGCATTATTTTCGGTGGCAAATTTTAGCTAGCATCGTCAGCTCCACCTCTCTACATCACTGAAACGGTCTGATTAGAGACGTAAAAACAAAAGGAAAAAGGCATGGATGTTGAACGATGAGAAAAGCAGTATTAATTAACACATTATCCTATCTCTTATAAATTAATTAAGCTTCCTTGCACGATCGATATATGCCTATAAATACCAACTAGTGATCAGCTTTTGAACTACAAGAGATATATCCATGGCTGGATCGTCCCTCTTAGTCCTTCTATCGATCCTGTTCCTCTTGCACATGAGCATTCATGTGTCTGAATGCCGAATTCTCCTTCTCGATCAATCACCGGCAGCGCCGCAAAAGCTACCGGCCGTCAATGATGGTTACGTGATGAGGTCGAATCTAAGGAAGCAAATTGAGTACGTGATGGGATCGATGCCTCGGAGAACAACAGATGATCAGGATCAGCTTGCTTCAAAGAGGTTGAGTCCGGGTGGACCTGACCCTCAACATCATGCCATGAATCCTTGAACACTTGATCGATCGATGCCTCGGGGAAAAGCAGAGGGTCTGCCCGAGTCAAAGAGGTCGAGTCTGGTTGGACCTGACCCTCAACATCATGCTATGAATCCATCCATGAACACCTACGAGTCCTCTGTTTTTTATTTAACAAAAAAAATGGGAATTCTCTTGTATGATTTAGAAGTAGTACTTAATGTCAATGTCATTTTTGTTGCAATGACCCATTATATTAATAAGGAAGATATGTTTGTGCCGAAACATTAATTAATTCTCTGTCTGCGAAACTTTTTTTTATCGATACTTTTTGAATACTTTTGAGGCAGAAAAAAGTGAGAAATATATTCACAGAATTAAAATTTTAAAGAGAAAAAGCAAAAAGGTTCCTTTAAAATGTTCACAGTTTGTTTTTTTTTAATTTTATAATTCAGGTGTTCAAATTTCGCTTGATTATTTTTAACAATGGACGGTCTTTTTTGATTCACCTATTGAGTGCATCCGAAAACGCTCATATAGTAGGTGCTAGCGAAAGATCTTCATGGTCTTTGCCGTCCCTATAAGGTCGTTCTAATACCGAAGTGAGTACTCTGTCTACAAAGATAAACTCTCAATCTTTTATCCATGGGTAGATACTTCAGACCAACATAGGTTTTTCATCAAATTTAACTCTTGCGCATGTCCAAACAGGATCAAACCGTCATGCTTTTGTGTTTCCCCTTTATTTAGTAAAAGATGGAATCTGTTACCCTAGCGGCCCCACACAATTAACTTCATGATTATCTGTAATGAGGTAAATCAAAAAGTTGTAGTTGGCTACTATAAGGGAGGACATTACCTCCGCTTCGTCTAAATTTGATCCTTGTCCACTTTAATAAGTCTGTCCCACAGTAACCAATTCAACTATGTCCGAGAGTTGCTTTTGTGTTTCCTCGTGACACCTTACGGCTGCGTGCGCTAATTAGCGAAGCTAGAGCGAAAAGAGTGAACCCAAAGTGGTATTTTGGGACCTAATTGCTTTCTTTCTTCTTCGTCGACATGAACGTCATCGACGTCGGCGCTGTGTCACGGTGCAGAGAATCTGAGTGCGAAGTTAGCTATCGATCGATAGATAGATCCGTTGATTAATCATTCAAGTGGCTATCTAGCTGATCTGATCTGTGCATCAGATGAGTCAGCGTACCACTTAGATTATATTGATATTTATGGGTGGACAAATTAAGTGAATGGATCTAATTAATTAATTACTTTTTAATCGATCGAACCTGGAAAAGTGATGCACCTTTTGATACATCGAGAGGCCAAATCTACTGTCGCTTACGCAGGTTGACTGGCGCATCATGCGTGCGGTGGCTCTGAGAGGTAACAAGCACATTCAGGTCGGCCAGTCCACTTGCTTTACCCCACAACAAAAG
>NC_133861.1:17129802-17392074 GCF_044706935.1 Curcuma longa
TATATAAATATAAAAAGTAAGGCATGTTCTCTGACTAAGAAGAGTTCAAATATCATCTAAGATATATTATACTGATGTTAATAATCTGTTCATTAAGATTCATCTGTGCTTCCTGATTGATGTTAATAATCAATGAGATATTTCCTTAAAATCATATCGGCCACTTTCAAGATTAATTAGATAATAAAAATTATACATATAAATCGAACACTTCTCATTGGATAATTAGTTAGTTTTTTAGCTAACTTTGTAACCAATAAATTAAAGAAACTAGAAATTTATAATGTTATACACCTTGTTGTTTGAGTATCAATGATTTGAAAGGAGCATTATCCACTCAATAGTAATGAGAACTTTATGTTTGTTTCTATTCATCTCATCATCTGTATTCAATAATTGTCGATAAAAGAAACAAAAATGACTTGAATTTTATTATTTTTCATTGTGACGAGAAAATTTCTTGTATTTGTGTACCACAAACTCAAGAGAGATTTGTTTTGCTGAGATTTATAAGACCACCGAAGAGCGTTGTAAGACATCAGTAATTATGGCTATATTTGTTTTTCATTTTCCACACGAAGACGATTAGTGTAAAATATTGTATAAAATGAATTTCAAATTTTTGTTTCTTAAAAAAATAGAAATTGTAAGCTGTTTTGTAATTTATCAAGATTTTAATTATTTTTATCTGCTAAATAAATTTAAAAGAACAGCAATATCTTTTCCTATTTTGGAAATAATCTTTGTCCCAAGGAAAAAAAAGGCAAAAAGAAACCTTCCACCCGAGATATTTACCAGACTAAGGATTGGCCAATTTCAACAGAATCGAAGAGGGTCCCACGACGGTGTCAGTCTTTTAGGCACAGTGGGTAGATTCGAAGAGTGGGTTGAGTTAGAGCGGGCTCAAGCAAAAGCTGTGAGTATTTTATCAGCTCCACTTGGAGACCAAAACCCTCCCTTTTTTTCCCTCTCTTGTGGCGGCGCTCACCTCCTTCCTTTTCCTAGGGTTATCCTCCTGCGTCTCTGCCCTCTCCAGGGTTTGGGCCATCTGATCCTCCCCGGAACAGCTCGCATCTTCGATCCCGTGGTCTACCTGCAGATCCGCTGATGGCGACCGTGGCTCTTCCCACTCCCGCCGACCGTATCCTTCCTTCCCAGGGAATCGATTTAGTGTTACTTTACCTGATGTGATCCGTTGGTTTTGTTGTTTTCCTGCTAATTTTTACGTTTAAAAAACTCGATTTTGCTTCTCTGCGTTGTTTATTTAGGTTTCTCTCTGTGTTATTGTCGGATCGGAAGCCTCAATTATGATGAAGTTGAACGGTGGTTTATGTGTGTTTTCCTGAGGTGGGAGGGGTTTAGGGTCGTCAAAATTTTGTTTTCTGTTGCTACGTGTTAGCCGTAGGATGTAATATTTCTGTTTTATTACTTCTTCAATCATCTCGAGGTTTCCTACTGTAAGGAATTTTTATCATGTGTTTTATCATGCTAATTCCGAGAAGGAATAACTTTTAAGTTGATCTATAATTTCTATTTCGTAGATATTCCTATTCACAATCGGAAACTTGATATGAAATCAAGTTTTTTATGTGATTCGTACTGGGCTGAGTTCTATAACTATTGGGTTATACCTTGTCAATTTTTGTTCGTTCTTTAACCTGTGTCTCAGAATCTGCCGATCTTATGCAAAAGTTATCCCTAGACTCTAAAAATAAAAATGACGACGCTTCGGAAGTTGCAAAGGTACATTTTTTAGTTTGTTAACTAAATTATTATTGGTGTTTTTTCTGTCCTTTCTTTTGAAGGGAGAATAATGTGAGTTAGTTTTTTATTTGAATAGAATAATTATCAATTGACTTCATTTGTTTCTATGAAGACTTCTGGAGTTCAGTATGGTGTAGTCAATGGCAGGGAACCAATTGCCCCTATCCCAACATATGAGCGGTCTCTGACTCCTTTACTTCAAGACCATATGGATGCGAGCATGTGCTACTTACCAAATGGATATTCTTCATCTTTGTACTATGGAGGTTAGATGTGAATACAATGGATGACCTTAGAAGCCTAATCAATCTTTATCATTTTTATGTTTTAGTTTTTAGCTGAATTAATTGGATCCGTGTTTTTAAACTTGTTTGATGTTTTTTATTAGCATCTATCAATGTAATTATTTCAGGCTGCTTGCTCTGATTACAAGTATCTTTAGTTTTCTTAGGACCATTGTGTTTCTTGAGGAGTGACATAATGTTTACCGATAATTCAGGTTATGATGGCTCAGTGACAGAGTGGGAGGATTATCCTAGATATGTTAACCCTGATGGAGTGGAGTTACCACCAATTGTAAGTTGTAGTCTACTCTCCATTCTATTTTTCAGTATTAGTTGCGCATTTTCATTTTTTTGATCTTCTTATCACCTATTTGATCAATTAAATTTTAAATTCTAATTAAATACATTATTTGCATGTGCTACCTTTGTGCTTTGTCTGTTTGTTATGTTCATATTTTGATATCATTTTCTGGTCATTGACAGGGAGTTTATGGGGATATGTACCATCACGGATATGGTTATGCTCCATATAGTCCGTATCCTTCTCCTGGTTCCCCAGTTCCAACTATGGGGCACAATAATCAACTATACACACCTCAACATTACCAGTTCCCTGCTACATATTACCAGCCACCAACACCCACCAGTGCACCATACACACCAAGCCAAAATCCTAGTTCGAAAGGAGATGTTTCTACATCTACTGCCACTGATCTTCCTCCTATTCCAGTAGATACAACAAAAGCTAATTCGAATGGAACTGCTAAAGCAAGTGCAAATACCAACAATGGAACAACAAAAGTAAAACCAAACCAACAGTATGCACCATCAAATGCAGTGGGCTCGTTTCGTAAAGGCACCTTACCTGGTGCAAATCCATCTTCAGGCTACCAGGATCCAAGATTTGGTTATGATGGCATGTGGTCGCCTATTTCATGGTATGACAGTTCCATGTTTCCTGATGGGCAACAGAGACCAACTTCCACTAACAATGGCTCTTCAATGATTTCTCATATTGGAAATACTACACCCACAAGAAATCAGAATCTCCACCTTCCTCATCTTACAGTATGTATTATGCAAATTAGTATATTGTCCTGGAATGGTGAGTAAGATGTATCCTAACAACCGGATGTATAATGCAAATGCATTTGGAGGTAGGCAGGGGTTTCATTCAGGAATTTATGACTCCAGAATGAATGGTAGATGTTGGGGATGTCTGTAGATAACAAGTATAAGCCAAGGGGGCGAAGTAATGGATTATATGGTTATGGTAATGAGAACTCAGATGGTTTAACTGAGCTCAACAAAGGACCTCGGGCTGATCGTGTTAGAAACCAGAAAGAGGTTGGACCTAATGTCACAATTGCTGTTAGAGGACAAAGTCTTCCTCCGAATGGAAATGTTCAGGATTTTGTTGGAGTTCCTGAAAGAGATCAATACAACAGAGCCGACTTCCCAGATACATACTCAGATGCCAAGTTTTTCATCATCAAGTCCTACAGCGAGGATGATGTTCACAAGAGCATAAAGTACAATGTTTGGGCTAGCACTCCCCATGGCAACAAGAAGCTTGATGCAGCGTATCATGAAGCTAAGCAGAAAACATCTGGATGCCCTGTTTTCTTATTTTTCTCTGTGAGCTTCTTTATCTCCAGCAATTTCTTTTCTTCTCTTTCAATGGCATGCATTCACGGTGTTATTAACTTTTTTTACTGTCGATTTACAGGTGAACACAAGTGGACAATTTGTTGGTGTTGCAGAGATGATTGGCCCAGTTGATTTTAGTAAAACACTCGATTACTGGCAGCAGGAGAAATGGATTGGATGTTTTCCTCTCAAATGGCATATTGTCAAGGATGTCCCTAATAGCATTCTTAAGCACATTACATTGGAGAACAATGAGAACAAACCAGTGACAAACAGTAGAGATACTCAGGATGTAAGGAACTTCTTTTGTTTTTGTTCAATTTGAAATCATAGCTGAAGTATCATTCTTTTTATCCATGTACATTTCAGGTGAAGCTTGAACAAGGGCTACAACTGCTCAAGCTCTTCAAGGAACATGTGAGCAAGACATCAATTTTGGATGATTTTACTTTTTATGAGACCCGACAGAAGTTGATGCAAGAAAAGAGAACAAAGCAACAGCAGTTACAGAAGGCATGTCCATGTTTTTTATACTTATGATATGCCATGCATTTATACATAAACTGGTTTATGCTGCAAGCCATAATAATTTAGCAAATAATGCACGTTTGCAGTGCATTAATAGTTCAATGACTCAGTTCCATAAGTTTCGTGTTGCTCCGAAGGATGCTAAGCCAGTGACTGAGAAGCGTGTTGTGGCTAATGGTATAGCTAATGGGTACTTAAGTTAGTCCGCCGACTCTCCTGCAGCTTCAACTATTGGTTTTGTCACATTGCTGCTTTCTAAGGTGTTAGACTTATCAAAAACTGGGGCACCAGGCGGCGGTCATGTATGCTCTAGGTCTATGTAGGCCACTGCATTGTAGAAAAGCTGTAGTGTCTCTTATTCCAGCTTAATATTTGATATGGAGTTTGTTTACTAAGCTGTCCCTTAGGTAGTTTATTGGGGGGTAAGTTTCATAGTATTAGAGGCAATCAACCTGTTTTCTCTGCTCTTAATAGTGTGTATTTTCTGCTGCGTATGTCTTTTGCAAGGATCTCTTTGGTTAAATGTTGCTTGTGGGCATTGTTTTCTCATCTCATCTTTGTAGCTCTTTGACCTGCAGATTAATCCTAATAAATCTTTCCTTTTGGTTATGTAGATGTTTGTTCTTTTGCGCCAGATGTGGATTTTAGTGGATGTTCTCATAATCAATAATTGTGTTAATTATGTGGCTCGTTATGTGGCGTGGGCCAAACATGTTTCATGTATATGTTTGAATTTATTGATTTGTCAATTGGATTTGAATTTGAAAAGATAGTTGTTCTTCTGTGGTTTCCTTGCTTCTTCTTACAATGGAAACCAATGAAATCAACCCATGTCTGTATGTAAAAATATTTTAATAAATTCGATATGAGATTTCTTTTAGCAAATCGATGAACTAACCACCCTCATGACTTTGGTTCGAAGTCGACAAAAAGATGCACATGTTTCTCACTTAAAACTAGCAATGTCAAAGAATTGTAGCGTGTTCTTGTCACTTTCTTATGTGAACATAGAAGTGCATACAGCTAACAAGGTCCATCTACAGACAAACAAAACCATCCTTGTTCATTCAGAATTTGAAGGCATCAGATTTTCAGCACTCCTTTCTGTGGATTGGAAGCGCTTTTAAGCTCACAAACAGAAGTCTATTTGCTAGATGTGCAAAATATATACTAGTTTACATACATATCTGCCTAACTTCTTCATCTTGCTCACAAAAGTAGGGCTCTTTGCAAAATATATGTATATATAGGTCTGCATTATATGGGAGCAACTAGGTTGAGTTGGAATTGGAAGGCATCATCAAGGCCATCCTCATCATCATCACCTTCTTGTGTGAGTTGGAGTGCTTGCAGCTCACAAAAGTAGGACTTTTGGCTGGCCTATACTCAGGGAGCAGCCTCCCTGACTTGAACCTCACTCCACATGCATTGCACAGGGTCTTGGGCCCCAGTGGCCCTGCCCTCCACTGTGGGGTCTTCTGTGACAGACAATGACTGCACCTCCTTGCCTGCCCTCCTCCTCCTCCTCCTCCTTTCAGTGCTTCCCTTGGCGCCTTCACCTCTTCTTCTTCTTCTTCTTCTTGCTCTTCTTCCTCTTCTTGCTCTTGTTCCTTCTTCTTGGGGAAGATGAGGAGCTCGCTGTCTGCGAGCCAGTGGGCCTGGTGCAGTAGGGGCGGGTCTGAGGACATGGCGAGGGACAGATTTGTGTGATATGCTGGGGAAATTCTCCTCCTCTTTCGGGTTCTGCTCTTGGTTGAAGCCGTCGCTGCAAGCGGTAACAGCGGTTTGGAGGAAGGATTGGGGGTTTGTGAGGGCGGTGAGGTTGGGAGAGAGTTGAAGCTGCTGTAGGATGTGGCGCTTGAGAAGCAGTCTTCCACATATATGGATAGCCATTCTTCTTCCTCTTCCTGTGTGCATGGCGCATAATCAAGTTAGCTGTATGATTACAATGGCACGAATTTTCAGAAGATGAAAAAGTTCAAATGGAAAACAAGAATGAAGAACGATTTTTTTTTTCAGCAAATTGCAATGGCATGATTTTTCAGCAGGTGAAAAGAAATATTAAATTCGAAAACAAGAATCAAGAGGGCAGTCCACAAAGCAAAAGCTGGCACCTCTGAGAGTTTTAAAGATTCGTTTCTTGAGATGAAGTAAATTTTCTGCATGCAGATGCTTTTCAGTCGCTACGGATACTGAAACAGAACTCAAAAAAACATATCTGGAAACCTGCGCTTGAAGATGAGCTAAATGGAAATATCGAGCCATATTCCAGTTGAAGCAAAATAGAGTTTTCGGTTGGAGTTGAAATTGGAAGGAAAAAAAAGTACAAACTCATTATAATTGACAATTCTACTAGAACTATTCATTGATGAATATCGAAGAAAGTGGTGATTCGCAGTTATATGCCCGATACAGAAGAAACTAACACCAAGAATGAAGCTTGTTTTGCGTTTCGAAGGAATAGCAAATGAGAAAAGAAAAATGACCATGAATGAGCCAGGAACGAGGTCTTCCAACGAAGAAGATGCAGCAGTGGAAGAACTCTTGCTGGTGTCCATTCCAAACTGCTCGACTCACCAAAACTAAGAACAAGAAACAAAAAGAAGAAGAGAGAGGTGGTGAATTGAATACTAAGTTCCTTGTGGATTAAGGAGAGGCTTAAAATTGAGGGAGGGACTGGCAGAAGCTACCTGCTTTGCCTCTTTTCTCGTCCCTTTATTATCTATCTCCTTGTTGTTCTTTGTCGGTAGAGACTACAGCCCATATAATACAATTACACAACAAACCAAAAGAGGGAGAAAAAAGTCCCTTTCACACACACACACAGACGACCACTCTCCCTCCACTCTATAAGAGGACACACATCTCTCCACCCTTTCAAATTTTGAATCCATGAGATGAGTGACTGACGAGTCCACCATCTGCTTTCTTTATGGATCCAAAGTCCGATGCTGGGAGCCTTGTGTCTATTAAAATACAATACTTTTGAACTTAGAACAATCACCAAACAGGCCAGAGTCAAGTGGAAAATACAAAAAAATGTTAAAGAATTACTGGAAGCAATGGTTCGAGTGATGAACTAGTTTCTAATCAGGAGCTACATCAATTGAGAAATAATTACTTGCATCGCCCCATCAATTATGAGAAGAGAAAGAGACATGCTTGGGGCCCTCTCAAGCTATTGCAATTACATTTTCACTGGGTTTTGATTTTTTTTTTTTTTGATGATATTTTACTGTCAGAGGCTCCACGTTTGGAAAACTCCATTACTTCCAATTGAGCACAGCTGTCTTTGCCTACCCTTTCAAATTTATCACAGCATTATGGAGATAGGAAACATGAAATAGAGCTCTTTGGCCTCCCTGTTGACAGTGAGTGACCCACTGTAAATTAAATTTATTTTCATCTTTTCAGATTCCTGTTGCGTGACGAACTGGAAGAAAAATGATAAGAACAAAAAACAAGAAGATTGCTATATACTCTGATTCGTAGATGAAAGTTATCTTCTAGTTTGTTAAACAGGGTTTAGGTAATGGAACTATAGTACATAATTGTCTCTCATGAATTCATGATGTTATGTATAGGGCCCTTAAAGGGACACGTAAATATGGTAACCTTTCATGATAGAACATAGTGAGTTGGAATATCCAAATTAAGGCGTCCTAAGCAACCAGTTAAAGAACTGTGGGTTAATGATGCCATGCAAGACTATGGAGTTTGCTAGGAGAGGTACTGGAGCTATTATTCAGGGACCCCTTTTCTCATCTTAAATTTATAATGTCAAAGACATGGCTAAGATGTCATGATCTTTAGTGGCCTGCAATAATAATTCAAGAGAACTATGTACTAGTGAAAGATACAGAAGTAGTTGAGAAAAAGATCAACATAAATGCCGAGGTTTTCATAGACAAAATAGGCAAATTTGACTGGAAATAGTGAAGTACTCACCAACCTGCACTATCATCCCAAAACCCTGCTGCTGCTAAACTCAAACAAACTATGATCACCCGATCACATTCAAAATATTTAGTTAGCTTTTATTAAGTATTAATAGTTTAATTTCAGTAATGGATCATCCTACCATGAGTTAAAGATTCGCGAGAAGGACAAACTGAGCAAGCTGTGAAATTAAACTTCAACCAGTAAAATCGATAAAGCATCTCACTTCCTCAGAAGCTGTTGTACGAGTTCTGGTATTACATGAGAAGAAATACATTGTATTAATGTACCAGTGCTATGATCTAAAAAGGATTACATGACTGAAGCAATAGAGAAAACAAACGAGTCCCTTGCAATGCCTTTGAACTAGTGTGACAGCAGGGTACAGATATAATCCAAGAACAATCACCATCAAAAGCCGGCTACCGAAGGAATTTCTTCACCTCCATACAATTGGAAGTGTAACAAAATTGCCAGGTTACTTTGACAGTAACTGTTCCATCCCATTGGTCCATGCTCACTAATCCAAGGCAATTATCTGCATTAAGGCACAGGAAGCTGGAAAAATTGAGAGAGGAGGTATATTTAATTTTGGAGGAGCAAAAGAATAACCTGCGTGTGGTACTAAATGCGAAGTTTCATTCAGAGTCGGGTCCTGGCTGGAAAGCATTGATTTCAGTGCAGTGCTGGCGTACCTCTGCTTCACTTCTGTCAGCAGCAAATGACAGATTTATCCATGCCGACTGGCACAGAATGATATTATAAGCCATGACCAAATTAAAGCTATCGTTTTCTATGAAGTTTTAACGTCTGAAACATTCCCAATTCTTGTTGCTGATGAAAAGGAACAGCCATAGCAACAGCCTCGATAAGGCAATCAGCAATTCCACAATGAACTCAAGAATGAACTTCTGGCTCTATGTATATAGATGATGCTTAGGTGCATATTCTCTAATTTCCTAGGTTCTCCACTCCATAGCATCTGAGGCAGTCAGCAATACCACAATGAACTCAGACAAGAACTATCCACCGTATCTTCATTACGTCAGGTAAGCTCCCTAACATCACTGAACAATATGGAACCCTGGTCATACCTGATAAGCAGAGGCTCAATGAAACCTGAAATGATATTCTTGGAGTCATATTTTTCTTTGGCTGCTGATGCATTTGATGATTCTGCAACTATCATCAATGTTTGTTCCCTTACTGGAGGGAGGTCACCTTTTAATTTCTCAAGCTATAAGACTCCAGTCCTCTTGTACAAAATTGCATTTGAAATTGGGCCCTATAATTAGTTGGTGCTCCGTGCGGTACATATTTGGCCTGATCCAGGTTCTATTATTAGGTTGGATCATTGTGGAAAATTTTTAAAATTAAGAAAAAAGCTTTTATTTTCTATCTTCAGTTAAATTAAATAATTAATTTGAATTAATAACTTAGCCATAAATGTGAAATTAAAACATCTGTTTATGATTTTTTTTTTTCTAATATTGAGCGACAGATAAAATAAGGATGAAAGCCAATGAATTATTTTTAAATTTATATTAAAAATTTTAAAATAAAATTAAGCAATAATTAACTTATATTTTGTGACTTAAAAAATAATCTATCATTTTTATTTAAAGCATCTCAGAGGATCACTTTTTTAAAAAAAATAATAATAATAAGATTACTTTTGGAAAAAAAAACAAAATTTCAACTTTTTAATTTGTTATTAAAAATGTTTTTATATGTTCATCCTTTACCATTATCTCGGAGAGTATAAGGGCCGAAGTGTCAATCTTGGTGTTGCGCCGGCCCGCTCGATACGCCCAATACCGTCTCTCTCGTTCTTGTTATTGTTCCAGCAGAAGGGGAGAAATTTCATGGCGATCTTATTCTCGGCAAAGCCCTCTTCGATCTCACCGTTATGCCACTCGATGCGATGCTGCGGTGGCCCGGCGCTCATAGTTCAGAACAAAGGGTGCGAGTTCGCCGGGAAATTTCGCCCACTTTTGGCGAATCCGCATCACCGCCATCACGACACTCTGCGTTGCAAGTTAGCTCGGGTTAGTGGTTTCCAACCTTTTTTCATTACTTTTTTTTTACGCTTTTTTGTGAAATTTAAGCACGAAGTTATATGCAGATTATTCTTTGTGGGAGGGAGCTCTGTTGATCTGGATTATTTGTCTTAAACTTACGGCTTTTGAAATAAAAATCAAGATCCACCCAAGAAACAGTAGTTTATGAGTGTTTGAGAACTGAACATGGTTAAACGAAAACCAGATCAAATTATGATTGATTAGATGAGATCATGCTGTCTCTAAATTTTTTTCTGTTCTCTTTTAATCATTGACCTATTGTTTGATATGTCTTCACTAGCAAACCATAAGATAAAAGTAGACAAATGAACCAGGGGAAAATAGTGTAAAATGTAGAAAGAAAAACTGAAAACATAACTCTCTGGTTAATCTAGTTGATATACTACTTTGTAGTGTGTGGATGTTTGTTTAGTTACGAACATCACCAAACCATGTTAGTATTTGTAAATACCAGCTTTGCATCTGTCAATTTGGCTATTGATATCATGCTGGACAAAGAGTTTCCTTCTCATTCACAACCCAGATGTACAAAGTTCTGTTTGGTTCACCCCTGCCCATTTATTGTATAAATGCATCATCGGTTTTGATAACCACTATAAAACGTTTGTCTTGCTTGAATCACAGTCACACCTGGAGTAATTATATTGTTTGCATGGAAGAAATAAAGAACGGTAAGATTTCTTCCTCTTGAATGTAGTGCTTATCTCCATTTATTATTGTTACAGGAATCTGATTTAAACCTAAGAAATATGCACTTTTTCTGTATAGGTAATTCCTTCTTTGAGTGGTGCTTATTCATGTGAATTTTACACTACCTACTTTATCAAATATTATCTTCTTAAGGAACTCATTACAAGTATGTAATTGGATTCAAAAGTTTAAAATTCTAATTGTAGCAGTCCATATAATTTGGCTAACATGTTATGATGATTCCAATTTTTCCATTGGTTTTTACAAGAAGATTCGTTAGGAGATTTCTTATCCATATAATTTGAGGGTATAACTTACCTTGCGATTTGATATTTTTGGAGTAATTGATTCTCAATTTATTTAATTTTGTGATACAGGTCAACTCAAGTTCAATCCATGATTTACAGAAGTGTAGAAGCAATCTTGAATCCTTGTTCTGCTATGACAAGTCTTATCCAGAGGACAATATAGAGAAGCCTGTTGGTTTGTCGATGGATAAGAAGGAAATAGGTAATAACCCACCTTGCACTGATTGTGAAGTGAAAGGCGCAGTGTTATGTGCTACATGTGAAGGTTCTGGTTTATATGTCGACTCAATCCTAGAGAGCCAAGGAATCATTGTGAAAGTTAGGTGCCTAGGTAATGTTAATTTCTTGCATAGTTATTGTATTTCTTGCATGACTTGTCTCTATGAGTTTACATTGTTTTCCTTGTATGTATTTAATAGTTGGCAATTCAGTGTTGTCTAAAGTACTGTCATACTGAACAAGTTCCCCCAAAACAATTATTGCTCTTATGGTGCACTCCTTCCTTCAAGGAACCGAATAAACAAGGAAAAGAACAATTATTTCCGGGAAATCAAATAGATTAGGAATACAATTTGAATAGGTACTCTTTAATTTGATTAATCAAACGGAATGGACATGAACTATCCCTGGGTTCGATTTGTAGGAATCATTAATAGGTCATAGTCAAACTCCAAAAGACCTAGATTCCCTATATGACTAGGTATACTTGGTCTATGTGGTCTGTTTTGTCTGGTTTGCTGGCCCAACTTGTCAGGCCTTATTCGACTCAGTCCTCATGGCCCATTTGCTCGATCTGTTCGGGTCACCTGATCTGTCCCAACTGCCTAATCCATTCAAGTCACCAACTTGCCCGAGCGACATATGTATGTTGCTTGGTTCGCCTATTTGGGTTGCCCAACCTGTTCATTCCAATTGGCCCATCCTTGTCACTCAGCTTTCCCAGTTTGGGCCATCCTAACTTGCTTGCTACAAAGGATGGACAGATCGAGCTTATGACATTTTTCCTTTGGGAAGGACTTCATATTTTGTCGAGGATGTCTTCCCTTCCCCCTTTCCTGATGAGTTAGTAACTGAGTTGTCATCCTTATGGAGACTGGAACTATAATCGTCTATGCTCTCATTAGTCCAATAAAGCTATAAACGTTACACTGATTGCTTAGAAGTTTTGATCTCTTAATCCTTTTAACTGATTATAAGTTGTTAATCCCTTAAGGCCTACTCAGTCCACCAACTCATGTTAACAGAATAGAGCTATAAACAATAAATCAATTGCTTTGAAGTTTTAATCGTTTAATCCTTTTACCAATTGTATATTGTTTATCCCTTATGACCTGTTCAGACCAGTCTGCCAGCCACCTGCTTGGTCTGGTCTGTCAACCTGCCTGACTTGCCTTGTTCAAAACCTATATTCTCTTCTTCAAAAAAATGCTTTTTTTTTTAAGAATTGAATAGAGTAAAAATAGATATTTTTTGGCGAATGAGATAGAGGAGTATATCTTTTTTATGAAGGATGAGTAGGGAATCACAATCCCATGGGAACTGTGATCTAAATTTCATCTTGTAACCAAGCATAAAAATACAGTTTCTGTGAAAAGTCATAGGGAATAGAATAATTATTCAGATGAATCAAATGCACTATTAGTCAATAAAATTTCTTCTAATATTTAGTTAGACATTTATCTACTTCTAGACATTATAATAATTCATCTTGTAAAGACCGTATCCTGTATTTTCTCTTTTGAGTTTAGTTTGTGATTATACTATATCGATAATTTCCAGTACAAAAAATTTCAGGTTTGTTCTTTTTGTCGTGTTCATTTTTTTTTTTCATTCCACACATTGTATCAGTATAAATTTGTGTTTATAACACCAGTCCGTAATACAGAAATGTGGAATAAATTGCTTAGTTGCCATTTTATCTTCATCTGCCAACTTTTGGATCATTTATTCACTTCTGCGATGCACATTATTTTGTATGTAGCTTGTGGAGGTGCCGGCAACATCATGTGCTCCAGATGTGGAGGGCGGGGACACACTGGATTGTAGGTTCCTTGTTATCGTCGAAACATTTTCGAACAAAATGCTATCAATTCTATTTTGGTAGCTCCGTAGAAGTTTATTCTGAAAATGTAATGGATTGCAAAGTCTATTAGAGTGGAATGTGCAAAAAAGAACTAGAGATGGCGTAAAAGAGAAGGAAATTTTAATTAATTTTTAAAATATTTTTTATTTGAATATTATTTATGATATAATCTTTCATAGTGTTTAATTGAGATCGACAAACAGATAATGATGAATGGATTGACAAGTATCTGTTTGTGTGTTTCTTTGTCAAATACGCTCAGGCCTCAAAACCCCCAAGCAAAGAGACATCCTGAGAGTTCTTTACCTCTCTCAAGTTGCATGTGCAATTCTGAGCGACAGCATCAGGCATTCGTGTGGAAAATATATTCATAGACAATAGAAAGAAGGGGAAAAAAAGGTCCAAGACAGAATTCAATTCCATAACAGCAGCCTTTATTAGAATATTTTACATCATTCCCAATTCTAAATTACAATCGGAATCGGGATTTACACATGTCTCCCATAACTCACTCATCCTTTTAACAACGCATATGCTTCACATGGGCATCTACGCCAATGCATAAATTAACATTTTATATGTACACCTAAATTCCAAATTGGAAACTAACTTGCATTTCTGGGATCTTGCTAGTTTGTTTTCTTTTGTCAGGAAATTTGACGCATGGAGATGGAGTTCAGCTGCCTCAGTCGCTCGCGTAAGCAAGATCCCATCTCGTTGTTCGCCGGGTTCTCCGCGAACACGACGTGGTACGCCGCCACGCACGCCTGAGGCCAAGCCATGGCGATCCGTGTCTGTTTCCACAAAATGTACATATGGTTACTTATATAGAACCTGTCCAACACAGCAAGCGAGAACTTGAGATGGGTACGTAATGCGTTGTTCTCTCATGTAGTTACCATGAAGTAGCCAAGGAAGAAGGCATAGGCCGTGGCGTCCGCTACATGGCCCTTGTGCGACACCAGCACCCACGCCCCCGCTGCCACGGCGGCCACGCTGCCGCTAGCCACGCCGCAGAGGAAGCAGAATGCCCCCGTCAGATCAAGTTCGATCAGCCTCTCCATCCCCTGCTTCGCGAACAGCTCCCACACTTCCACCGACGACCGGCCGAGTCCCTTCCCCTGCGCCCCTACGTACACCAACCCCCAGCGGTTGCCCAGCGCCACCATCCGCTCCGCCACCCCTTCGAAGCAGACGGCGCACGAGAACAGGAACTCGTCGGAGTCGCGCACCACCTGCCCCATAGTCTGGGACGCTCCCCGCGCCAACGCGGCCGCCGGTACCACGGCCGCGCCGTATAGCACCTCCCCGAGAACGAGCCTCGCGGCGGCGGTGTCGAAAATGGTGGCCGCGGGCTGCGCCTCTACCCCCGACGCGAGCCGCGCGTAGGCTGTCTGCGCCACCGCCACGTGGACAGTGTACCTGAGGGCCTGCATCGTCCATGCCAGGTTCAGCAGCAGCAATATCGCGTAGAGCGGGACGAACCGCGAGGCGGAGGCCGCGGCGCCGCCGGCGCCCAGCGTCCAGAAAAAGAAGTAGAGTACTCCGGCTAGTAGCGCGAACCCCAGGTACTTCGCCAGAGCGAGAGTTGGTCTGACGGCCGCTTCGGCGGCGGAGAGTACCTCCCCGGCGTGGCGAAGGCGGCGGGTGATCCAGCAGCAGTAGAGGGAGAGCACGAGAGCGAGGACGAGGAAGAGCACGGCGACGGCCAGGCTGACGCCGTTGTCGTCGGCGAGGAGGAGCACGGCGACTGCGCAAGAGAGGATGGGGGCGAGCCAGAGGGCAGCGCGGAGGGCTTTAGTAGGGTGGTGAAGCGCGACGAGGAGCCAGAGAACGGCGAAAGGGACGGAGGCGGCGGCGGAGGTGAGGAGAGGCGGGAACCAGTAGGCCGGGTGGAAGGACGGATGCCGGGACGGGAGGCCGCGGGCGGCTAAGTAGATGATGAGGATGACGGCGGCGAGGAGGTGGGTAAAGAAGAAGATGGTGGCGAGGCTGCCGGCGAAGCTACCGACCGTTCTCGATCTATAGTTCAATTGAGCTGCATCAACCTTCAAAATTGCCACAAAATTGGTTTCTCAAGAAATGTAGGACAGATTATTTGTAGATCATTTTGAAATCAATACAGTAGACGAAAGGAGCACTTTTCGGAAGATTTATGCTTGCGAAGAAAGAACAGTTGATTATCTTTCACCAATCAATAGATGAAATGCGCACCAATCCATCAAGAAGTTAACATAAACCTAACTCATTGACTTCTTGCAAGATAACGAATCAAAGAAAGCGAATTAGTTAAAGAGCTTTCTCATCGGAACAAAAATAATACCAATTGTAGCAAAACCTGCAAGAATTCCCTACCAAACAATAAAGTCGAGATCTTCGGTAAAGGATTGAAAAGGGGGTTGAAATGGAAACTATCAGAACTACACCTAGCCAATCCAAACTAGACAACCGAACAGAGAAGCGCCCAATTGGAGAATTAAAAACGAACAGGACTCCATAAAACAAGAACAAATAAATTGGACAAAATAATTATTCAAGTAAAATACAAAACACAACAACAACAACAAATTGGACAAAATAATTATTCAAGTTCCTCACCCGCGTCGTCGTTGGCGCAATCTGATTGAATCGCGTGATGGAATTAAACCTACCATCCTCCCTCGAACCCGTCTCCTCGTCAGTAGAAATCTCGACGATGTTGCTCTCCATCTTCCTCTCTTCTTCACTACCTGTCGTTCGCTGCTTGCTCAGTCCTCTTGCTTGTCCCCTCGCTCTGTTTCTTTCCGCTTTCTCCTCTTCAAGAAGACAAACACTCCCCCAAATTTAACAATTTTATTTCTCCAACCAATCCATCATCTCTCGCCTCGCGGCGTGTTTGTACCAGCCGCGGACTTGCTGGGTCAACACCACGAATGCGGTGAACTCACCCCCTCACGAAATTAAACGATGTGTCGCTGGCATCAACAGCTGCTGCGCAGGATAACTTCGGGGGGTCATCGAGCGTACGACTACCGCAAGCGAGGTAGACGGCGACAGGTCAGCAGAGAGGCCACGACAGCGAGCTGGTTGCCGTACCCTATTTTTCTCTTCCAATTTACCTTTTCGTACCCTAAACGCTACCCTTCTTGCTACTTGTTCGCAACAATGTGGGCTCCGTAAGTCCATGCATTGCAGGAAAAGTATTACCAGAAAAAAGGGCCCCGGAAGACCCGACTTAGCCATTGCTTGGGGCCCACGTTTCACGGCACTCGTTTACTTGAAGACGAATGGAAAAACGAGAAGACTCGGAAGTCATGGAAATCGGAGATGAGCTGGATATTGGGTTTAATCAACTAATAATAATAATTATAATTATTAAAATAATAAAACTAAATTTAAATTTTTTATTTTTCTTACAAATTATTTGTTTCATGTAACAGTATAATTTCAAAGAATTTTTTATCTTTAAAGTGAATTACCTTCTTCAATTGCCTTTTACATTCATTGAATTTATAATTATAACAAAAGGTAGTCATTTAATCTTCTAAATTTATGCATGATTATATAATCAATACTATTTTACATTCCTGTAGAGATTGTAGCAGTACATATGTTTACAACACTAGTGACTAGTACCAGCACACAACCATGCAAGAACAAGATCATTCGTCGTAACCAAAATATGCAACTATTCGCCATGATTTTGCTGGGCTTCAAGCTACGCTCTCTGAGGTTCTGTATATTTCATCGACATGCACCGCGGGAACATATACTACATCCATCAGAGAGCTGTGGGTTCGTCCATAGAACAAGTACACAAAAACTCCGAGCAACAACCAGAGCGATACTCGAAACCATGTGCCAGCACTGATACCAAAAGACAATCGAAGTTATGTGGTTAGTGATTTCTTATTGATGCAAGCAATGTTCGTTTTACGATCTTTGAAGCTAAGCAAGTCTTTACTCTTTACTAGTTTGGGAGTTGTCTCAGATTGATGATGATAACCATTTTGAATCCCTTTTTTAAAACATTTTTGAATGATTTTCATGGTATTTACTAGATAACTTACCCGAGATTTACGAGAAGATATGCATTGACAAGGATGCAACAAACAGGGAGAAATGGGACGAAGGGGCAAATGAAACCTGAAAAGAGTCAGTCTTCTTGTTACTGAGTTACAACTGAAAATGTTAGAACTCATGGCATTTCAAAAGGAATGACAGTATGCAGTACCTCCAGTGTGCCCAAAGTTATGGCGAGCATCATCTTGATCTATCCAGGATAACACAAACAGACCGCCCAAAAGAAGCAAACCGCCGATAGAGCATGTCGTATAGCGTAGGACACTGTCAAGAAACATTAATTCGAAGAACATCAGATGGATTTATCAAACTCATCAAATGTAGAAAAAAAGGTCCTGGAAATTTTCAAGGTACTTTTTTGCTTCTGGTAATTAATTGCCCTTGTGTGCCATTCTCAGCATTATGTATGCATCAACTATCAATTTGATGTTACTTATGCTGTCTATAAACAGGATCACAGGTTGACGACGAATCATCAATGAAGATCCAGAGCAAAAGCTCATAGAGTAGAGAAAATTTTATCGTATTTAATGTTGGAGGTGGACATAAGAACAGCATGAACAAATGTACCGTATGAAAGTCATTTTATGATTGTTAATGGTTGCAAATAATTCATCTCAGAGCATGGAAGACACCAAAGCTCACGAAATTCGGCTAGTAGATATATGTAACTGACAAGGAATGATTCACTCAATGTTGGGAAATTAAAACCTACTTGGGCAAAAATGAATAAGAAGCTGAAGTAGTGAGGATGAGCACTCCAACACAAATAGATGATATGCTCCAAGCTGCTTTCTGACGCCTAGTTTGGTCGCTCAAATTCTCTGCAAAGATCAACTGATATATTGATGACTTTGAACAAAATGTCTACAAGAAACAGATATCTGAAAATAAAATTGCATTGAGAGGATTGATTTTAGGTGTAGATACCTTTCTTAAGTTCCTTCACAATGAGAGGAGAGTCAGCTGATTCCTTAGAAATTGCTTGGGATGTGACATCATCATGGCTTTGATTATTGTTATAGCGAAAAGAAACTGACTCAATTGATTCACGAAGAGATGATGGCAGTGGCACCTCATGTGGAGGAACATATCGCAGTATCAAAATTGAAACTGCAACTATGGTAAACGCAAGAAGTGTGCCAACGCTGACCTATACGTTAAGATACGAAGTAAATAGATGGTATACTGCAGCTTTTCTTTGTTTGTTCATCAGGATAAAATGACAACAAAAGAAGAATGCTCAAATCTTCAAAGAAAACACTAGATCCTTAAGTGATCTTACCATTCCAGCCAGTTGTGAAACGTCCATAAAGAATGCTAGGGACGCCGCAAAAATTCCAGTGAGAATTGTGCTCTTGACAGGAATTTGTGTGCGCTTATTAACATCAGAAAAAAATGATGGCAACAATCCATCTCTAGCCATTGCCATCAGTATTCTAGGCTGGCAAAAGAAGCAAACAAATGCAAACATTAGTAAACTGCATTATCACAAGTAATCATCTAGACATAGTCAAATGAAACAATCATAAATAATTTATCTTGTAGATAACTGGTGAACACACACAAAGAAACCAATCTTGTAGCCCGAGGTTACTCGAAACACAATCTCCTATTTACCGGTGAAATTAGTGTGGCGCAGTACTGTATTTCAAAACACTGTCTCAGGTTCTTGATCTTGCTGATATTGTTACATATTGCTCAAAGGAAGCATGGTAAGGTACCTTGATTCATGGTCGAGTAACATTATTATAACTATCAAAAGAAAATTAGCAACTACTGTGCTACTCAGAGAAAAATCACATGGTGATAAGGTTTATGACTATTGCAAGTTTAAAAATGCAATTATTAAGACAAACAACCAAGGCCAACACTTTCCTTGTTATCAACAAGGACTTAACCAGCTTACCTAGTAAACGCCAAGACATATTTTGATACATTGTACCAAAGCACTTGTTTCACACAATTAGTTTTCATTTTTCATTATATTTGCAACATAAAGAGCAAAATAATCATAAATGGTAAAAAATCTGCAATAAAAGTGAGGAAAAGCCATCAGGATGTATTCACTTATCCTGTACCTGTGGGAGAAGTGAACCCATCAAAGATGAGCATAGTGCAAGAACTGCACCTGATGTAATTATGTACCTGTCACCATGATGCCAAAAGAAGAATTAGAAAAGGAACAAGAATTCAAGAACTCAGATGCATAGGCAACCTACTTACGCTACCCAGTGAACATCATTCCGAGTAAATGCAGATGATATCGGAGTGTCAGGGTCCATAGCAAAATATGGAACCAAGCCGACAACCACAGCAGAGACTGCCATATACAATAAGCAGCATACAGACAAAGAAGTTGCTATTCCTAATGGCAAATCTCTTTGAGGATGCTTAACCTGCAATTACCACAAAAAAAATACTGACTAATACAGAGAAGGGCAAACTCTTTTCATCATTTTCCAGAATTTCACAATCACAGCCACCAAACTTGTAATCCTTGTGAAAAATTCTTTTAGGCGGCAGCAGCTGCCTTAGGATCACTTGAAGCAAAATAAATAAATAAAATCTAACCTCCTCAGCAGTGCTGGCAACAGAATCAAACCCTATATATGAAAAGAAAACAGTTGCTGAACCAGCAAGAACTCCATTTACCCCGTAAGGAAAATATCTGAAAGATTAGAGCACACAATGATCAAGTTCCAAGAAACAATCTAGTGCTTGTATGGAATTTTGAGTCACACAATTACCCGCCAGCTACAGTATAGCCAACCCATCCAGTCTGAAAGGCAATATACCCACCGGCAATAATAACAAATAATAAGACACAAACATTTAGTGCTGTGACAATTGACTGTACAAGCGCGCTCTGCATGATAAAACAACTAATGTCAAAAATGTAGCAAGCAATCAACATTGGTGTAAAAAACTTCGCACTGGGTGGCATACCTCCTTTATTCCCAAACAGAGTAATCCAGTTACAACCAGTACAAGAACAGCAGCACATGGATCCACAACAATATCAAGACCTGGAATATAAATGCGTTCTAAATATATAGGCAGACTATCTGGTCCTCCAAAAACTAATGCCTGAAATCAATTTCAAGTGTCAAGATACAATCTTGTTAGATTACCATCATTTGTCACTGTTCCAATAATTTCCGTTAAAGATCATATCACCCATTGTTTGTATTTCAGTACAAGAATGCATAATACAAAAAAACATAGTCAACAACAATTTTTTCATGTTATGCATTCTGCTGGGTATACAAATATACAATTAGATTTTGGGTGCTGAATGAGGAAAGGAAATTAAATTTCTAATTTCAATTGCACAGCATAAGACAAGAATTCACTTAAAAAGAAAGAGATTTCTCACAATCTTAACAAGAATTATGATATGCACATTAGTATCAATTTTTCAAGAAAAATACCTAAAAAACTATTAATCTCATGAGATGTGAAATAACAAGGTCAAAGGAAAAAGTAAATAAATAGCAAAAGATAAAAGTCAAGAACAAAAACTTGAAAACAATGTATCCATGAAAAAGTTCCAACACGTGAAGCAGAAAAGCACAAAGTGCAATTTGCTTGAAAAAAAAAAAGTGGCACAATTACTATAAGCAGATACTACAAGTCAGAAGTAGAAAATTTAGAAGATTGGTAGGAAATCATCTGAATTTTGCTAAAAGTGCATTGCTAACAATAAACAATCATTCATCATGGAAATTTCGAACTCCCAAGTTTTCAATCCAACATACTAACACCAGATTCCAAACAACAGCTAGTACAAGTAACAAGTGCAATATAGTGTTCCAAAATATGAATACAAAAGAATTACCAAGTCCTGAGATACTAACCAAATTTGGAGATATACCACGCGCAACAGCTGACCCTCCAATTGTATATTCAAGAATTAAAGCCCAGCCAATAATCCACGCAACCCTGACAAAGACAACAAACTTAGAAATAACTAGCTTATATTTAGTGAAATAATTGCTCAACATAGTAAAGGCATATATAGTCTCAATTATTTGGGCCCAGCAACATGGATATTATTATGTCAAATAATTGCTCAACATAGTGTAAAGGCATATATAGTCTCAATAATTTGGGCCCAGCAACATGGATATTATTATGTCACAAGTGTGATTGATTTACATAGTTCCACGGTTCATTATATATGGTCATTTATGTCAATCACTAATATGGCCTACATTTTTCAATAAAACTAGTTTTTCTGATACCATCTTAATACTGCACATTGGAATGGTTTGGTTTGCCATTTAATAACAACACTAACAGCTTAATTAGCATTCTTACTAGACTAAATGGTTACCCTTCTCCAACACAGATGTATGAATAGTGATAGGCGCTTCCTGCAGAAGGGCATCGACTCGCAAGCTCAGCATAGCAGAAAGCTGAAAGAGCAGCTGCTATCCCAGCTATCAGAAAAGAGATGGTGAGTGCTGGCCCAGCATGCTCTCTGGCAACAGTTCCAACAAGAACATAAACTCCAGCACCTATTGTTGAACCAACACCTATAAAGAAAGGAAGAGAAATATTGTCAAATCGAAAAATTCTTCTAAGGGTAAGAAAAAGAAAAAATGTAGGACGAAAAACATTTTTTCCAGAACCATAGAATTAACTTAATAAAAACAACTTAATCCCACAATGAAGCTATGAGAGGCAACTTGCAAACCCTAACCATTGACTGTATCATGCGAGGTAAGAGGGAAAGTGGCAGCTAAACTAGTAAACTGCTGAAAATAGAGCAAAGTGCTAGAATTCACGCAAGTTTAAATCTTTTGCCTTCTCAACCAACACAAAGACTTATAGACTCAAGCTAATAATGCGCATTTGAATTCGCCGTTGGTAAAAATAGCTACCCAGTCGATAAATTGACCAAAGTGCTAGAATACACTGAAAATTTAAATCTTTTACCTTTAAAACTAACCTAAATAATGCATATGTGTGTGTTAAATATATTTTGTCGAGAAGAAAATTGAGTTAATTGATAAAATCCACCAAATTCTAAATGTTTTTAATTTTTGTAGACTATCACGAAGGCTACAACTTAACTCAAAATATGTGTTTAAAAATTTGTAAACTCCTGACAAAACCAAGCCAATTTACCCATCAGCTCCGCGCTTCACTTGAAGAGGAACGAACCGATGATAAATTCACCAACTGCAGCAAAGATGACCATTTTCCTTCCCGACTAACGAAAAAATTAAGAAAAAAAACATCTCTATATATTAACAGCCGAAAGTGAAAAAAAGTGGCGTATTACCCAAAGAGAGAGAAGAAACTGGACAAATCCGACAGCGGCACCGCATAGATAAGGACTAAAAATCTAACTCGAAAGTAATAAGAAGAACAGGAGCAAACATAGAAGATGAGAACTTGAATAAATCGACGGCACTACCTATGCCCACAAGCTGCGGAACTGACAACGCCTTAGCGAGCTGGTGACCTCCGTCCGACCACGCACGCTTAGAATCCACCTGCTTGCGCCTCGTCAGGAACCGTAACCCCGCACGGACGCCCCCTCTCTTCTTCCCCGTCCCCTCCTCGAACCGCATCACAAGCGAACGCAAAAATATAACAAAAAGACTGGGTTTTTGCCTCCTTTTTAAGCGAATAAACAGAGAGAGAGGGGAGACCAGGCAGGAGAAAACGAACACTTCTCGCCTGTCTCTTAATCCTTTCTCTTCTTCTTCCTCCTCGGCTCCTCCTCCTCCTCCTCCACTACTCCTCCTTCGCACTTCTTCCGTGCAAGCAAGAATTTCTAGCTTTCACCTATCAAATAACAAAGAATCTTTGGCTTTCCTTATTCCTTCTCGCCCTTCTTCCCTCGTTTCACTTGTGCTTTATAGATGGTGGAACCGTGGAAGAATAACCTGCTCATAATTTATTGATTTTTTTATTTTAGCTCTCATACTTCAAGATATTATTTATTTATTTATTTTATAATTATAAAATACAATCAAAATGCTTTCTGATTTTAATATTATTTTTTCTCATACAAACAATAGTACACAATAAATTAAAAAAATTAAATGAAAAGACCTGTAAGTTAAGGAATGGAATGTTTTAACACCAAAATCAATGGAAGACAAAGAAGATTTAGAAGTATAAATATTTTTTAAAAAATTAACAACTTAACAATTAAATATTGTTTTAAAATTATTATTTTTTCCTTGTCATCTCCCATCCAAATTTTATTCTATCGTATGCATTACATCCTTTCCATTAGCAGGAATATTCTAAAATAAAAAATAAAGTACAGTGGCAAATTAATTTTTCTCTAATTAAATGTTTCTCAAACTATTAACCATTTAATTCGGCAGGGAGACACAGTCATCCTTCTTTTCCACATGCGATCCAGATACAATTATTTCCACAGGGGAAAATAATTGCAGTTTGATTAAATATATGAATATTATAAGACACAGGACGCGCCTAGGTCTGGATTTATCTATCAGCTCAATTATTTGATTTGATCGATACATCGACTTTTTTTCAATTATTTATATTTAAAAATAAATCGTTTTTTAAAAATGTAATCGTGTCCACTTTCCTGAGCAATTTATAAATTATAATATAAACGCGGCACATGTGCTACTTTTTAAATTGGCAAATGATACATCAAGTCTTAGATATGATTTCGATCGTTGCGATATTTAAGTGTACGTAATTATTGAGACTTCTTGTGTAATTTACAAAATGTAAAAGAAATGCACACACGATAACAAATTACCTATGGAAATGCCTAAGATAAAATACATTAAATATATATATATATATAAATATGGATAGGATATGTTGGTATGCGAATAAATATGAGATTTGAAAGAATGATGAGATAAGAATATATATCAACAGTGAGAACGAAAATAAAAACAATAAAAGTTTTTAAAAATCTTTTTACCTATTCAATGATTTGAAATACAGTGAGGTATTTATCTACTGACATTTTATCTTGATTGAGCCCGCTACTCACTATGGGTGCTTTCGAGTGGTCACGTTTCTGTCATGATCTATTATAGTTTTTTGATTTATATAGTTCTTCACAGATTGTTGTGAAATTGATTATGTAAGACCGTTGAATGACGGATTCTGTGAAAGAAAACATAACTGGCAATCGTTGCATGCATATTATCTCATCTATTGAACTGTCTTGCTCGGGCATATGCCACGAGACACACCTCTTGACTAGACTCATACACTACTGTTATGTCTAAGGGCTCAAAGACGCTGCGGCACATCAACTGCCTGAAATTTACTGTTTCGGATTCGCGTCACTCGTCACGATCTAGAACGGTCGCAACTTAGTGGGCAAATTCATAGCCTTCGACCGCCACATGAATGGCACATGCTTTGTTTGGCTTGCTTGATTTTTGCACAATTTAGTGTATATCTTTTCTAGTCTGCTTACATTTCCTTTTTTGTTGATTGATTAGGTTGTCAACATTGAACTGTCTTGCTCGGGCATATGCCACGAGACACACCTCTTGACTAGACTCGTACACTACTGTTATGTCTAAGGGCTCAAAGACGCTGCGGCACATCAACTGCCTCCGGATTCGCGTCACTCGTCACGATCTAGAACGGTCGCAACTTAGTGGGCAAATTCATAGCCTTCGACCGCCACATGAATCTAGACATGAGCTATTAGGAAGCGGCTCGGAAACCTGGCGAAGAGTGTGAGGGCCACAGCAGTAACTCGATCCCGTACTCCCATAACTGCGGTCTGGGTATACAACCGCACGTCACAGTGCCCTAGCTGTCAGCGCTGCACGTTGTCTCGTTTGTCCTCTGGTGCCATGGCATCTGGTTAGCCAACATCCTCCTGCTGTCCCGCATATGAGCCAGCTCGGGTTGTTTGTGTTGGGATGTATACCAGAATCCTAGCTATATAAATAAACATTCTGAAATAAGAATCACATTTGGTCAATATATGCATTTAGTTTTTATGCAAGTGTCTATTTAATCTATACTGTAGATAAACATGGTGTGCGGAGTCACACACAGAAAACCATGTTATCAGTTCCTTATAGATTATAAATAGTGTTCACAACCAAGATGGATTGGACAAACCATTGGAGTGGTTGTAGTGTAATTTGGTCTTAATCTGTCTTGACTATAAAATTACACTAGTACACTAAGTGTGTATTGAACAGGACCATCTGAGGATTGTTCGATTTATACTGACTATATAATTGAACTAAACCTCTATTACTATAGATGTACATGCTCTTAATCCCGATATAATAACAAACACATGTACTTAGTATGTACTTCTTTGATTCATCAAAGGGTGAGATTTAGAACGATAGATCAAAAGGTCCGATGAGTTGGAAAGTAGTATTATGTACATGGTGTGTTGTTGATTATAGAAGGAAACTGTGTCCTATAATCTAGGCTGATGATGTCCCCTTGAGGAGCTCATAAGGATTATCATATAAACCCTGCAGGTGGACCTTGTCCGCATGATAATAAGGTTGAGTGGTACTACTCTTGGATTAGAAGTTGATTAAATTCGAGTTGTCAGTAACTCATTTAATTGACGGACATACGATATCTTAAACACAGGGAGATTAATGCACTTATAATAAGAAGGAGCTCATACAATAATATGGGATTGGTGCGGTAGTGCAATAATAACTCTCTAGTGGAATGAGTTATTATTGATGGGCTTGAGTTGGGTGTTCAGGGAGAACACAGGAAGCCCAAGTCCATCAGGAGGCCAAAATCAATTTCTCCTCTAGGTCCCTGCTGTAGCTTCTGGATAAAACCTCATATCCACCTAAGAAAATTATATGAAATTTTGGATAAGAAATTTTAAGAATTTCTGAAATTATTTTTCTGGAGAAAAATTTTGTTAAGAAATTTCGATTAAAATTTTCGTTACGAAATTATTAATTTTCTTCCACAGAGAAAATTAATTATGATTTTTCTAATCAAATCTGGATAAGATTTGATTTGATCAAATCTGGATGAGATTTGATTAGAATCAAATCTGGATGAGATTTGATTTGATTAGAATCAAATCTGGATGAGATTTGAATCAAATCTGTATGAGATTTGATTTTTAGAATCAAATCTGGATGAGATTTGATTTGATTAGAATCAAATCTGGAAGAGATTTGAATCAAATCTGTATGAAATTTGATTTGATTAGAATCAAATCTGGATGAGATTTGATTTGATTAGAATCATAATTTTATTTCTTCCGCAGACAGAATTGGTTACTTCCGAAATCATATCAAATTCTTCAATCTGATTGATTTAAATCATACCATGTTTACGAGTCAATCATACCATATTTATGGCTCAAATTATACCATATTTATGATATGACTAGGCTATAAAAGAGGAGGCTCTCAACAGGTTTGAGACAGACGACATTAATCTTTGGTGGCCGAAACTCTCGGCAGCCAACCTCCTTTTCCTCTTCTCTTTTCTCTAGACAAAGAGAAGGAATGAAAATTTGCTAGCCATCGGAGAGGAGAATTCTGGTGGAGAAATTCTCGAAGGATCGTTGCCACACAACGTTCGAGAAAGAGAAGAGGAATACAGCAGAAGATCGAGAGGTCATCCACATCCTTCGCAACAGTCCGAAGAAAAGTATAATTTAATGTTTCCGCATAAGTTAAATTATCCCTTTTATATTGGATCCTGTAAATCAAACACAAGAGCCTAATGATCTAAATGCGTCGATCAAACTTCGTTTGATCGACTATGAGGGCAATTTGAAATCATTTCTGGGAAAATTTTTGTTCTGCAAGAATCAACCGGAACGGGTTTTCAAGACTTTCCCATCAGTTTGTCCTCACCCGCTGACAATTTCTTGGTGCCGAGTGCCGACTGCCGAAGCCACAGTCTGAGCACGTTGGGGTTGTCGGGTTGCAAGAGGGGTTGATTTCTGAGGAAACATTTCAACCAAATGATATGTTCTTTCATGATTTGCTATGTTGTTTTTAATCCTATACCAGAGTGCAGGCTTTCAAGTTTGTCCTTAGAACCTAGTAGGTAGAGACTCGTTTATCTCGTTACTTAAGAATAATATCTCTACTGTTATAATACCAAATATGTCACGATTTTGTTATTTCCAAACATTTATAATTAATTGTCAATTCAACAAATTAAACATAACCGTAACCAGTAAGAATATGAGCTAATTACTTCAATTAAATATATATTTTTGTGAAATAAAATATTTTTCAAAAGGCTTTGTTGATGGCGGGACTCCCCGACCAAATCTAAATGGGCAAATAAAAAAGTTTTATTTGTTCTATCAGCTTTCCTTCGTCGTAGACCTCGATCAGATAGGGACGTGAATCTGTAAGGCCATTCTCTCATAGAAAAACTCTGATCAAAATTGAATTTCAAGTTTCAACCAAATCCTAATGCAGGAGTCGTCCATATGATTCACATGATTTAACTGCAAAAATAGCAGCCTTTTAACGTGGAAATATATAATAAAGTCGCATAAATAGATGGAGATCTATGTTATAGTTTGTTTTTTTTTACCATACCTATCAGTTGAATGCTTTTTATAACAGGTAATCACACAATAAGTATGATATTTTCATTCAAAGATTGTTGGAATGCATTGTGCACATTCCAGAAATAAATAGAATCATTTATATATACACTAGAGTGATTGAGTATTTCACAACTTATGTCACAACTAATCAAAGAGTAGGTGGATGTAGCAATCATTGTTGTTGTGATCTTTAGCAAAATTATAATACAACAATTCAGCTGCAACTTTATCTTAACCGAGCTAAGGGAAATCATGCCTAATTCATTAGTTATTTTCTCTCGTGGTGCTTCTCTCTGAATTCTGATTAATTAGCGCCTTTTAAAAAAAACAAAGAGAGAAATAAAACATATTATTCATTGATAAAACAACACTTGGGAAGAAAGAAGATCGAACACTTTACGAGCATGAATGACTGATAAAAATCAACATCTTTTTACCTTTATCCAGACCTCTCCATGCCCGCAGACTGTACTTCCTTACAGTTAACAGACAAGATCCAACTTCCTTTCTGTCCGTCCTTGAATTGTCAAGAGACTGCTTTGCACATCACATGTTGTTAATTTATAGCTTTGTCCACTTTCTCTTCGACTCTGTGTGTCGGTCACATTTCTCTTCTTTCGCAAATTAATAATAGAAAATTTTCACTCTTCCATCTGATTTTTTAAATATTTTTCTAGCAAGAAGAGCTGATAAAAAATGGGAAAAGAAAATGTTTATTTAGATTAAATTTTGAACATGTGAGCCCACCATCACCACCACCTTAGCCTCTCCATCGCCATTGGTGTAACACCATTTCACCAACCTCCTCACCTACCGCGAAGGGGACATCTTTCCTATCGATCGTCCAATTCGATCAAATTAATCGTAACCGCTGATAATTAAATAATAATTAATAGTTCAGAATAAATTTTGATAATATGGGATGACTAAAATGTAGTTAGTTCACTATATGGGTAGATTTTAGGTGCACCTACATCCACCAATTCCTTTTTTTTCAAAAATAAATAATAAAGGCTCTTCATAGGAGTGCGATTAAAATTTGTAACTAAACCAATCGATTCAATCACTTACTTTTTTTGAAAAAAAAAATCAAAATGAAACTGAAATAGGAATTTAAGAAATAAAAATATTAATCTATTTGTGAAAGAAATAATTGTAATTGTTGAAGAAAAGAAAGTAGAAGATTTTATAGTTACATTTTTACCCTATTTTTGTTTTAGCTTATTTTAAATTATTTTTTAATTTCATTTTTGGTTGGTGTAGTGCTGGCGTATCCGAGTCTATTAATAGCGCTGCGTACCACAGCGTACGCTCGTGCTTCTCTCTTCGCCATCCCTTGCGCTTCCTTAGTTCCCGAGCCTACTCCGCTATCGAAGGTAAGCTCTTCTTGCTCGCGATTTACTCTTCGCCACTAGATCCGAGCTTCCTCGCTATAATATTTTCGTTTTTTTCACATCGAAGAAGAACCTTTTGGGTCTTATTCGTCCAAGAAATTTCTTGACATTGTTTTTTGTCGAGGGTTTACTGGTTAGTACCCTTCGCTAATGCTCAGACGTTTGGATTTTTGCATATTGATATGAATCTTCACTATTTTGGTAAAATCTCCTTCGGCTGGTTTTTGCGTTCTGGATCTGTTTCTGTCAGTTATGGATCGCGATCGCTTGGTCATATTTGCTCCCGGATCTGTGTTTTCATGCTTGATTTCTCTCAGTTTTGATCTCATGCTGATTGCGAAACCTTTGGGCTTGAGTGAAATGTTAAATCTGCATACCTTTCTGGACTTTTGATGATTAATACGACTCAGATCTGGCGCTTTAGGCTTGAAGGAGTGGACCTTCTTTTTTGGAGTTCATGTGTCATCATTCCTCCGTATATCTGATGTTGCCATGTTGGTTAGATTGCGGCGATTTTACCTTTGTTGTCGGCTATTTTTTGTTGCTTTTAACCAGATTGAGGAAACGCACTTCTCGATTGCATCCCATGTGTTTGTTGTTTTTTCCATGCGACTTAGATTGGCCTCCCTTTCTATCAATGCCTTGAAGTTGTTGACTGAATGGCTTACTGTCCCAGTTTATTTTGTCCTCATCCCTTTACTTCATTCTATCTGTTATATTCTCGTTCAATTAACCACCTTGCATGTGGCTTTTAATCAGCTCTTTTGGATTGAGGAAACGCACTTCTCGATTGCATCCCATGTGTTTGTTGTTTGTCCATGCGACTTAGATTGGCCTCCCTTTCTATCAATGCCTTGAAGTTGTTGACTGAATGACTTACTGTCCCTGTTTATTGTGTCCTCATCCCTTTACTTCATTCTATCTTTTCTATTCTCTTTCAATTAACCACCTTGCACGAGGATTTGCCAACACTAAAAAAATTGTAGTGATATCTATCGTTAATAGTTTCAGCTGGGACTAAGTTTTGATGGATATGGTAGCGATGTAGTCCATTGATCTCACTACATTGCTTTCATTATTCTTGGCACCAGTGCGATATCTAAGGTCCCTAAGATGTTATGGACAAGCTAGTTTCATTAAATTAAATTCATCACAATTTGTTTTACTTATCTAATGCATGCATATGAGGGTTAGACGCATTTAAGTTCTCTAATATGGTATGGACAAGATAGTTCGGTATATAATTCTGTTAGTTATTTTGTGGTCCTCCTAATTAGGTTGTGCTTTTCTTTCTTTTCTTTTTCTCCTTTTTTTTTTCTTTTTGAAAGTGGCTACTGTTATTTATATCCATAACAAGGATGATGTTTTCACTTAAGATTGTAGTTTCATTTTCTTGTCATTTATAGTAAAATGGCATCACACATTGTTGGATATCCGCGCATGGGGCCCAAGAGAGAGCTCAAATTTGCATTGGAGTCCTTTTGGGATGGGAAGAGCAGCGGCAAAGACTTGCAAAAGGTTGCCACCGATCTCAGACGTTCTATTTGGAAGCAAATGGCTGATGCTGGAATCAAATACATTCCCAGCAATACTTTTTCTTATTATGATCAAGTTCTTGATGCCACGGCAATGCTTGGTGCTGTTCCCGAGAGGTACAACTATACTGGTGGAGAGATTGGGTATGATATCTATTTCTCTATGGCCAGGGGAAATGCCTCTGTTCCTGCTATGGAGATGACCAAGTGGTTCGACACAAACTAGTAGGTCCTCTTGAACTTCCTGTCACCTAAGTTGGTTATTCTTCTGATTTTGTACTTCTGATGATACATTATTACTTTATAGTCATTTCATTGTCCCTGAGTTGGGCCCGCACACAAAATTTTCATACTCCTCTTACAAGGCAGTCTCTGAATATAAGGAGGCAAAGGCGGTATGTACCGGGTTCCTTCTTTTTTTATTATTAAACTTGAGTTCTCTTGTCCGGCCATTCTTATTCAGTTGTTCCTATTTTATCAGTATCATTTTGACTCATGCTGATGGTATCGTGCTTGTTTTTGTGAAAATATAAATTTGTTTTTTTCTATCTGATTGGAGGCTTAACAAAATATCCTCTAGCTCTCCAAGGATGCGTGAATGCCCATCATTTTGTTGTTTCCTTGATCATCAATATATTTTCCTTTGATGATAAAATGGAAACATTTACATGTATAATCTATTCTTACATGCTGCCAAAGCTATCTTTTTAAACCAAATTATCTCAGTTCTATGGTTCATTAACTGGTTTTGTATTCGAGTTATCTATGTTGTCAAAGTGAGTGACTTGAAACTTCAATTGCACGTTGGATTTTAGTTGTACCAGGAATTAGATATTCTAGTAGTGTTATGTTTGTGACATTTATGAGTGATCCTTAGCTCTTCTTTAAATAGTTTGGTTGATTAAATATTGTAGGAAGTCTTATTTTGATGCTTTTATGCATCTCATTGATCAATCATCTTATTTGTGTGATTTTGTTATCTACAGTTGGGAATTGAGACTGTCCCTGTTCTCATTGGTCCTGTAACATACCTGTTGCTCTCAAAACCAGCTAGAGGTGTTGAGAAGTCATTTTCTCCTCTCTCACTTCTTGAAAGCATTCTTGCTGTTTACAAGTAAAGATCCTAAACCAATCCCTATAATATTTATTTAGATTTACTTTATATGTTCTTAGAAATTGCAATGTTGTAAAACAACAGGGAAGTTATTGCAGAGCTGAAGGAAGCTGGTGCTTCATGGATTCAGTTTGATGAGCCAACCCTTGTCAAGGATCTTGAATCCTACCAGATAGAGGCATTCACAAAGGCCTACTCTGAACTAGAATCGTCCCTGTCTGGCTTGCATGTGCTTATTGAGACATATTTTGCTGATGTGCCTGCTGAAACATACAAGTTAGTCTGTTCATATCACTGATAATGTATTGTATGTTCTTTGAAAATTTTCATTATTATTTTGGATTTTTCAGGACTATCACTGCTTTGAAGAGTGTCTCTGGTTTTGGTTTTGATCTTGTTCGTGGAACCCAAACAGTTGACTTGATCAAGACTGTAGGCTTCCCTGCTGGAAAATATCTTTTTGCCGGAGTTGTTGATGGAAGGAATATTTGGGCAAATGATCTTGCATCATCTCTCACCAGACTTGAGGCTCTTGAGGCCATTGTTGGCAAAGGTATTCATGGATCACTTTTTTACTCTTTCCAATTGCCTTTATATTGAAAATGCAACTGATGGAATTTGTTGTTTGCCTGTAGACAAGCTTGTTGTGTCTACGTCATGCTCACTGATGCACACTGCTGTAGACCTTGTCAATGAAACAAAATTGGATAGTGAGATTAAGTCATGGCTTGCTTTTGCTGCTCAAAAGGTGGTTGAAGTGAATGCATTGGCTAAAGCCTTGGCTGGTCAAAAGGATGAGGTAATTCTACCAATCCGCCTACAAGTTTGATATCTGCGTCTATGTTTCTTTTGGTGGCCAAGGAAATCGATTTGGTGGTCCCTTCAATAATTTATCGAATATAGACATATCTGGAAGTGTTGAATCTAGTGACACAGGATCATGATAGATCTCTCTTCTTTCACACTATGGTTTCGTGAGATCCCATTGATACACTTATGTGTCAGACACTACTAGTGGCACAGAAGCACTATGGGTTTGGTCTCTCTGCACATAGATTTTGGTGATGAATGGAACTTGATTAATCTAATCGGGATATGCTTTTCTTCCATTACAACTTGTTCTGTTCACCGTGCTCAGGTTCTATATGCACACTCTTATATTTGCTGGTTTATGTGAACAGGCTTTCTTCTCAGCTAATGCTGTTGCCCAGTCTTCAAGAAAGTCATCTCCTAGGGTGACCAATGAAGAAGTTCAAAAAGCTGTACTGTATCTTAGACTGCAGTTAATTTCTGGTTTCTCTGAACCTCCTTATGATTCAATGATGGCATTGTAGGCTGCTGCTTTGAAGGGTTCTGACCACCGTCGGGTCACAAATGTTAGTGCCAGGCTAGATGCACAGCAGAAAAAGCTTAACCTTCCAATTCTTCCTACAACCACAATTGGATCATTCCCTCAGACAATGGATCTTCGAAGAGTCCGACGGGAATACAAGGCAAAGAAGTGGGTGCTCTTATTTATTTATTCTCCTTTTCTTACACTCCTAGCTGTAATGGTTGTATATTCATCGCCATGTATACTCTCAGAATCTCAGAGGAAGAATATGTGAAGGCCATCACGGAGGAAATCAGCAAGGTTGTCAAGCTCCAAGAAGAACTTGATATTGATGTTTTGGTCCATGGAGAGCCTGAGGTGAGCATGCAAGCCATACTATCTTGTTTCCTATCAGGAAATATGTCCCGTCTTCAGTCACATATTTGTCTTATTGTCACCGCAGAGAAACGACATGGTTGAATATTTCGGGGAACAACTTTCGGGCTTTGCATTCACTGTGAATGGTTGGGTGCAATCTTATGGTTCACGCTGTGTTAAGCCTCCCATCATTTACGGTGATGTTAGCCGTCCTAAGGCCATGACTGTTTTCTGGTCTAAACTGGCCCAAAGCATGACTGCTCGCCCAATGAAGGGTATGTTGACGGGTCCCGTCACAATTCTCAACTGGTCCTTTGTTAGGAATGACCAACCCAGGTGAGCCAGTTTCTCTAGAAACTCATTACATCAAAATTATCTTTAAAATTAATCTGGTTGCTTGCTGTATCAGGTTTGAGACTTGCTACCAGATTGCTCTTGCTATTAAAAAAGAGGTGGAGGATTTGGAAGCTGCTGGTATCCAGGTTATTCAGATCGATGAAGCAGCTCTCCGTGAAGGCCTTCCTCTTCGCAAGTCTGAGGAAGCTTTCTATTTAGAGTGGGCTGTTCATTCCTTCAGAATCACAAACTGTGGTGTTCAGGACACTACTCAGGTTCCACTTTTACCCTTGAAGTAGTAGCCTCCACATCTGATGAATCTTCGCTCAACCATTCATCTTTTATGTACAGATCCACACTCATATGTGCTACTCTAACTTCAACGACATCATCCATTCCATCATTGACATGGATGCCGATGTGATCACCATTGAGAACTCCCGGTCTGACGAGAAGCTGCTTTCTGTCTTCCGCGAGGGAGTCAAGTACGGTGCTGGCATTGGCCCGGGCGTGTACGACATCCACTCCCCCAGGATACCCTCCACTGAGGAGATTGCCGACCGCATCAACAAAATGCTTGCTGTGCTTGAAACCAACATCCTCTGGGTCAACCCGGACTGTGGGCTCAAGACTCGCAAGTATGCTGAAGTCAAGCCTGCTCTCACCAGCATGGTCGCTGCGGCTAAGCTCCTCCGCACTCAACTGGCCAGTGCCAAGTGAGAGAGCTGCCCCAACTTTATCACTATTTTTCATAATAATGTTTTTGGTTTTGAGTCAGTTATTAATTGGCCAAGTGTGTCGTGTCTTGCTAGAATTCTGTAGTACCGTTAAGTGCTTCAACTCAATGAAATCTCATGATTCTTGCTTCTGAACACAAACAAACAAATTAATCAATCATCCGAATTTTAATAAAAGATTAAAGAAAATTATGGGGCTAGCAAACAATCTCAAAAGAATCGTTCGAGATTTGTGTGTCCATCAAAATGTTGAAGTTAAGTAAAATAGATTGCTATTGCTACAGTTCTACAGGACAATCCCCCAAAATTAACCAACAATAAATTTTTTAAAACAGTCTGGCATCATGTCAAAGGGTTACAAAATGAACAGCAACACCGAGGAAAGAAGAATTGTAATATATGCTAAGTATATACTTTATACCTGAACTTCATTGTCTTTGCCGTTGGACTCCAATTTTCTTGTCCTCTTCGTTTAGTTCTCTTTACTTTTTCCTATTACATGTTGCATCGGACAGCTAACACAATGCTTAAGCATCGATTCAGGACGAACTCTCATCGCTGACTCAGTCATGTTATCAATTGCTATATATACTTGCCTTGCTAATTCTACAAGCATCGATCTCCTCTCCGCATCGAGTTTAGAGGAGCTTGAATCTAGCATTCTTTAGCTCCATGGCTTCCAAGCAGATGTTCGCATTAATTCTTGCCATGGTCTCTGCTGTTGCTCCATTTGCCATGGCAGGAGATATTGTGGTTGGTGGTAAAGACGGCTGGGGGCTTGGCGTCAACTACACTGCATGGGCTGCTACCCAAGAGTTCTGGGTTGGCGACAATCTGGGTAATTTCTATATAAATCAGAACAGGATTGTAGTGTGCATAGTTATGATTAAATGTCGTCTGTAAATCTGTCGTTAGATAATTATTAAGGTGCAAGTCAGTACGACAAATAAATTCACGGGCACTGGTAGGAATAAGAGTGTACATTTGTTTTGCAGTTTTCAACTACACTCCAGGATTTCACAATGTCATCCCTGTGAATGGAGCGGAATTCAAGGAGTGCAACGTTACCCAATCGCCTCGTAACTTCACCTCCGGCCATGATGTGGTGCCTCTCAAAACTGCAGGGAGGAAATGGTACCTGTGTGGGGTGGCAGATCACTGCTCTCAGGGCCAGAAGTTTGCCATCACTGTTCTGACGACTCCTGCTCCTGCCTGGCCTCCGGCTGCTCCTGCCTCGCCTCCGGCTGCTCCAACACCTGCTGCTCCTTCTCCAAGTTCGTCCATCCAAATCATGTCAAACACGTACAAGGTGCTGGCGGCAGCGGCGGCGGCGGCATTGATTGTGTTGGCGTGAAGAATTTTCAAGATGTTGAATTGGTTCTAAAATAAATGTGTTTGATGCAGTCTGTGGGATTGGTGCTTGTTATGACATTGGACACTAGTACAATTTATGTGTTTCTTTGGATTCAATAACCTATAAATTAAAGAAAGTGGAGGTTAAGTAATACAATTTATCTTGTTTCTTTTTGTGCGTCTTTGGATCACATATACGTTGGCAAAAAGTAAAATCTATCATTCCAACCGTTCTACACAGTTGATCTTACTTTTAATGATATAATCAAAATCCTAAACTATCTTAAGCTAATTAGTAAGATTGACTAGACTATTTTAATTTTTTAAATTTTAATTTAACATATTGAATTAAAAATTATTGGGCTGCATTGGGCTGGAGTCCAGTGCAGCCCACCACTAGCTATGTCAGTGATCTCACGATCATTTATGAGGAGATAAATCGAAAAATTACAATTGACCACTATAGAAAGGTATGTCTCGGCTTCACCTTGCTCACTTCAACAAATTTACTCCCTAGTAACCAATTCAATCATGTTTCGGAGGCCATATATGTTGATTTTTCGATTGTGTCTTGAACTGCTAGGAAGGGTGTAGTCAGGTTTGTCATTACCCGACTTATAGCGCGGGGGTCTGACGGCGATGAGATGAAAAAAAATTGATTTAAGGATGAGAAAAAAATTAAGAGATAGCTCGAGAGTATATCGTCAGCTAACCCAAGAGTTCGGATCAGCTCGGATAAATCACCCGGGCTGACTCCGCCATTGACTGCTAGACTCATCTGTTGATTCTACACTTATCAGTAGAAGTATAAATTGGGCCACCGAGCATGAGTTAACTATTTTGCAATTATGAACCGTATAATTATTGTATGTGTTAGATTTGTCCCGACACAACACAAATACAGGCTGACCAGAGTGCAATTACACCTTTAATTTAGAAAAATCAGTGTAACTATTTTGTTTGTTAAGAATTTGTATGAATTAGGTTTTCTTATATTATATTTGATTGTAATACTAAATTTAAAATATTATTTTACATAAATTATTATTTTAAATAATTTTTACAATTGAGTTTTAGGAAATTATGATTCCTAATAATTATTCTTAAACTCTTTATGTATTTTTTTCTTCCAAAAATGTTATTTATTTATTTTTAAAATATGTATATGATGAACAAATAAATCAATTAGATGAATTGAACAGGTTTAGATCGAATTAAATAAATAAATTAGCTAGTCAAATCGAGAGGGTGATCGAGTCACATGGGTTAGTTAAGCTAAGTGTAGAGAGTAATCAGATGAGGTGGTACAAGCGGATTGATCAAGTTAGAAAATAATTAATGAAAAAAGAGGCATTGAGATTAGGAGGATAGGTCAACGATGTAGATTTATTTATTTTTACTTCATTAATTAGTACACTGATACTATTAATTGCAATAAAATATACTAAACACAGACATACGAAATCTATGTAAAAAATCACTTTTAAAGATTAAAGTAAAGATTATTAAAAAATTAATTCAAGAAGAGAAACACCACCAATCTCAAAATCCCCGTCGCAATTAATTATGCGGCACTCCGACGTTGAACTCGATGTCTACCAAACCATCTTCATACATTTTACGGTGTTTTATTTGAACCTCGAAATTAAAGCCGGCACTCCCATCGGCAACACCGTCGCTGTACTGCTTCTAACTCGCACCTGTTAACTGTGTTGACGGGGTGCTCTGTTTTGTCCTCTTCGATTCCTAGCAGTGCTCCTCCTTCCTGGCCACAGCCAAAACAAGGCTCAAATTAATTGTTAATTAAGAAGCTTCCGCTGATCGATGCCACACCAAAATGACTATAAATATATAGATCGAGTGACAAAGCATAAATGAATCAGAAGCAAGCTTCTGAGATATATCAGTAATTAACAGAGCAGTTCCAATACTAATAATGGCTTCCAGGCGGGAGCTCGTGGTGGTTTTAATCGCCACGGCGGCTGCTGTGCTGCCATTTGCCGTGGCGGCAGATATTGTGATCGGCGGACAGGTTGGCTGGAGGCCGGACTACAACTACACCAATTGGGCCAACAGCATGGTGTTCAGGGTTGGTGACCAAATTGGTAAGATCTGCTTTCACTATTCTTTATATATGCTTTTTAGTTTTATTGTGGATGTTATCGCCGTATATATATATATCTCTCTCAGAATCTGAACATCTTTGCAGTGTTCAATTACACTCGAGGGGATGACAATGTGATCCCAGTAGGGGGAGACGAATTCAAGGCGTGCAATGCAAGTGGGTCATCTAATGTTGTTCTTACAAGCGGCCACGATGTGCTGCTCCTCAACTCTGAGGGAAGGAGATGGTACTTGTCCGGGATTGGAGATCACTGTCAAAGGGGCCAGAAGCTAGTCATCAATGTTGCTCCAGCTGCAACTCCACCTCCAACTCCAACTCCACCGATTCCTTCTCCACCTTCTCCTTCTCCTTTGCCGCCGACTCCTCAACCATCCAATGTCCTCCCGCCGCCATCAAGTTCGTTGCGAATCACGGCGGATGTTGTTCAAATAGTCCTGTTGCTGGTGGCAACAACGACGGTGATGATCGTTAAGGCCTGAAGAGTTTGATCATATATTGTAATGCCTGAGCCGAATGGTGTTGCTTTAAAATAAAATGTATCGATCATCTATTTCAAGCGTAAGTTTGAAGATGATAGATGCGATCAATTTATGTGATGCAGATTATTATGAATCTTTTCATGATTCTGATATATATTCTTCCTCATCATCTTTTTCAAAAAAATTTAATTGTTCAATTTTGTTTTATCTAAATTTGAAGTCAACGTACTATGTGAAATCGCCATAACGAAAAGTCGACTATTAAAGAATATTAATTACGCTACCGCTAGAGTAAGAACCATGGTGCATATATATAACTTGTAGAAGTATTATATAAAAGATACTCATCAATTTTCATGCCAACCGATTTGTAGTTAAAAAAATAATTTTCATATCAATTAATTAAGGAAAAGTTATTAGACGTGTACTATCTACTTTCTAATAGTAATTTATTATAAGCTCCTAAAATCCATATCATGTGAATGAAAATTAATACCAAGATTAACAATAAAGGCGTAGATAGATATTTTTATTAAATAGTACTCTAGTTTATTTGTACGCGATTCAATTGAAACCGAATCTAATAGTTGAAATTTTAAATAGTTGGGGCTATATTTGCAAAAGAAAAGTGTTTGTGCCATTTTTAGATATTTTATATGTATTTGTTAATTTAATAAACCGTGTAACATGCTATAGAGTTTTGATACGCACTGTGATATAACTGATTATGTATAAATCATGCACATATTTACATCTTCGCACAAGTGATGGCATTTTATGATATTTGAAAATGCATTTATATCTAGCAGTCATAAAGAATTATTTCAAATGCTTTATTCTAGATTTTCATCGATATTTTATAATAAAGTCAAGACCATTATAATGAGAAGGATCAATAACATTGTCCGTCTATAAGATAAAGTTAATTAAAAATACAAAAGAATAGGCCCAATGCAAACTCCTTCAACTTCAACCCAACATCAATGGTTCAACAGAGACACCGACTCAAAAGAATGGGAACCAAATTAAATCGCTATTAATGAATGAATTCATCTTCCGTTCATAATCGCAATCACTGCTGCTATCACCATCACCATTCGGTATGTGTATTTCATGATCGAGTTCGAAGACGAAGTCTGTGCCGGAGGAGACAGAGCAGGGGCAGGACTCGCGGCCGGAAGAACATTGATGACTAGCTTCTGACCTCCTTGACAATGGCCTGCAATTCCACAAAGGTACCATCTCTTTCCTGTCGTCTTAAGAGGTATCACGTCGTGGCCAGTGTTAAACACTTTGGTTGCTCCAGTTGCATTGCATGCCTTGAATTCTTCTCCTCCGACCGGGATGACATTGTGATCCCCTACGCTGTACTCGAAGACTGCAAAAAAAGAGAGAAAAAAAATTATAACACATAAACTTATACAATCCTAAGTGATCAAACATGCAATTGAATTGATTACCTAAGTTGTCTCCGACCATAAACACTTTGCTGGCTGCCCATTCTGTGTAGTTGAAGCCTGGCATCCAACCATTCTCATCGCCGACTATAATATCTGTTGTCATGGCAAATGGTAGCAGCGCAGTGGCCAAGGACAGAAGCACTGCAAGGACCTGCTTGGAAGCCATTGACGAGGCTAAGTACTGAGCTTGATGTCGTCGCTCTGTGTTATTGAGTTAATTCTGTTGCTTCTGTAACTGGAAAGCAGGTGTATATATATACAAGATCCTGGCATGGACTTCGTCCATTTGAGCCATTAGATTAATACAGTTAATTGGCAGGCAAAGGTCGGCATGCAGTTTCGTCGTCAATTGGCAAATTTCTCCAAGAATCAAGAACAGGACAAGGAGATTCTTGCTTATATTAAGTGGTCTTTTTGACAGGCCTTGCCGATTAAGTTTGACTGGTTCAATCTCCATTCTTTATCTTCTTTTTGTACTAAAATGGAAGACTTTTCAGTTCTCCATGAATTTTGCAAAATGAGTTAAGGGGAATACGAAACCCATTTGATCTGGTTTAAAAATTTTGATTATGAATTTATGATGAATTGGTTAAAAGAAAATCCAAGCGAGTTGAATTTGACCAGTTCTTCTCTGCTTCCATCGGCAATGTCGCTCTATCTTGTCTCGGCTCGTCCTTCTTCAACTCATACGAGCAACAGCGAAACCGATCGAGGATCAGGCCAAGTACCTTCCTGTTCCTGCCGACCTACACTTGAATCCCACCAATGCCTATATATAGCCATAGAATTTGCATTCCCATTTCAACAAACTCAGCAATAGAAAGAAATTAACCGATTCGAGCTCCATTAATGGCTTCCTGGCTGACGCTCGCGCTGCTTCTCCCCATGGTCGCTTATGCGTTGCCGTCAGCCACGGCAACAAACTTCGTCGTTGGTGATGACGCTGGATGGAGGCCAGGCTTCAACTACACCAGTTGGGCAGCGGCTCGCACAAAGGAACTCAGGGTTGGCGACAAGCTCGGTAAGATATATACTATTTTAGTTTGAGTTGGCCTTCGGTTTCTAATTTAACAAACACTGATTTTGTGTTTTTGAAATCTCTGCAGTATTCAAGTACACTGCAGGGTTTCACAATGTGATCCCAGTGAGTGGAGAAGAGTTCAGGGCGTGCAAACCAAATGGAGGAAACAAAGTGCTGAGGAGTGGCAGGGATGTGGTGCCTCTCAAAACACCTGGAAGGAAATGGTACATGTGTGGAGTTGCAGATCATTGCGAACGAGGTCAGAAGCTTGCCGTCGTGGTTCTTCCAGCTCCGACGTCCCCGCCGGCGCCGTCCCCTGATCCATACAGTGCCCCGTAATTTGCCTCACCGGCTCCTTCGCCGTCGTGTTGACGCCGGCGGCGGCTAGGGCGATAGTACTCAATGCGATCAATATGTTAAGTTAAATTCCCGTCTCTACGTACGCTGGTCTAAATAAATTGTTTCGTTTTGTTATTTTGAGTGGTTTAGCTTGAAAAAGGAAAATAAAAAAAAAACACTTGAACTTGTTTCGATTGATTCAATTTTGAGTTTTTACTTGAGGAAATTTTATTTTGAGCCTTTTTTGGTCTAGTTGAGAAAAGTTAGATTATGTCCATATCCTTCTTTTGATATATATATATATATATATATATATATATATATACATATAAAATCAAATTCTTTTAAATTATTCTAAAATATGTTGATTATAAAATATTCAACAGAATTCTAACTCAAATTATAGGTTAATCAAACAAACTTATTATGTGAATATGTCCATTAAAAATACAACTCCTAATAGTTAGCATATTTCTGAGTGGCAATGATAATATATCCAATATAATTTGAAATTGAAGGGAAATTTAATTTGTTTAACTCATTCGGAGATGAGTTTAACTCCAATTTTAACTATATTTGAATGTATGAAATACTTATGTTTAGTTACCTGTAATTTTTTAATTTATTTTTACATAAATAATTATGAAATTGATCGTGATGAATTCCACTTTTGCCGGATTTTATAAAATTGAAGCACATGTACTTCTATTTTCTATATAAAGGATTGGTCAATCGCTCGGCAGAAGACTGTCTATTTCGGGTTTCTTGATGCGGATTCGGCCACCGCCATTTATCATTGGCTTGAAACCCCGGCGCCCGATCCTCTCCCTCTCCCCCGCCCCCTCCCTCTCCGATGCCGGCCTTCGCCGCCCCGAACGCGTCCTCTCCAGTCTCCCGCCGTCTCCCTCCCTCTCCCACCTCCTGCAAGCCCACGCCCGACTTGTCGTCCTCGGCTTCGCTGCCCACCGGGCCTCGCTCGCCCGCCTCCTCGCCGTCTGCGCCGCCCTCTCACCCTCTGCCCCTTCGCGCTACTACCGCACCCTCTTTGCCGGCATCGACCGCCCCAACGTCTTCGCCAGCAACAACCTCCTTCGTTGCCTCGCCCGCTCCGAAGACGATGCCGCCGCCACCGCCCTTGACGCTTTCCGTTTCTACTCTCGCATGCGCCGTACCGGAATCCCGACGAACAATTACACTTTCCCTTTCCTCCTGCAGGCGTGCAGCCGATACCCGATCATCGGCGAAGGCGCCCAGTTGCACAGTCAGGCAGTCAAGTGTGGGCTTGACCATGATTTGTATGTGCGGAACGCGTTCATAAGCTTTTACGGATCTTGTAGCGCGTTGGATTATGCAAGACGAGTTTTTGATGAGCTCCCAGCCCAACGTGATCTTGTTTCTTGGAATGCTATACTGGCAGGGTATGCTCGGGCCGGACGGGTGGATGTTTCAGAGAAGGTGTTCGAGAAAATGCCTGAGAGAGACGTAATTTCTTGGAGCACTATGATTATGGGGTATGTTCAAAATGGGGCCTTGGAGAAGGGTTTGGAATTGTTTAGGGAGTTGATCGCAAAGGGGTTGAGGGCGAATGAGGCCATTTTGGTGACAGTTCTCTCGGCATCCTCACAACTGGGACTGCTGGAGATTGGCAAGTTCATTCATTCGACTATTAGGTCAATGAATTTCCCACTGACTGTTGCACTTGGCACTTCCTTGGTGGACATGTATGCAAAATGTGGGTGCATAGAGCTGTCAAGAAAGATCTTTAATGAGATGAAGGGGAAGGATGTGTTTTCATGGAACACGATGATTTGTGGATTAGCAACACATGGTCTAGGAAATGAGGCAGTCAAACTGTTCCACCAATTTATAGATAGGGGATTTGTCCCTACACGGGTGACGTTTGTTGGGGTTCTAAATGCATGCAGCCGTGCTGGTTTAGTTGATGAAGGTCGCCGTTACTTTAAGTTAATGGTAGAAGAATATGGTATTGAGCCAGAGATGGAACACTATGGTTGCCTTGTTGATCTTTTGGGCCGTGCTGGTCTTGTGTCTGAAGCTGTTGAGTTGATTGAAGGAATGACCATCCCTCCTGATCCTGTGTTATGGGGCATTTTGTTGGGGGCTTGCAAGGTACATGGGATGGTAGAATTAGGCATCCGCATAGGGAACAAATTGATTGATCTAGAGCCAGGACATGATGGTCACTATGTTCTTTTGGCTGGTATGTATGCCAAGGCAAGGAAATGGGAAGATGTTATCAACGTTCGACGATTGATGTCTAACCGAGGAACAAACAAAATTGCTGGTTGGAGCTTGATTGAGGCTCATGGGAAAGTGCATAAGTTTGTGGCAGGAGATAAACAGCATAAAGATTCTCCAGAAATCCAAAAGACACTTGAAATGATTGTAACAAGATTGAGAGATGCTGGTTATCGACCTGATGTATCAGCTATATTGCATGATATTGCTGATGAGGAGAAGGTCCTTGCGATCAAGGAGCATAGTGAAAGATTGGCAATTGCTTTTGGTTTCATGGTGGTTGAAGCGGGTTATCCTATTCGAATTGTGAAAAATTTGAGAGTTTGTGGGGATTGTCATGAGTTTAGCAAGTTGGTCACTAAGGTGTTCAATAGAGAGATTATTGTGAGAGATGGGAGCAGATTTCATCATTTGAAGGAAGGAAAATGCTCCTGCCTTGACTATTGGTGATTAGAAACTAGCCATTATTCCATAAGGTATAGGCTGATGTTTTTCTCTGACTGGAAAACAAATGAAAACTGTTTATGATATGTCTGACTTATTCCTCTTGTGGTTGGACTCTGCAGCACTTTCTCCTTTATGGCTTTCATCATTGGTTGTACTACTTTAGATGATGTGCAAATTGTCATTACACTCCTATTCTTAGAAGCTTTGGCTTATACAAGATTGCATCAATCCACATAATTGAGGTGCAACTGGAATAGTGAGGTGCTTGGTCTGCAGCAGTCTCTTGAATTGGGATCACATCGCTGTTTGGTGTTTCTTTGAGTTTGTCTTGGTCTAGCTCTGCAGCAGTCTCAGCTCGGCTATGCAGTCGGCAGCATCCACAAAAGCACCGCCACCATTGGTAGCTGTCATTGATCGATGGAACATGAATGGTCATTGCTTCTCAATTGTGCCCTGCTTTGCGGCAGCAGTTGTCAGCTTGACGACCTTGCCTCCGTGGGGGAGCCGCTATGGTCGTCTACTGCCAATTTTTAATGCTGCTGTTGTCTTAGATTCCTATATAAGGATTCAGACGATCATTCGAAGGCACATGTATGCTGTTGCATGTCCATAGTCGTATCTTGGCATTTTTGCCGATGCTCCAGATAATTTCTTGCCGTGTGATTGACAGTTGGAAACGCTATTTTACCAATCAAACTGGAAAAGGAAAAACTCGTTGTTGGTTTTTTGTGGAAGTAAGGAAAGATGCATCAACCCGGAAGCTAGGGGGAAAGAAGCCTTCTGTTGATTTTTTATTATAGCAAAAAGGTGAGATAATAATATGTATTTGGATCTTATATGTTTCTTTTTTCAATCTCATTTTTTGTTTGTTCACTCTGATCGTCTTATTGTACAATGCTTAATATTTTTTGCTGCAATTTCTTTATAAGTTTATTTTTGCGTGGCCCGACGTCATCTTGCTCGGTATATTACAATGTTAAATTTGCTCGGTTTGCATGCCCACCTCATAAACAAAAATTATTTTTCCCCCTTAATCCAGCAATTTGCAGATTCGTCCATTTCAAAATTCCAAATCCTCTATGTCGAGGTGGCATGATATCATTGATCTGTTTCTTGTTCTATGAATTGAAGTTAGAATCTCCTTCGAGTCAACGTGGAAGAAGCATAGCTATTCCAGTCTATATAAAAGAAAGACTCGACTTTTCTGCAGTCGTGGTCAACGGCGTGCCTGAGTGGATTCCTTCTTTCTTTCTTAAATTATTATCGTTATTTTTTTATAATCTTGGTATCTAAATTCAATTAATTTAGGAGGTGGATGTGTTGAAATACAATCAAATTTTATATTGAAAATACATAGAAAAGATATTTAAGTTATAAGATAAAAAATATTTCAGTGGTATGAGATTTTTTGGATAAAATTTAAAAATAAAATTATGAAAGCGTGAATCTAAAATTGATAATATCATATCCTTGTGGAAAAGGGCTGGGTCAATTTCAATTCTCATTTAGGGGGGGGGGGGAGGGCATTTCAACCAGCTAAATACAAATTAATAACCTAGTTGAACTGATCCGACCCTTAAGAGGAGGGAGTTGTGGGTCCCGCGGCCACCACTCTGCAGCTGACGCAGATGCATACCCAACTATGGTTCGCACCCGGACTAGTACGGTGGCACGAGTTTGGTTCGTGGGCCCGCGTAATTTCATGCGGGACACTCGGCCATCTTACAAAACCTCTTCGGCCGTCGACGGTGATCCAAATTCATGCTTCGGTCTCGTCGGAAGGCTCTTCCTCTCACCCCTGGCTCTCTCCTTTCCCCCCCTTTCTCTCTCCTCCCCCTCAATTCTCTCCTCCGCCCCTCCGCCCTGGGCCGGATCTTCCCTGCCGCAGCAGAGACCGCCCGCTCATGACTATGATGACGCCGCCCCCTCTCGACGTACGCTTCTTCCAACACTTGTCTCCGCTCATTCACCCTAGTTGTCGATTCTTTACTTCGAGATGGGGCTGTACTTTCGAATTGGCGATCTCGCCCTCTCCAGCGCGGTTCGCATGAGTTCTAGGGTTTGGTGGGCGGGGCGGTATTTGCCCCGTGAATCGGGTCAAACTGGGATGCCCATTGACCCCCTTCTTGCGTCTACTAGGGGGCCTTTTTGATCGAAGCGTGGCGGTTTTTGATGGATCTGAGCTCTGATTTGTGTGCCTTGGTTTTTGCAGCAGCAAGAGGACGAGGAGATGCTGGTTCCACATCAGGAGTTCACGGAGGGGCCCCAGCCGATGGAAGGTGACTGTTGTTGTTTTTTAGTTGATGTTTTTGATTTCAAGATAGCTGTTCCACGTTTCTGATGATTGGAGAATGAAATTGCTCTCTCTGCTTCGTATTGCGTCTAGCTTACTGAATTTAGGGTTTTGATTTTTATGTGTTTTTTCTAAGTCCCATTCGTTATCGTTATAGTTATATCATCCGAGCCAGCAACTGCACCTGAGAATCATGAGTTGGAGGATCCTCCTACGTTCAAATATAGGTGGTCAATTGAGAACTTCTCTAGGTTGAACACCAAGAAGCTCTACTCTGACACGTTCTTTGTCGGCGGATACAAGTGGTAAGCTGATACATTTAGTGTACACTGCGTCTCTGTTCCCTAAGTGTGCACGATTTGTCTTAGTCGGTGAAAAATAATTGAGGGGTTTGAAGATTCATGTTTGATTTCGCTGTCACAGGCGAGTGTTGATTTTTCCCAAGGGAAATAATGTTGACCACCTGTCTATATACCTTGATGTTGCTGATTCAGCTACCTTACCATATGGCTGGAATAGATTTGCACAATTCGCTCTTGCAGTTGTCAATCAAATTCATGGGAAGTACACAATAAGAAAAGGTACCTCATCATCTCTTCATGTTTAGTCATTTTTATGCATCAATTTTGTTGCAAAGAGGCAGGCATGAGAGTCTGATATTGTGTGGAATCAAGTGCACAACTTGAAACATAAGTTATAGAAAGCAACTGTCAAAGATAACATGATCCAGAGATTGAAGTATTCTGACAATTGTGACACATTGATTATTAGTTTCATTTGAATAATTAAGAAAACAATTGTTAAAGATAACATGATGCAGAGATCAAAATATTCTGATAATATGATAATTCAGAAGTTAGTTTCATTTGTAAGATCAAGTCATATTATTTATTTTTTTGATATTTAAATATTGCAAATAGTTTGATAGATGAGTTGTAGAAAATACAGAGTCCTGAATTCTCAGGTCGATATCCTCAATGTTTGCTTAACTATGTGTTAGACAGCACATTTTGAATTCAGAAACAAACTGCCTATAGCTATTTTAAGATTCCCACCACTTGCATGTCTGCTACTAGAAATATTCTCTCCCTCATTATCTATTGTTGTATCAAAGGTTGTTAAATTGGGATTCATATCGTAAATCATTTTTGTGAATTGTCAAATTGGGAATCACACCAAATTGTGAATCATAAGATTCAAATAAAAAAAATTAAAAAAGTTAAATTTCATATAGTTTTGATAGCTTCAATATCTCATTTAGCAGTATAATACAATAGATGGAGTAAGTTGATTTTCATTAATCTAGATGACAATATATAAATTATTGTTTATTTCATTAGGAAACTTTCTGGTCAAATGCTTTTGATATAGAAAAAACTGGTATTATTAAATTGGAGACAAATTAGAAATGCAATGATTTTTAAGTCACGACACTTTTTTCTTCTATGTCATCTTTGACTTCGAGATTCTACTTTGTTGGAGCTTTATGCTTCTATCATATAATATAAAATCCATTTTTGCTTAATTGTTTTATAATAAATTAAGTTTAATTTTTAGTTTATTGTGTTCAATTTATTTCTTAATGAATTACATTTACTTTTAGTTGGTTAGATTAAACTTTTGATGACTTTTTGAATTATATAAAATAAGAATTATTTTGGATTATATTCAACCAAACGAATTGTATAATTCTTTAAGTTCCAATTCATATATAAGAACCATATTAATTTGTATGTGAATTGTAACATATTGTTAAGATATGAATCAGAAATCATATGATTCTACTACTGAAGTCTCTACAGATTTCTGACATTTATTCTAGAACAGATGGGTGACTCAGTTTTTTTTCTATCTGTGAGTGTGTGAGCTGAGTGGTTGTTTGCCAACTAAGTGTCATTAGATTACTAAACTCTATCTGCAGTTAAGAAGATCCTCGTGTTTTTTTTTTTTTTTTTTTTTTTTTTTTGACAATGTGACAACACTAAGGGCTTTCTGTGGATGAGCATACTTTTCTTGTTGATTGAAGTTGTGTGGAGATTTCTAGAATGTTCATTTCTAAGCTTGTCAGAACTGCTACTTCTCACATACATATGCATTTCGACATTTGTATCTTTTGAGTTTCACATGCTGATACAACTATGACTTCTGTCTGCTATAGTTATAAATATCTTTCAGTATTTTGACGCTGACCTTCTCCTTTATTTATTTATTTTTTACTATTTGCAGATACACAGCATCAATTTAATGGACGAGAAAGTGACTGGGGTTTTACTTCATTTATGTCTCTAAGTGAACTCTATGATCCAAGTAGAGGATATCTTGTTAACGATTCATGTGTAATCGAAGCTGAAGTTACTGTCCGTAAGGTTGTAGATTACTGGAGTTATGACTCAAAAAAGGAAACAGGCATGGGCGGAGCCACAGGGGGCGCCTGGGGGCGGTCGCCCCCCCTGCCCCTCGGCAAAAATCCTAGCTATAATTGTTTGAGGAGATGAAATGAAGGTACTGCCTATAATTGCTCGAGTGAAAAAGAATATGTGGAATTGGTTGTGGGTATCTCTCGTGTCCACCAACTTGTCCCATGCATGCTCTAAAACAGATGCAAGCTGCATGTGGAATATAATAGGCATGCATGCCTATTGCATTTGGGCTTAATCTATACATTAATAGGCCCGGTTGGTATATTATTATTATTATTATTTTAATTGAGATCTCTGGATTTTACAATCCGATTAATTGGAAGATGAATAGTCTGATCCCACATATTAACCACCAGGTAAATCTGAAAAGCATATCCGGGTTGTGACTCAGGGACCCGCGGTTCGATCTCCAATTACGGCGTATTTGCAAGAATTTTCCTCTAAACGGGGAACGCAATTAAAGGATGCTAGGCATCTAGATTAGCTACCGTATGCGCTTTTCGATTTACCCTGGTGGTCTGTGGAAAATTTCCGTAGGACCGGGCCGGCCACCCCCAGGGATTGAGTCCATAAGACTGATTGAGATTTATCATTTTTTTTGAAAAGCACAGGTGAGTTCTGATATGACACTCTAGCATCACTAGTGAATTGGACTCCACAGGCATTCCGAGACTTGTCCCATGCATGCCCTCTAAAAAATGGCCCCCCCTCGATAAAAATCCTGGCTCCGCCCCTGGAAACAGGTTATGTTGGCCTTAAGAACCAAGGAGCTACTTGTTACATGAACTCTCTTTTACAGACTCTGTATCACATTCCATACTTCAGAAAGGTAGAGCTGAATGTTCATTTAGTTCTAGTATCGATATACTTAGTGAATGATCCTAAATCTTATTTCGAGGCTGTTTATCATATGCCGACTATAGAGAATGATATGCCCTCTGGGAGCATTCCCCTGGCTCTGCAGAGTCTTTTTTATAAACTTCAATATAGTGACAACAGTGTTGCTACAAAGGAATTGACGAAATCTTTTGGTTGGGACACATATGATTCTTTTATGCAACATGATGTCCAAGAACTCAACAGGGTTCTATGTGAAAAACTGGAAGATAAGATGAAGGTTTGAAAATTGCTAAGGATTTATATTGACATTGGTCTATTTCATTCATTAAATTTGTTGTACTTTAAATATTGACATAGGGTACTGTGGTTGAGGGCACAATTCAGCATTTGTTTGAAGGACATCACATGAACTATATCGAATGCATTAATGTGGACTACAAATCCACTAGAAAAGAGTCATTCTATGGTATGTATGACTTTTGCAACTTTTGGATATATTTTTATTTTAATTATTTCTTGGTTGTATTTTATATAGATCTGCAGCTAGATGTAAAGGGTTGCCGTGATGTTTATGCTTCATTTGATAAGTATGTTGAGGTAGAGCGGCTTGAGGGGGATAATAAATATCAAGCAGAAAACCATGGGTTACAGGTATGTTGAACTTAAATGCAGATCTTTTTTATGGATCCTTTTGCCCTTGGTTAGTTTAAATCAATCCTGTACCTGCATGGAGAAGTAATTGTTCTTTCACTCTTCATTTTCCTTAGAACTTGAGTTAAGAGTCTATTGCACCTTTAGAAAGAAAAACACAACAAGTGTGTCATTCCTTTTGAGTTATTAGTTTTAGATTATTCTGTCATATCTTGTTTCATCCTGCTTTATGATCAGGTTAAGTGTTGTAACATTTGCTTACCACCTTGGCATTTTCTTTGTAGTGGCTTATGTAGTTATGATCTCAATTTTTGCACTTGATGTATTAGTCTATGATGTGGAAGTACATGTCTGCAGCAAACTGATAGTGTCCTATCAGCTACCGCTGCATAATTGTCATTAGAGCTGTAAATGATAGTGCATAATACCTAATGCTGGCTTCACTGATTGTTTGCTTGTTTTCCTCTTATGTATGCTTGTCTAATGGATTTTCTTTGCTTGTTATCAATGAGTGCTTGATATTTGTTAATTTGGAATTTAAGAATCTAAAAAAACTAAATTTGGAACTTAAGGGATCTAGAAAAAACTATGGATATAACATATTGTCCTCTGCATTTAGAAAATGGAACCATTAACGCTTATACATTCTTTTATGACGATACCTTATTTATTTATAATTGGGTGGTTCTATTAGACTCAGGATTTACTTTCATCTCTATAATTATGTTCTCTCAGGATGCTAAGAAAGGTGTTCTGTTCATTGATTTCCCACCAGTTTTACAACTCCAACTCAAGCGATTCGAATATGATTTCATGCGAGATACAATGGTGAAGGTCAGTGAGCGGTTGACACTATGACTCATTCATGCAGGTTTCTTTTAATGTGTAGCTTATTATAGCTTTTCTAGTTCTCCTTCAGTTCCTAAAAATTTATCAGTACCATGATGAAAAAGTCTTTCTCTTATCTAATATTTGGAACTTGGGAGGTTGGCTGGCTAGCAAAGCATCAAATGTTGGTTTTTTTAAAAATTTATTTTGATTGCAAAATGAATATTTGTGATGTTGTTTGAAATATCATCTCTGACTAGATCATAGATGAAAATTTTGCTTAAGATTATGAAATGAGATAACACCACAACAATGGTTTTGAAAGAGAGGTTTATAAACCATATTTTTAGGCCTCGATGAGCCCCTACATAAATTTGATGTTTCACTTTTATTCTTCCGCTTCTTTGTTATATTTGCACAACTATTTCAGTTGCAAAATAGTATTCAGATGTTTTGTAAATCATTCCTCTCATTCCAGTTTGTTTATATTCTTTTGGTCACATATGTGTGGGACATTGGCTCTATGGGAACATAGCCTGCAAGATTGTATCATCTACTTAATGTGACCCAGTAAGTTAATAAAAGTAAATCTCTATTTCCACCTCGAAGCTTGGCACACACTCTTGGTGTTTAGCTCAGTTTTTGGTGTTAATACTGAAATATTCAAGGGCGATAAACTTTATCTCCTTCAAAAGGCAGATGATCTAGTTTCAGATACATCTATTAGTATGGTTTCATTCAGTGATAGATTCATCCTAGCCATTATTCTTCAATATCACATCTTTGTCCTTGACAATTATAGGATACATTCTATCACAGCATAATTGAGTCAATAACATTTACTTGAGTTGAGATCATCAACATGATTCATATTTTGATTCAGACTTTGAGCTCGAAATGCTATAGTAAAATGGCTTAATACATATATTGATCTACTTTGAGCTTGAAGAACTAATTACATGACTTCATATAGTATGTGTAGTTTTTCCCTTATATTTGTAATTAATCATCCATCGGAATGCAGATAAATGATCGGTATGAGTTTCCACTTCAGTTGGACCTTGATAGAGATAATGGTAGATATCTTTCTCCTGATGCAGACAGGAGGGTTTGTAACCTCTATACTCTTCACAGGTAATTTCTCATTTTTAAAAGGGAACTAGATATAAGAAATGACACATTCTGGACCTAAGAGACAGTTGGGGCAAAAATTACTAGGTTTGGAGGATTATGAAATACTAATCTGATATAATTCAAAATGACAATATCATTAAAATTGTTTCTGATAGATAAAAATCTGTTGAAATTGCAATCAATGCGTGTTTAAAGATTAAAATATTTGAGTGGTCAAATCATTATGAATTTCTCCATATATGTAATTGAAGAGTCATTTAATTAACTATCTGTCATTCTGTACCACAATATAATTTTCAGTTATTCATTGCCAGAAGCATGGATTGAAATCTCTAGCCGTATTGCGCGACACCGGCGAAAAATTTCGTTTTGCCAACATACCGACATCGGCACAACACCAACACAGGGGTTTCGGTCGGGAGACGCCTCCGGAGGCGTAGCCCGGGCTTGGCGACGCCACCGAAGGCGCCGCCCGAGCTCGGCGATGCCACCGGAGGCGCCGCCCGGGCCCGGTGACGCCATCGGAGGTGTCGCGCGGGCTGCACGTGTGGCCAGTTACGATTTTTATTTTGTTTTTTTTAAACTTAGGGTTTAATGAGATTTTAATAATCAATTCCTAGTTATAGTTGAGGATAATTTAAATAGGCTTTATTAAAATCTATAAAATTATCTTATTATTTTTAAAAAATATTTTATTATTTATTTTTAAATATTTAGATTAAATTTTTTATTTTAATTAATATATTTTATATTTTAAAAATACCGAAACTATATCAACACGGTACAATACAGTACCAAAACTGTATCGTTCCGGTCCGGGATCGAAACCTCGGCACGACTTGATATTTTAAACCTTGGTCAGAAGAAAACTGTCCCCCAAAGAGGCATATAGTTTAAGTGTTAAATTCACAACTTATTTGGATAATTGTTTTGCAAGAATATTGATCCCTTTTGTCATCAAATTCATCACGAGTATGCATCTCAACTATGTAAATCTCAAAGTTGATTATTAACCATGCAAGACAAATATGTATTTTCCTATCATAGTGGAAAAAAATACTTTTGCTTCGTATTTAGTTATTTAAATTGCTCATTAGACTCTTGAACATGTATATATAAAACAAATAATGATCCTACATTATACCAATGAAATTAAGAGACTGAATTCATAGTTTATATCTTTGGATTTCATGAACGTTCCATGATGAATTGGAAAAATTCACCAGCCAATTAAGTAGATTAATCATTTCATGCTACATTGGAGAATGATGCTGCACTTTATATCCACATTGACTTTGTTATCTTAATTCTAATAAGACTATTGTTACCATACTAAATTATGAATGGTTCTAAAGAAATAAAGGAAAACTAAAGGATGACATACAAAGATGGGTCATAGTTAATAATTTAATACAACTTGGTCTTGGTGACTAGCAAAATCAGTGTGGTTGTTGCTGCAAGGTTATAATATAGCCTCAACATCCAAACTGGGAGGGTAAGATTAGCGAAAAGAATTTTAGCATGTAGCGGCATTGATGTCTTATAAGATATAACTACTGTAATAAATCTAAGTCGGGCAATTTGACCAAACTCAGCTCATACCTGCCTGTTTAAAGTTGCAAAACTGTTACCATAATTACCTAATGGATTATTTGATCATTGGCTTAGTTGTCTTTCTCTGCAAGTGTCTAATATGAACTAATTAATATTAGCTGATTTCAAATGATTTATTATTTGTTTCTTCTCTTGGCTTGCAGCATTCTTGTTCACAGTGGTGGGGTGCATGGTGGACATTATTATGCTTTCATACGACCAACTCTATCAGATCAGTGGTATTGAACCTTATACCTGTACCTTATAGAACACTGTTGTTAGGTATATCAATATGTAATGAAAATATGAATTAACCCTTAAGCAGTACCAAATGTCATTCATTATACTAGTCGCACAGAGTGGGATGATTAGGTTGAGAATTGAGACATGAAGTAATCACATTTATATTTTGACATCCTTCACTATGAGATGCTGTCAGCCTCTTAGTTATGGACTTCATTTGGCCATTTCTAAGGGTGTATTTCCTATTGTCTCAAGCATAATACTATTTGAATTTTCTTCTTTTGCTTCACTATGATTATATGTATGAGGCTGTGAGTTCTTGTTATTTGGAAATATCCTGTGATGGTTACTTATTGTACTTCGCTTTTGTTCCCAGTATCTGTTGGTTACTATTGTTAACGAGACAAAAGCCTTCAATGTTGTGATTACATGCCATTGTTAAGCTATTTGTTTGCAACTATTATTTGATAAGCTTATGAGCATTCCTTTATCTAGTTAATTAGTCTTACCCAAGTGTAGAAAGTCAATTGCTTCTTTTTCTGAATTGACTATTCATTGTGAAGTTTCTAGAATGAATTATGTTTCACTCTGAAATTTAATGGAGTCGTTTTTTTACTCAATGTTTAAATTAGAGTTCATGTTTTCTTACCTAAACTATATGGGCAAACTACATACTATTAGTTAGTTCTTTTATAAACTATGTGAACTTAAGCTAAATTTCATCACAGGTTTAAGTTTGATGATGAGAGGGTAACTAAGGAAGATGCAAAAAGGGCACTGGAGGAGCAGTATGGTGGCGAAGAGGAGGTTTGAAAAATAACCACAATTTTGTTTAATGCTAATGTCTCTCATTGCAACCCTTCTTATGCTGCTTCTGCCTTTTACAATTTTGTTTTGAAGTTACCCCAGACAAATCCTGGCTTCAACAATACTCCATTTAAATTTACTAAAGATTCAAATGCTTATATGCTTGTGTACATTCGTGAAAGTGATAAGGAGAAAATTATGTGTAATGTGGATGAGAAAGACATTGCTGAGCATCTCAGAGTAAGTTGATGAGATTCGTTAGTTATATGGTAGTCAAATATCTCTGGTATTCACAGATTAATACCCACAGGTTAGACTAAAGAAAGAACAAGAAGAGAAGGAGCACAAAAAGAAAGAGAAAGCTGAGGCCCACCTTTACACTATCATAAAGGTTTGATGTAGGGTTCCAGTGTACTGAGATATCTTTTGTTTCTTTTCCTGCATTATAAGTATGTTTTTCCCTTGTAGGTAGCTCGGAATGAGGATTTGGCAGAACAAATCGGAAGGGAAATATTTTTTGATCTTGTAGACCACGACAAAGTTCGGAGCTTTCGCATCCAAAAACAACTGCCATTCAACCATTTTAAGGTAAAAAGGTGATCAAGCTAGTTGATCAAATGGAAGTAACCAGTAGGTTTTCACAAGATCATGACATACACATAATTATATATTATCTTAACGGCTTATTTTATTATAAGTTTTATGCTGTGTTATTGCAATATGAAATATTTCATCTCGTCCTATCTTTAATAATAATTAAAGCAATGAGTATTTTTCAATATTTTTATGTGAAACTATAGTTTTGCCCAGCGTTTCAAATTTCATTCTATCCCCATAAGTCATTGGTGAAATTTTTTGTTTCACATGCCAACCAACATGCAAGGTTTGAAATCCTAAGTGCGCAAGCAGATGCTTCGTCGGAAGCTCATCCTTCATCTGTGTGTCCGTACGCATTGAGCCACAAGCGCATCCATTGTCTGCAAGTGAGCTGCAAGCACATCCTTTACCTGCAAGCAAGCTGCAAGCTCATCCTTTGCCCAAGCCAATGTCACCCCAGCCCTTGTTCTGTAGCCATGACCTGTGAATGACAAAATGACTGGGCATCGTTTTTTTTCTTGTAATTGATCTGGCATTGACGAATGATGTCAGAATCATGCACAGAGACGAATGATGTCAGAATCATGCACGGAGACTTCAGTCAAATTAATGGAATAATGGAATGACTTTGACTTTGACTTCGACTTGAGTGAATTGAGGGATGATTGTGACTTTTCCGACATCATTCATGGTCTCATGGACTGGTAGAAAAAAGTGATCGGCTAGGTAATTTTTACACTGAAGTCTTATCCCTCCTCTTCTCCCCTTTACTCCTCACCACCTTCATTTTCTTCTCTTTCTTCTCATTAGTGCCTTTGAAACTGTGTCATCTTACCCTGGTATGGCATGACATTGTGTTGTTCTGGCCGGGGATCAGTTCTTAGCACAAAATGAGATTTCAAATTTTGGTTCTCCCAATCCAAAGTAGTTCCTTCAAATAATGATGATGATATGAAATTATAGTTCTGTTAGAAGATGTTTCAAATGTTGGGGATTGAAAATACAAAATAGCTATTCTATTTTGTATGGAGGAAAAGACAGGAGCAACATGAATTAGTAATATTCATGGATCATCTTAAAAAATGATATAGATGTACTATACTAAAAGAGGATTCAGTTTTTGAATTTTTTGGTTTGGTGCACCTTGTAAAATTCTCACATTCATATGCATTTTCAGATCAGCCATATGCATGACAGTTACTTGACTTAGAACCCACAATTCTTGTTTGAACACCTTTAATATCGGTTTAACTGACCCAGGTTCTGCATTATACATAATCTACCTATATCATTGTATTGCTTGTTTATTGGCCTGCAAATTTCTTAATCTCTACATCAACAATTTCATTGGCAGGAGGAGGTGGCTATAGAATTTGGCATTCCAGTGCAGTTTCAGCGGTTCTGGTTGTGGGCCAAGCGACAAAACCACACATATCGACCCAATCGGCCTTTATTGCCTCAGGAAGAAGCTCAGTCCGTGAGTTCTCTGTCCATTTTTGTTTCAAAATGTTCACTGTAAAACATGGAACTAAAAGATACTGTTTATTACGGCAATTTTTATCAAGATATTGCACCTATGTTAGATTGCCTGACTGTTCCTCAGCCAAGTGAACATGAAAATCAATGTACCTATTTGCTTGTGCTTTGTTGAGATTTTCTTGAACAGGGATCTCCACCTTAGTATCTTGGTGTTTTGGATTGGAATGGGTTTCGTTGGGCTTTCACATGTATTTCAGCCCTCGATGGGCCAAGGGATCTATTGGAGCTACTATTAGGATGCTCTATAATGTCTGATATCATAAGTGGGTGTCCTTCACAGTGACTCGTTAATTTGAGATGGAATTTATTCACTCAACCTCAACATGGTATCTGAGTCTGTCCCTCACCTCTAATGATGTGGGGATTGAGGGGTCATGGAGAGAGCAAAGAACTCCTCCCTTTGGTATTGCATTGGTAAGCGAGATCATCTTGGTGTTGCTTAACTATTCAAGGAACTTCACCTAAATGCCTTGCCATTTTGGGTTGGAATGGGCTCCTTGGGCTTCTACAGAAATTAATAGAGTTAGTTCCTTTTTTGCATGTGTTAAGTGAATTGCCAAAAAAAAAGAGTGAATGCCAAGGAGTTTGAGTAGCCTCATCCAGACCTGAAGTACTTGCTGAACATGAGTGAATGTCGTACATAGTTTAATGATATTGAAGTTGAAACCTCCAGTTTGCTTTTATAATTCTTTATCCAATTCCAGATCGTATATTCCATCTTTTGATAGATTTTGTGCCCCATAAATTGCTCCAATTTTTAAAAAACATTTGTTCATGTCATCTTGATCGAATGTACTTCCATGTGGTCCTTTTGTGTACAAATTAATATTGATTGATACTATTTTCTGTTTATTGCATATATATCATGGATGATCCCTAGTATAAAACAGTTGCTTGCCTTATTTCTATAAACATGTATAGGTTGGACAGCTTAGGGAGGTTTCAAATAAGGCACATAATGCTGAATTGAAGCTTTTCTTGGAAGTAGAGCTTGGACCGGTAAATCCATTTTCACACCCTTGTGCAACCCACTCATATTGGGTTGTTCCCTTTTTGACATTCTGCATTTTGTACTCATAATCTATAATAAAGGTGAAGATATTTTTCAGCAAAAGCTTCATGTCCTTTTCATATTGCCTGACACAATTTTTTGATCAATTGTGGTGACCTAGGATCTTCACCCTCTTCCTCCACCACTAAAAACGAAGGAGGATATACTGCTTTTCTTCAAGCTCTATGACCCTGAAAAAGAAGATCTGAGGTATGCTTTATTCCTTCTCAATTATTTTGATTATGAGTTTACCTGATTTCTTCTGAAAGAGTAGTTTGGGGCAAAAAATTCCTGCCAATGTGGAATTCAGGAGTTTTTACCGTTTACACAGGCTGCTATGCCTTTGCTATCGAAGTAGTTTCTGATCTGAAATCCTCAAAAATATATAATGGAAGAGAATCTTATTATGGGCCAATCTTCTTCTTAATGTTTTATTTATTCTTCTTTTGTGTTTGTAGATTTGTAGGAAGGCTGTTTGTGAAGGCTCTTGGGAAACCAATTGACATACTCTCAAAATTGATTGAAATGGCCGAATTTCCTCCAAATGAAGAAATTGAACTTTATGAGGTGTGGTTTACTTGCAATGGAGCCAATGGATTCCTTCAGCTCTTTAACTCAGTATTTTGGGTTTATAAATAGGTTCTTCATAGCTAGGGATAAAGAATCAATGCAGAGTAGATATCAACTACACTCTTAATACTTGAGACAAATATTAAGTTGGAATTACATGATCTTGAAGTTCTAATCATGTGTTAAAGTGATCATTATTTAAATATTCTGTTCAACATCAATCTGACCTCATATTTTGTTAAAACATTATTTTTTATTAGCAAAATAATAAAAGAAATGATGAATTGTAAATTCTTTTCACAAGCTATCTGCCATTTAAAGGTTTTCAAAATTTTCATTATGCTTAATATTCAGTTTCCAATGTTTTTCATGTTACAAGGTGGGAATTGGCCAAACTAATTGTTGACAAGAGACAAGAGACAAGAGAAGGAACTTGGTTTTTTTTAGCTGTTGATTACAGTTCGGACAAAGAAAGTTGATATTATTTTCATAAATAATCCAAGTTGATATCCTAGGTTCCGGTTTAGAACTGTCCCAGAAGTAGCTTATTGAAAGCTATCATTTTTCTCTTGCGTTAAGACTCTCATATAGATGTCTTATTGTATTAATTAAACAGAGGAATCTAACTTGTTGTTAACAAAGGATCTTGAAAATCTACTTACATGTCTTATATTAATACAAGATAAGGATCTAATTTCGCTCTGCTACAATCTATAGGGAATAAAGTTCGAATCAAATGTTATGTGTGAACACATCGATAAGAGGATTTCTTTCAAATCAAGCCAGGTATATATATAGATACATGGTTCTTTTACATTTCTCCTGTAATTCCACTTCTCTTATCTTGTTCATTGAATGTAGCTTGAAGATGGAGATATCATTTGTTATCAAAAAGCTTTAACATCAGCAAATAGAGATCAATTTCAGTATCCTGGTGTTCTCTCTTTCTTGGAATATGTTCGTAACCGCCAGGTCTGTCTTCCTCAACTTTAGTAAATGCCATTCCTAGAATGCTTCATCATGTAATTCCATCTGGAGACTTGTAGCCTTTTCCACTAGAGCTATCTGGAAAACCCTAAGAAGACAAATTTATTGAATAATGCTAGCCTTTTATGTAATGCTTACCCAGGCAGATACGTTTCAAAACCATGGCTGAAGTTCAAGGGGGAATGTTTTCTAGAGGAAACTTTGTGATGGGAAGAATTAAAGTTGAGATGCATCCTGCAGATTCTTTACTTCTCCTATACACATTTTGTAAATCTGATAATTGAGGGTGTAGCATTTCTTTTATTTTTTCTTTACCCCCAAATATTTTGTCATAATCTTAAGAAGAATCTACTTATTTTTAACTAAAATTTGTTGCTTCTAGAAAGATTGTAAACATGTGGAAAATTTGAATCGAACTACTATGTTCCACCTGTACTTGGTGGTGCAATCAAAAGTTTTAATCCATGAGTCACTTTGTTTAGTCAGATTTCCTGATTAAAGAAAATGAAGGTCAAGTTTCCCATATTTAGTTCTTTAAATTGGATGGAATGGAAGAAGAGAGAAGAAAAGAGATGGTGGAAACTACAGTCATTTACTTGGAAGAAAAATGAGGAAAGCAAGGGTGGAAAGCTGTACAATTTTTTCTATGAAAATCTTTCCATCTAAATTTCAAAGAGAGAATGTGATGGTCAAGTGCTCACTTAGTGTGAGTTTGGCTAACTCTTGGTCGCCAGTTTGATTTGATTTCATTTTCTAAATTCCACATTGTTTTCTTCCCTACCCGCGGTTTGAGAGGCATGTACTCAAGGCTTGCATAATTTTTTGTTATAGGTTGTTCATTTTCGATCCTTGGAGAAGCCAAAGGAGGAAGATTTTTCCTTGGAACTGTAAGTTTTGAGAAAAATACTCTTTAACACTTATCTGGCTAAGTTATTTTACTAACCTTTTCCCTCATATGGTATCGGTTCAGATCTAAACTCTTTACATATGATGATGTTGTTGAAAGAGTTGCACGCCATCTTGGTCTAGATGATCCCACAAAAATTCGCCTTACATCTCATAACTGCTATTCTCAGCAGCCTAAACCACAACCAATTAAATACCGTGGTGTGGAACATCTTTCAGACATGCTGGTTCATTATAACCAGGTTTTATTGTTATTTTTTCAATAATTTACCTAGAAGCTTATTGTTTATTGTAAATTTAGTGAATTAATGGATGCTAGTTTAATTGCCGCAGACATCTGATATATTGTATTATGAGATATTGGATATTCCTCTTCCTGAATTGCAAGGTTTAAATACTCTAAAAGTAGCATTCCACCATGCCACAAAAGAGGAGGTTGGCTTGATCCTTCTATTCTTTATATTTCCTTGTTTTGTTAAATTTTCTTGTAATTTAGATGTTTTATTTTTAGGTGGCAATTCACAGCATTCGACTTCCGAAAAATAGCACTGTGGCTGATGTAATCAATGACCTAAAGGCCAAGGTAACTTCGTTCCTGGTGTACTTTGTTTTTTATTCTTAAATATTCAAGTTTTTACCTTGGGTTTATAATTGACCATATTTTGCTGCTTCTTTATCAGTGTTTTACCACTTCTAATGCTTATTTTCTATATATTAGGTTGAGCTCTCTCGCCCTGATGCTGAACTCCGGTTGCTTGAAGTTTTCTATCACAAAATTTACAAGGTACCCATTTTGTCATTATCACTCTTAAGGGAAGAGAAAGAAGCTTATACAATTAATAACGACTTTCTGTTTGGGATGTGATCCCTAAAAGCCTGATGTCAGCTCTGCTTCATCTATTAAGTCTTGAGATAAACACTAACGTGCCTGATTTTAATTTAGCGAAAACTTGTATGTGACATGTGCATTAAAACTGAGGACGTGCTTGTATGAATTCCTTTGGCTCATTAATAGATAATTCAAAGTCAAATTCTATCCTATTGGACATGAAGCTAATATTCTACATAAACTTAGAATTCCTCTCTTGTCTAACTGTTTGGCATTTTAACCTTCATCTTACTTTTAATCCATGCAGATCTTTCCTCCTGGTGAGAAGATTGAGAACATTAATGATCAGTACTGGACTTTGCGTGCGGAGGAGGTGAGTTTGTATTGGGGATATTTTTACATTTATCTGAAGTTTATTGTTTACGTGCTCTATTGTGTTGTTTCATCTCTGTTAGGAGACCTATCCTTTTCAAGGCAAACTTGTGCAATTTTGTGTCAAATGTTGTAATTTAATGGTATCTTATGATCGATTGGGTATTCTCCTTGCAGATTCCAGAAGAAGAGAAAAACCTTGGGCCTCAGGATCGCTTGATTCATGTTTACCATTTTAATAGAGATCCTAATCAGAACCAAATGGTAGTATAATGTGTTTGACTTGTGCTATTTTTTGCAGCATTGAATAAAATAGATGCATTTATCTTTTGGTAATAATTTCCATCTGGTGTGTTTTATATTCTCTGTCAACAAATTCTTGTGTGATTTCTTTTAGCTGTACTGAAACTTTTTCCCATTCTTACTTAATTGCCTTGTGTAGATGCCCACATGCTTTACTCTCTTTGCACTGATAGAGACATATTTCCAATTGCTTTATTATATACCTTAAAGGATTGCCCCAAAAACTAGTGTAGCTAGCTAATTGCATTATTATACAGATCCATGATTACTTGTTACCTCTATATATCATGTGAAGACAAACTTCCCTAAGAACTTCACGTTTTTTGTCTCTTTGCAGCAAGTTCAGAATTTTGGAGAGCCTTTCTTCTTGGTCATTAAGGAAGGTGAAACTTTAGCCAATGTCAAGATATGCATTCAGAAGAAACTGCAAGTTCCAGATGACGAATTTTCAAAGGTACTTCTCTTGTTACTTTAGTGATTTGATGCTCGTTTATATTGCATCTTCCTTTATTATAAAATGCACTGTCTGATGTAATATTTAGCTTTGTAAATATCAGGATTTCTTACGTAGCAGTGTTCCTTATCATGTCTTGCATAAAATTGAATTCCTGTCAAATTTACTAGTTTACTTTGTTATTACTGTCTGTGTTTATATTCATTGAATCTGACAATTCTTTTGTTCAATCAGTGGAAGTTTGCTTTTATTTCACTTGGTCGCCCTGAATACCTTCAGGATTCAGATGTAGTATCCAACAGATTTCAGGTATATTTGTTTTTGGTGTTTCTTGTGTTGTCAATCTCTGTAGCATGAATTAATTGGTGGGTGCAGAGAAGAGATATTTATGGAGCCTGGGAACAGTATCTTGGTTTAGAGCATTCAGACACTGCTCCAAAAAGAGCTTACACAACTAATCAGGTAATTTTGCCTTTTCCATTCAAACTCACTATCAACCTTTCAATTAATTTGTACACTTCCCAACAATTAGGCAAATTCTACTGGATTTTGTTCACTATTCTTATTTACCTATATTCTCATGCAGAACCGTCACACATTTGAGAAGCCGGTGAAAATTTATAATTGAAAAAGTCGTCAGAATATCCTACCATGGCATCCCATGCTGTCACCTTGCCGATTCATGGATAGGGGAGAATGAACTGCATATTCTTAAGATAAAAGCAGCAAAGGTGAGGTAGAGTGAAGAGGCTTTTAACCAAAATATTTTTGGTCCGAGTGCCATGGCCATCTGGGAGAAAATACATAGAGAATTGATGCTTGATCTTGAGTTCTTGTAACGGCTCACCCTCTTTTTACTATAACTCAATAGGTTTTGCTCCATCAGGCCTTCTGTTAGATTTCTGTCTTTGGTTCAGTGTAACTTAGTAGGGGGGCGCATACAAGGGTATAGTTTGTTATCTTTTCAGTTTTTGCATTGTGTTTATTTCCCTTCCTACCTTTGCTATACGTTTCACATATTTAGCAATTGGGTTTGTAAAATGGGATGGTTTTAGCTGTAGTGGTTGCCTTTGTCTATGAAGGCCATGTAAAAGACGTGCTGAAAACTACACGTATATATATATATATATATATATATATATATATATATATATATATATATATATATATATATATTTTTTTTTTTTTTTTTTTTTTTTTTTTTTTGCGGTGAGAACAACCGAATGCAACATTCTTTGTGCTTCTTTTCTTTTTTTAAGTTCATCACCTTTTAGTTTTATATATCTTTTGCAGCGTATCATTTTGTTCCTCGTGCAAATTCAACATCTCTTTGTTTTATGTTGAAGGATTTGTCGCTTTCTACATTGCATTCACCTAGTGACGTTATTTTGAGTGATCCGACTATCCCCTAGAGATGTGTCGAGAACTACTGGTAGATGTATTCCGCTTTTCGGGAGGAATATAATATCTTAGTGGAAATGCTTATTAACGAATGCAATTGCAACATATCAGTGTTGTAATTTGAAATAGTTGAACCACGGGTATTATAATAAGATCCGTGTTTGTCTATGCAATAAACAACAATTATCATTTCTAACAGTAGAAGAAAAGCAAAATTCCATCGTATAAATTTTATTTTTTAAAATAATAATACCACAAATTCTTACGTCATATGTTTGCATTATAAACGTCTTGGATTTAGAGGATCGGTTAGGACATTCAACTGCACAAACTAAATGAAAGAAAATCAAATAAACTTAATATTATTTTTTTGAACCATAATTCTTAAATTAAATCAAATGATATGAAACTGAATATTTTGCTAAGTTCAGTTTGAATTGAATACAACTATGAATATATATCTACATTAACTCTGTTAATGTAATCAAGGCAAATTGGCAATCCAATTATAGGAGGTACCTTTATAGTACGTTGAAAAATATGGTTCGACATTTGGGAACTTCTATTTACGAAATCATAGCTCAGAATCAATATTATATTATCGATTACATTAGAAAGAAGAAAAGATTGAAGTCAATCAAGAAAAATAGCATTATCAAAGAATCATAACTTCTCAATCATCCTTTGAATTTCTTTCTGTATTTAATAAAGATGAATGTTATGAATTAGAACTTGAAGACAAGCTTAAATATACTTAATCATCTTCATGTAATAATTAAAAGTGGGAGATCATGATTTTTCATGACAATATTTGAGAGACTCCCTATCACCCAATTCACAAATGTCAAATATGCAATACATAGAAAAATAAATAAAATAAACAACCAAACAAAGAAAAACATTTATGTGCAATAACTAAGATAATATTATCATAGACAATAATGAAGTATCAAACTATCACATGAGCAAGGTTTGTCCTAATTTCTGAATAAAATTTTAGTCCCTACTATTGAGATTGAAAAAAACATAGATAATTTTTGAATAACTTGATATAACATAAGAGAAGAAAAACCAGATGAATTACTGCTTTAACATGTTTAATTACAGAGGAATAGCTACTTGTAGTGTTAATTTAAAATAAAAATAACTATGATTCGAGGTTATAGAAAAGAGATATATATACCAACTCCAAATGAATGTTCAACCCTTTCCAAATCTACAGCATGAAGTTGTCTAATTCTGTTGGAAAATATTTGATCAACACAAATATATTCTGAAGGATGCCATATCAAAGATGTGATAGATAAAAAACAAACAAAAACATCAATATATCTCTTGTGGCTGCTTTCTGTAGCTAAATTGTCTTTAATTATCACATTGCTTGTGAGCCAAAAAAACAATCAAGAAATATTTCAAGATTTCTGACTAGCCGCTGAAATTATTGTAATGCTCCTGTAAGAAATATAGCACATATATATGGACAAATGTGAGATGAGAAAGCAAGTCAGACTATATTTACTGGACATGCTTCACCAAATCTGTTACAGCAAGCCAAATGACAAAATAGAAGTTGCTCCTGTTTCAAAGGTTGATAATTGTGTATCCAACTCAATAAATTCAAGAGTTATTCAATAAATACTAGATCTTGTGCAAGCATCAGTAGGGCCTAAATCATTAATAGGCTCTACACGAACGGTAAAATTTGCCCGAAGAAATGGAAATAAATATTGAAATAGCTCCGCTATTTCTCAAATTGGACCAGTTAAATTACCAATATTTTTCATAAAGACAATGCCATCAAAGGATCATTACATATGGTTAAGCGCACTTACTCATGATAGCCAATCATGTAAATTCTTAACAATAATCATCTCAAGCATCAGCGAGCACATAGAAATCATGAACCAGTAAGGAAGGTTATGCGTACCAGTCGACAACTTGTCTATTATGGGTGCAAATTTTTCCACCTGCCACAGGAGCAAGAAGTTTAAATAGGTCATCAAGAAGGAGATTCTCCTGGCACGTCCTAAGCACGCAACCAGTGTGGCGCAACCGACCGGGGGCAAGGCCGAGAGCGGCGTTGGTCATCGCCATCGCTCAAGTCTTCAGCAGCAATAATTTTGGGTGCAGAAGGGCCACTATTCGAAACCCAAATTTGTCGGGTTGTGCTGCATGAAAATCGTCGTGAAAGGCTTATAAAAAGTAAGTCCATTAATTTAACAATGCACAATAACGGTATCTGTTAAGCTGTCAGATTTCTGGGGTGCTGAGCAGCAAAGATTGATGGGAGAAATATCCCTTAGAAAATACGATGAGCAATATATTTGCTACTTTCAATTTTTACCAAAACAATGAGCCTCTCTCGTGGAGATGCGTGCTAGATGGCAAACCTAGGTTGATTATATGAATATAACAAGGACAAATCTACGAGCTAACAGAGTGAACTCTGTAGAATATAGAGTTGTCGATTGTCTCCGCAACAAACTGATTCATCCTCAGAAGAACTAACAAGTAAGATCTTGCTTTTCGCCCTGCAATAAGAAGTCAGATGGCTTTAGTCAACCACGGCTTATCTCGTGGATATGATCTACAATATTAAGATATGCTCTGAGAGCATCCATGCAAAGAGAGAAAGAAAGCAGGTAGTTTCCTGAGAACTTATATTCAAATTAAGGAACAAATAATTGAATACTCACCGAGCCCCATTTTTTCAAGCTCATCTTGGTTAAACACATTATTGTGCTTATGTTCAGCGAGGAAAGAATTAATCTTGACCACAGCTTCCTGCAATTCCTAGAGAAGTGAAAAGAGCTAAAAGTCAATTAAGAAATCAATGAGTTCCATAATGGGATGAAACAAAAGTTGGATGCAACATTCTGAAAAAATTATTAACTTTTTGGTGTGTCTTGGAAGATACTGAAAGGCATGGTCAGCCAAAAACTAAATGTAGAATTTCTAGGCAGAATTTTCTGTATAATAACATAATCATGTAGAATTTCTAGGATATAATGTTGGCAATTACCTCCCACGAAACCAGACTTTTCATGTAGGCAGGCAGGTCATCATAGTCGTCTCTAGATGCACACACTATAGCTTTGGCAATATTTCTGGTAACTGCAATTTCATCATTGTATGAATCTGTATCACATGAAAGAGGTCAGGAAGTGCTAATTGAAGAACTACTGTTATCTTAACCATATAAGTGAATACTAGGTAAAAAACTCCAGCACCTGAAGCATTCAGGGCATATTTTGAATATCCAGGCAAAGTCTTCTTGTCAGATATTTTGTCATTACAATAACTATAGAAAAACATCAGAAGGCATACAGGAGAAAGATGAGTATAATAACAAAAGAAGATAAACATCTAGATAGAAAATCCTGTGAAATTAACCCCATTGTTTCTCCTGAAATTCTTTTCATGGTTGAAAGACCTCTCTCGCCTGTATCATTAGCTGCTAAAATAAAAGTTTAAATTTACATAAGATATTCTGTTAGAAAATTTTTGAGGTATATACGATAGGCATGTAATGAGATAAGCATATCAAAGCAAGACAGTTAATGACTTAATGCTAATATGACATTTAATGCATATTATATAATTTCTTAACACAAATTCAGAGGTTTTCTAACCTTCTGAAGCTAAAGTAGCCAGGCCAGCATCTGAAAGACCAAGATTTTGCAAGGAAATGGAATCCTCAAATCTTATAAATGTAAAGGAACAGAAAAGAATGCTAAATAAGAATTACAGGAAAGAATAACTAATGGTACATAAAAAGAATATAGATGTTTCAAATGTATTCGTGAGAGTCAAAATGTGTATTTGTGAGAGTCAAAATGCCAATTTCATAGACTTCTGAGTTTTTATCCCCATATGCATACATAAGATATCAAGTAATATGAGACAATAATAATAATAATTGTAATCCAAGCTTATGTTTGAATATCAAGTGTTTTGGACAACCAACTCAATTTTATGAAACTTTTCTTGCCCGCTCCAAGTCAACACCACATTAAATAAATAAAAAGCAAGGAGAGCTTAAAGCTTGAGCTCCCCACCCTTTCCAACTCCCTCAAAACCAAAATTAAGCCATGTTAATCCCAACTATTTGGGTTAATCCCATGTAGATGTGGATTTAAAAAAATTGGACACAAATAATGCTTACCTGCCTTGAAATTTGAAATTTTCAACCCCACCATTCCTTGCCTCTTAAACTAAACTCAATAGACATTGCAAAACTTTAAATCAATCAAAAAGGATTGGTGGTGCTCAAATAGGGAAACAAATGTATTAAAGGTTATGCATTATTTGAAGTGTCTGACTCGCTGTCAGGAAGCTAACCAAAGAAAGGTTGAAGTTGGGAGAGTTATTGAACTTAGGGGTCAGACAAACAAGACCATCAAGCAACATGGCCCTCTATACTAGTCCTAGTGTTGTTGGCCATCGAGGAGACATATCAACTCAAGTAGGGTGACAAAAAGTTCAACATTACAAAAATTTGGGTCATGACAATTGACAAAGTCCAACACAATAACAGACAGCTACAAATAGGTAAATTGAGCATAGCCAATGCCTACTAATGGTTGGTGTGACATGTAAACACAACAAGCCCACTAGATCATTAAACTGAAAACTTTTAGCTCACTAGAATTTCACTTCTACCACGTGTGATTTAAGTTTTATTACTTTATTATTAAATTGTTGTATGTTGCATATAAATATATGTTCACCGCACAAGTTAAAGTCAGGATCTTGATATTTAGAAAAAGGTATGATGCCATAGAGAGAAGATCATTCATCATAGGAGGAATCATCATCACCCTCTAATTGTCATACTATTTATGTTGAATTTCTTCCATCATTATTTGTAATTCTCCCTTGATTTGGGAAGTCCATGAAAATCATTTTGTTAGTGTTGTTTTCTCTGCGTTTATTATCTGCTTCATGCTCCAGTTAAATGGCCTAAGTCAATGAATCATTGGTTAGACCACGTGTTAACTCTTAAAAGTATGTTTTTTGTGCTAAATATTTTGGAAAGCACAAGTCTAACCAAGTCAAGGAATTATTAGAGTAATTGCTTAATATGGCTGATTGAGTTAATTTTATTTTTGTAACACTAACAATTTGAAGTGGGTAGAAATTGCATTTTTATTTTAATTTGGTCAACAAATTTTTTCCTAAAAAATTCTCTTATTTATGGGAAGAGCATTTGTGGGTTGCAGATGAATAAATTGTCTTCAATGAAACCCATATCCTGTCTTTACTGTCTAAATAAGAGAGCCATAAATCCACTGGTTCTCTCTTCCTAACCACGAAGAGGAAAAAACATATTTACTCTTCAATTCTTCCAATATTTCCTATCCAAACAAGCCCACTCATACTATTGACTACTCTGCTTTCCTATACTTGCTAAATCTTAGCACGATAACCTACAAATTATTAAACAAATATAACGTATCTATATAACCAATACAGCAGGGTAATAATAACGAAATTTACCAAGTGAAATATTCGAGCAATAATTTGCAAGCTCAAAGAAGGAATCCCCAATCATTGACCAATTTTGTGATTCAACCTATTTGCATCGACTTCGTTTATTGATTGATTGCACGTTACTCTAAAATGAACTGAAATGTAGAACAAAAAGATTATCATCGATAGATCAAACAAAGCATCAACAAAAAGGATTCGCAAGAAACCATGGGGAAAGGATACAAGGAATCCTCCTCTAGCCTCTTCCTGCTCGACCGAACAACAGAAACCGAGCCAAACTCAAAGGACGGTTTCTGAAATCCACTCACAGGACTCATAAACTTCGAATCATCCAAAATCTTGTCATCTTCCAACTCCACCTCTGCGCAACAACTCAACTCAAGAAAGCAAAAAGAAATCGAAACAATGATTCTAGGGTTTCACGTCAGTGGCTCACCAGGGACGTATCCTAAGCTCTGCATCCTCTCCTCGAGGTCGGCGATGTGCCTCTGATTGTTCTTGAAGACCTCGTTGCAGTGGCCGAGGAGCTCCTCGAAGGAGACGGTGCCGAAGGCCATGGACTCGAGGAGGTCGAGGTCGGCGCTGGCCGATGAGATCCGTCTCTCGACTGATTGCAAGAAGGCGGACGCAGCCGAATCTAGAGGAGAAGGAAGGATCAGATCAGGGTTTCGCCATGTAAATCCATAGAGGGAGTGAGGGGGGAGGCGAAACCCCTTTCCTTCGTAACATTACCGAGGGGAATCGGGCGGCGTCGGATGGAGTCGGAGAGGGACTTGGAGGCGGTGTCGACGTGATGGCAGAAGGCGGCGAGGGATTGGCAGAAGGCGGAGATGGCGCTCTCCATCTGGGCTTCCACGCTTTCGGTTCCAGCAACCGACAACAGCAATCACTTCGACTCAGAACTAAAAAGGATGACCGAGCGAGCAAATAGCAACGCCGGGTCGGCGCCAAAGGTTCGATTTCAAATTGCCAGTGCAGTTTCGCGAAAACGCGGAGGTCCACCAACAATCATTAAGTACTTACACAGCTGCTAATCAGTAAAGCTTTTCTCAATTAGTCTAACCATTATTTTACTTTCTTAATAATGCTCTGTCACAAACTAGAGGAGTATTACAAATAGATATGTTACAAAAGAAAGTCCCTTTAAAATTCCTATATGAACATATGCATAAACACCCTTCGTAAAAATTCCTACAAAAGAAAGTCCCTTTAAAATTTATGGTCAACAATGTACAGATCATCATTGTTTGGTATAATTGATTTACCATTTGAAATGAAAACACAATATACATAATAGACGATTGGAGATTAACTTCATTGCATATATAACCTAACATACAATGTAACCAGAAAGCTGGTCATCATGCTGTAAAAGTAAACAATTGCCATGAAAATAAGATTATGGAAATTTGGTGAAATACAACTCGTCAAAAGCAACTAACAAGATCAAAAAGAGAGTTCTATTAACAAGAAACAGGATTCATTTTGTCATATGTAGTATTATTACATTTCCCCCATTTTGTCTTAAATTAGCTCCCCTCTGAGAGCAGCAGCAACCCTTTGAATAGCTCTAGCAACTCTCCAAATCTCACGTTGAATGCTGAAATGTGCTTCCTTCCCTGTACTATTAGCAGCTTGAGAAATGGCATCAGCTATCCCTGGAAAGAAAGAGAACTTGCTCTCTGAATCCTCAGGCGGTGAGTACAACTGCACAAGTAATCAGCACTTCAATGGGAAGTATGAACAATGTGTGTTTATTTGCTGAACTAGAAAGTTAACGAATTCAACCTTCAAACCATGGAAACTTATACTAATTCAGTAAATATGGGATTACAGTCAACAACTTAAGGCCACTAAAAAGTTTCGCCTAGCTCTACAGTAGAAATCATATGGTGAGATCGCTGCATACTGAAAGAAAACTTGAGAGAGATACTAGAGTGAGAAGTTTTTTTTTTTATGCCCAACTCTAAAAAATGTTGGACTAGAATGACCCTAGCATGTTCCATTTCCATCCTCGATCTAAAATTTTGCATTTGTTAGAATATGGCAACCACATGTAATAAGTTTTAAATTTATTAATAGGACTCTTGGACCATATGGATATATGGGAACCACACCCATATCTAGGAAAGCAAGCATGACACCATACGATACTAAATATGGTAAAACAAAAACAGTGTTGATTTTTATTGGTTAAAGTTTTTACTACATCTGCAATTAATTTGCCTTACTGTGGACACAATAGCAGCAGGATACAAGACTATTACAATTTGTTGTTTTTCCTGTAAGGTGGTTTTTTTTCCTATTTTCACAACATGCAAATTGTAACTAAGATGTGTCTTTGTGCAAATCATTATTTATCATTAATTTAAAAAACATTTGATTAGGACAATGATCACCAGCGTGCTTTGTTTAGTAAGAACTACCTGTGTTTGTAACTTCCAGAAATCAAGAAATCGAACATTTAAGATTCATAATAAAACTTACCAGATGTTTAAACCATGGCCTTCCTTGAAGGCCCTCTGCTTCAAGAAAGCCTCTTTCAGCAAGCATTAGGCGATCATTAAAAGCACGCCGCCTTAAAGAACCAGAATACTCATTGTCTTCCAGCTCTTGCAATTTCTGTTGATGCATGAACGATTTTTAATGCCACTAAAATAAATGCATTTCAAAGCAGCTATCATGTTTACAAAATAATTGATAAAACCAACTCCACATGTCCCAGTATAGAGACTGTTATATTACATCTGTTGCTAGAAATGTATAAAGATTGTCAAGATAACCTTTGGAGTCTACAAAATTGATTACAATAATAAAAAAGTAATAATAATAATTTTTTCTTTGTAACTTTGGAGCCTGACCTGTCCTTCTTCTAGAACTTCTCTGATGGCTGCAGTGAGCTCATCAATAGATGTATTTAAAGGTTGTAAGGATAACTCCTCATCCAGCAAAATATTCAATGCAGTTGCATGCTCCTGCAAGTGCAAGAGGAAAACACAAGTCCAAAACTCTTGTCACTTTAATTGCAGCATTTAGCATCCTCTTAGCTACGATATAATCCATATAATTCAATACTACCTACTAATTAATTCAATTGAGGTACTTGGATAAATTTTGCATGGCCTTAGGCTTTAAAAATAGGCCCAAAAAAAGCTAAAGGATTTCTACTTGATGAGCAGCAGAAAAGAAAGAACTATAACCATTCTCGACATACCATTGAGGTAGAAATATGGCCTAAGAAGTATAGGTTGATTTTTAAACTAAAGGTGCATGAGTTTAGTGAAATAAATATACATCAACTTGCAAGAAATTCATAAATAGTAGTAGAAACGTCAGCACTGTAATTGTAGAACCCAGAAAGATGGAAGGAACAAAGATAACTCCTAATTTTTTTAGTGGTCAGATAAATATAGTTATTGCTTTGTAACTTGCATGCCTATTCTTCCAACAATTGCTCAAAAAGAAAATATAAACAAGCCATTTTACCAGGCCAAACACAAATTAATGCATAAATTCATATGTTAATGATAGCTTTACCCTTGCAATATAACATTTTTGAGAAATGAACCCCTGGATAATTTCAACTCAAAATATCATCTCAGATTACCAGTTTGGGCATGCAGGACAAAAATGAACTGCTTTGAGAAGGGAAAAAAAATTGATCCCTCACGAAACTTAGGCCAATAAGCACTTACATGTAGCTGGGTAGCATAAGAAAGATAATCAAAGGGTAGGACTGGATCATCTGCCAGACGAAGACCTAATAGTCCCCATATTTCAGCAACTGAGGAATATACATAAAACAACAGCTGAATGAAATAAACAAAAAGTACAGGCCCGAACTGATATATTTTGCATAATAAACATCTGGAAAGGTGTAACACTTACTGGCCACATGATGATGGAATGATGGATCGCCATGTTCTGACATCCATTTGTAGTTGTCTAAGGCAGTATGGTAGCCAGTGAATACTGAAAGAAGAAATCAGAATTAATCATCTATTCACAAAATTAGAACTAGGCATCTATGCCATCTCTCCAGAACCAACGATCAAAGTCAATAGAAAGATTCAAAATATCAAACAAGAGCTCCACTACTTTAAAATAGATAAGAATGCACTGAAACTTGCAAAGGACGATGGTATAATCGAAAGATTGTACCAAGCAAGAGAATCAGAAATGACCTTAAAGCACTAACTTTTACAGAGAGGGAAAACAACTCCAAGATCAAGTGTCAAGGAAAATCATCCATCAAAACAAAAGATAATATTATCACATAATTACAAACATATTTATAATCTGACAACCATTCAACAATGACATGCCTATAATAAAAACATCCAATATCAAACTTACTGCATAGAGCTCTTTAGGAGTGAGCATCTATTACCAGAACCCAATATACCTGAACTGAACCAGTTCAAACTGTAAAAAAGAAAATTAATTTATTGGTTTATAGGTTTGGTTTCGATTAGCATATAAAGTCAAAGTCAGTATTGGTTTCAACTTGTACAAATTATTATAACCAAATTGAACCGTTAAAGTTTTTACAATATGTATATATATATATATATATATATATATATATATATATATATATATATATAAGTTTTTACAATATGTTTATAAATATATATATATATATATATATATATATACAGGTCTGATATCCCGCGCGACGAAAAAATACTATCCGCGACCGCCCGACCTCTATCATCGCCGCCGTTCTTCGCCGTCCGGTCACCGCCGGCCACCATCCCGGGCTCGTTGGAAGCGCAACTCGACGGCGCACACATCGGCACCGGATTCCGGCCCGGCCGAAACACAGCAGACGCGCTGGCGGCCGATTTATATAAATATATATATATATATATATATTTATATATAAATAGTTTTTACAAATATATATATATATATATATATATATATATATATATAACCAACTAAGATTAGTATGTTAATAATCATGGGTTATTCTTATTATTTATTTTTTATGCTCCCTAGTCATTATAAACTTTAAATTATAATAAGTTTTATTATTAATCTCAATAAGATTGTTGTTTAGAAGCTAGTTTTTGATTGATTTTTTTGTTAAATTTATGATTATTTTTAAATTAATGGTTTCAAATTCAATCAAACTGAAATTTTTGGTTTGTGTTCAAACTGAACCAAAATGACCAGCTCAATTTTGGACTGGATTTTTCAAACTGAAATATTTCAGTTTGGTTTCAATTTTCTTAACTAAGTCGATAATCTGAACTGCACCCATCCTTAATGCTCTGGCATATTTTAGAATTCAGGTGCAAGACTATGTATCTAGCATTTTCCAAAATCAAAAGTTGTTCTTATTTACAAATTCTATCGCTCTTGCTACACATAGGAGCACAACCCAGTGAACAAATAGATGATGTGGTATATTGAATTGACTTGCAAGAATAGCACAGTGCCCCAGTCCTCGAGCCCACTAATTGAAGAGATAAAACAATCATAGCAATAAGGTGTGTGAAGAATTTGGGTTGCTAGAGGGATCTTTCACAGCCATGGAACTCTATGTAAACAATCTGGAGGGATTCTTTTATTTAAACGAAAAATCTTAAATCTCCCTTGACCTCACCATATCTCAGTTTAGTAGACCAAATGTGGCCATATCATGTAAATGTATTTTCTCACCTATGACTTAACTTCTCGCACAAACAGGAAGATTTTATACGATTCAATTAAATGCAGCACTCTTTCATAGTTCAAAACACCATACGGAACCAGCATATGTGAACCAAATCATAAAATTATTTTTGAGTAAAAACACGTTTAAAACAAAGGTTGTCAAGTTGTTGGCCAAAACTCAAAAAGGTAGAAAATTCTAATTAAGACTCTCAGGAAGTTTCTAGTATGATTTTTTTTATTGGCCACTTGACTCATCTTGATAGCCTTGTACTTGTCAAAGACATAAAATGAGACCATATCGTTGCTCCATAGATTCCCAAAACAAGTTCGAAGGAGTTATTAAGTTGTGGTTGCCCACAAAAAAAAAATAGAAATAGTTTGAGTACATAAAAAAGAGGAGGTGCATAATTTGGGAAAAAACAAAGTAGGGTTTGGAGTTTGGAAAAACCTGGAACTTAGGTGCACCTTTGGAAAATCTACCAAAAAGTATGTGTAACATTAGATAAGCCCTTAAAATTGAATGAACTATTTGCATCCACTTTTTGAAACAGTACAGCTGAAAAAATAGAGTTGGACAAAAATGGAAACTACACATAAGGAGACAAGAGAACTATAAAGTTGATTCATCATTTTCAATCTCCTACATCAGCTGGTTTGCAATTAAAAGCAAACATAACTAATGAGTCTAATGATAGTTATTGGAGATTATACCAGGATGACCAAGCATTTACAAATCCAATTAAAAAGAAACCTCAAATTAGTCAAACTCACTAATTATTGTAGAAAGATGCATGACCCAGTAAGTTAGTGAGGTTCAACTTTGAACAAGGGATCATTACTCAAAATAACTAGCATATGAAATTTACATGTTGAGTTTAATTTCTATAATGAAATGAGTATATTAGTTGTTGGCACCAATTTTCGCCAACGAGAAGAGTATGTGACACACTAGTGTGGGTTATGGGTGAACTACTATTAAACAGGCTTAGGCATTTGGGGCAAGTGATTAGACCAAATCATTTAATAGGTCAGTTCACTTGTTTAATCAAAGTGTGACAACTGGTGTCAGAGCTGTCCTAATCTTGTGCAAGATTTTTTTTCTAATTTCATATAATTTTCATCTGACACCGTGAATGTAGAAACATAACAGCCCTAGGATACCAAAAGTTGAAACACATATAGAACCTTCATACACAATTATTTAATATTATAATTGAAAAAAGAAGCATACCATCTCCATAAAACATATCTATTGAAGGAACCCCAGCTATGTGCAAAAATGCAGAAAAATCTGAATCAGCTCTACCCAACCTTTCAATTTTCTGCATAAAACAATCATGATCTATGATGTAAAGATTGCATATGGAAAATAAAATGAGACTACTGAATACAAGCAACAGACTATCAAATTATTGAGAATAAATGTGACTCGTCAATCTTGAGTTGTAGGACATAGCATATGAAAACATAAATGCTCAAATCATTTCAATCTATGGATAAAACAATGTTTTATTATAAAAAATGAAAAACAAATTAATAGACTAAAAGATAATTTCTATAGCAAAGTTGGCAAATTGTATTACAGATAGAAAAAAGAAACCCCAACAATTTAGCTACCTCGGAATTTTCCTTTTCTGAACATGTACTCGTTATTCTAGGGAAAAAATGATAAAATTTCTCTGAATCAAAAATATTTATCAAATAAAGAAAATTTTGCATATTTAGACTTACATTAACACCCCCATTTTTTGCTACCCAAGTATCATAGACCGTAGTGCCTTTGATATCTGGATCCTGAATCTGAAACATCAAGGTGGCAATATCATATTAGAAAGCAAACAAAGACACATCTCATAGACAACAGCATAGTAGATCCAAATTTATAGAACTGATTTAATATCACCAACTAATTTGGCTCTAATGTTTAATTGTTAACAAAATCATTCTCTGTTCTTAGCCAAGGTTGTTGAGATTTTAATAGAGGTTATCGTTTTCATGAAGGAGCAAATCGTTAATCCTAAGGTTCATGTAAAAAATATATAAGTTGAGTATTTCTACCATGCTGCAAAAAATACATCACAAAATATATAATCCAAATAACAATATTTGATTTAACACCACAATATGATTAATGAAGTACATTTTTGTAAATACTAAAAATGCACATAAAGTTAAGGATATATTGTTAGATCAATATCACAAATCAATGCAGGGAACAGAGTAGCGATCTTTTGAACTCATGTTTTGAAATCTCAATTAATTAAACACCTTGCAAACGAGAGTAGTGCTTGTTTGATAAAGGAATAGGAAAACTACAGGAGAGATTGAATATGCTTAAAGAGTTATAGTACAAGAAGTAATATTCTAACCCTCAAATATTGTGCAAGCTTTTTTAAAGGTTTATATTGTTTAACATTAACTGGTTCAGGTTTCTTTACAATGCTCCTGAATCGCTGGTAATTTGGTTTGTATTAAATGGTCCTTCTCCAATTGAATCAGACAGATACCTGATCCAGTCAATTCAAACATAAGGTTCATATTGTATGTTCCAAATTGAATTGACAATCATCTGATTATGATAATCAAATTCTTAGTGTTTCATTGGTTGTTAGGTAGCATCAATGAAATGAAGAAACTACAAGATTGATGAAAATAAGATCACAAGCTCAAAATCTTAAACTAACCTACCTGTCAAATTTTCTATGAGTAGAGAAAAAGGAGGAGCAAATAGAACTTCCAAATAACTTGAAGTGTTGTTTATGATTATTTGAAGTGCTGTTTATGATCACCTGCTTCATCACTTGGACTAGAAGATCATCCAATTGGGGACTTGCACCAGCAAAAAAACCATCACCTTGAACAGCACAATCAACATTCAAGTACACCACAGCTTTTGATGTCAACAATCCAAGGTTCTGCTCAACCCATTCAGTAGATCCGATCTGTGAAGATAATAGCTTCTGTTTAGAAGAAAAGCGAATATACCACTTGATATAACTCAATCCTTATGAGACGTTCAGACTAGGACCTTAACCAAACAAGAATATCTCAAGGATTGCATGAATGGACAGATATTGTCAGGCATGCTACAATGCCAGTAATCAATATTTCCATTTGAATTTGTCACAATTTGGTCAAAGTAACACTTTCAAGGCAAAATCGATGGTGCTTTACAATCCCATTTCGCTCACTGCTACTATGAGAATCACTTTTGCTTTCTTTACTCTCGCTACAATTGAATCTGACTTTTTGTATGAGTAAATATAGGTGGAAGCCCCAATATTCATAAACATTGTAGAATACAATGAGTAAATAGCATACCATCCCAAACTCCTCAGCATCCCAGCTACATAAGATTATTGTCCTTCGAGGTCTCCAGCCAGATTGCAACAAACTTCCATAACGGCGTGCCACATCAAGGAGGGTAGCTGTTCCACTATTAGGATCCACAGCACCAAATGTCCATGCATCTCTGTGGTTGCCAAGGATGACATAACGATCAGGTTCCTCTCTTCCCCATATGACACCAAAAATATTTTGAATCTTTGCCAGCTTTCTATCTTCCTTAATGAAGACCAATAGATAGAAATATCAAAGAATTTTCCAATTTAAATAGTAGAAACAAAAAAAGTCAAAGGGACCAGTAAAGGATTGGAGGAGCTAACAATGAGTTTTATTCCAACAAAAAAGACAGGAGATCCACACCCACCAAATAGACAAAAAGATTATTTTCTGAAGAGAGATCATGAGTACAATAGATCATATAAGATATAATAATCCAATAGGTTTTAAAACATGAAAGTCAATATGGCTTCTTTGCTGCAATTTGTAAAGAAGATCACATAGATGAGTGGTGCAAAGAACTAGGACCTATATCAAGTTATATTACTAAACATTGACAGCAAAGAATGTTAGCAAATTCATACACATGTGCATCTCATGCATTTAAGCTGACAAGGATATTATAATGACTTGCGCTACTATTATCATATTTTTATATCACGTGATGTTATATCACAAGTGTGTGTAGACACCCTTTCAATGACTAATGGCCTACCAACTCAAGCAAATAATCAGTGGCCGGCTCATCATGAAAATTACGTTTTTGACTAGTTGTATCATGCATAGAATTCCGCATGCAAGCAACAGTAGATATATTCTATGGACAAAAGAAATGTTGTCCTACCCAAAATGTAGCGCCTCATAATTAAAAAGAAGAAAACACGGGTGTCGACCTTATCATTGCTTCACTTGGACATCCTCAATTGGGATTTGGGACCACATACTGGGATTGAATGAGATGCGACCAAAAATGAATTGATACGTTAGTAACTCCATAACAATCAGCCTACATATGAAAATGACGAGCATTCGTCGTCAACAGCTACTAGTATTGTTAGATAACACAAGACAGAATTGCTACAAACGGTGCCTTTTAGACATACAAGCCACTAATCTCTCCAAGGCGTTGGACCACTTTGCATCAGCCGAAGGCTAAAATTGCCGAGTAAAAAAGGACGGCAACAATTCGGTAATTCGGGAAAAACAAACATACTACATGCGAAACCGATGGATCGGGTAAGAGACCCCATCATTGACGGCCGTCCAAAAGGACGGGTGAGATTACCTGATAGGTGAAGTTGACCAACGTGGGACCTGGCCCGACGCCGCTCTCCGCCGCCAAACGCAATTCATCTTTCCATTCAAGCGGCATCGTGGGTCCACCGAGAGTACGAAGAATCTCCAATGCCACCACTTCCGCCACCGGCATTGACGGAATCTTTGGAAACCTCCGCTTCACGTCCGTCTCCTCGGTGCCGAGCCTCTCGCCTCCCTCGTCCGAGGTGGCAGCCCATCCGGGGGTCAGCGGATCGCCGACCCCATCGAGCAACACGGTCCCCCTCTCAACCCCACCGAGGTCGGCCACCTTAAAAATCAGTAACGCTTTCGCCCCCTTCGCCGCAGCCCTCGCCACCACCGCACCCCGGTACTCCCCGCCACGCCTCGCGATCGCGATGCACCCCTTGACTTCGATGCCCATCCGATGGAGCACGACGTAGTCCTCCTCGCGTCCAAAGTTGACGTAGACGGCGGGGGCGACGGCAGCGCCGGAGGGCGAGTAGGCGTGGTACGGCGGGACGGCGGCTGCGAATGGGTCGGCTGGCTCGGTGAGGGAGAGGGACTTCAGGAGGGATCCGTCCGAGCGGAGGAGTGAGAGGGAGGCCGAGGCGGGGTAGGAGAGGAGGGGATAATAGTCGACGGCAAAGGCGCGGAGGCCGGCGGATCGGAAGTGAGAAAGAACGTAGGAGACGAGGACGGAGGCGGCGGGTGTACCAGCGAGATGAGGGTGGAGGGTGAGGGCGCGGAGGTGGAACGCGATGGTCGCATTGGCGCCGGAGGAGAGGGCGAGGAAGAGACGCTGAGCAACGGTGGGGGAGATTCCGTCGGGGCGATCGGAGGAGGAAGAGGGGTGGAAGAAGTAGAAGAAGAGGAGGAAGAGGAAGAATAAGAGGAGGATGAACAGAGCGGCGCGGTGGAAGTGCTGGGGTTTGGGCGGCATCGAAGGCGGAAGAGAAGCTTCGAGAAGGAAGCGAGTTGAAAAGAGAGGAAGAAGGGAAGAACCGAAGGAGAGGAGAAGGTGACGGTGGAAGTGGCGGCGGCGGTGGGGGTCCGGTGGAGGCAGACGTAGGTCGTCGCTTGCGGTAACTTTAATACAGTGACGGTGATAAGAATGGTGACGATAAAACGCAAGAGAGTGAGTGAAGGGGAGCGCATCCAGGTGGAGTGGGAGGTGATGGTGGCATTAGTATTACCGGTGGGTGGCCTTTGTATGGTGTTGGCAGGGGAATGGAATAAGAGAATGGGAAAGGACGGAAGGGGACAACCTGATTGGAAGGATCAATTCTATAGGGGACACCTTTTACATTCTTTTTTGTCATAAGTGTGTGCCCAAGAAAAATGTAACACATAAAAGGAGCACCTTTTTCAAATTATTAAAAGGATATTTTATTATAAACATTTTAAATCAATTGTTCGATTTAGTTAAAATCTAATAAAAATATTTATCGATTGGATCATTGCCTAACAATTTAAGTTGAAATTATTATATAAATTATAATTTTAAAAAAATGTATGTAAAAAATCATTAAAGAAGATCAAATGGTTGCTTCCTTTTAAAACAAGTGGCCCTTAGTTTGTTGATTGTCTTGTTGGAATCTGAAATTTTGTTGCTGCTGTTATCACAATGGCATCATGGGAATAAAAGAAAGATTGCTTTGCCACAGTTTAAGATATTCCGATGTTTCCACATTCTCACAAAAATATTGAGTAATTAATTCTGAAATGAAGATATGGATGTTTAGCCATAGTAAAGATCAGAAAAGTATGTTTAGACGAAAGACGAAAGACAGTGGAGAGCTCTGTTTTGAAGGGAAAGTTAAGTAGGCTCTAGTAGTTGAAGATATGAATGTCAATAAATAAGCCAAACCTTGGCCTTCTCATTTCCATATAATTGACACAAGTATTGATGTATTTTTTTAATCCTCAGAGTTTCACCTTTCCTCCTGATCTTTACCGATCTATATAACAGGATATAATTCTTCGCACTAATAAACAAGTCCAAAGGGCCAGTAAACTAATGTAAAAAACTAAGAAAATTGTCTGTTAAATCTACGTTAATGGATGAAGTGAAGTGATACTGTTCCGGTTGAAAAGTATCACTGATCAGGTCTCCTCACCAAGGTGAAGAAGTCTCTAGAACCTGAGAACAAAGCAACAGTAAGATGGAAGGTCAGGGGATGTCCTGGCGCGACTACTCCGATACTTAAGCCAAAGGGCCAGTAAACTAATGTAAAAACTAAGAAAATCGTCTGTTAAATCTGCGTTAATGGATGAAGTGTAGTCGGACGAGGATACTGAGGAGGTTCCCCTGAAGAAAAAAATTAGTTTACGCGTGGAAGTAAGAATGATCGATCTGTTCACCAGTTCTATTCCAAAATTTTGTTTTTAATTAGATCTATTTCATTTCCAAATTTGGAGACTGATTAAAATCTCATTTTTTTTATTTTTGAAATCATAAGTTTTATATATATGTTAGGAATTTTACAGAAGTAATATTAATTGGTTTTTTCTCTCCAAATTGCTTTTTAGTGTTTTATAAATCCTTGGAATCAAAGATTCATTATATGCTACAAAATTATAATTATTTATTTAGTTAATTGCTTTGATTCTCTCTCTGTATGTATATTTAAAAATGGTAATTTCTTAGTTAATTAATTCCAAGTATTTTTTTTTAAAAAATTACAATAAGAATAAAATCCAACAAGATTCTAATTTTACGTTTGGTAGAAATGGGCCTTCCGGTTCCGTGCTTGGTTTAAAGTCAATCAACCATTAAATCCAAAAAAAAAAACGTGTCGAAATATTTTTTTTAAAGACCAAACTAAAAAAAAACGATATTAATCGAACAAAGACAAAAATATTACCATGCGATACAAAATATAGAATCATCCACCATCATGCCTCAGCATCATTCCTTTAAAATTATTGTTGAAAATTATCACCGGCTCTAGAAATTTAATATTTTTATTTTAAAGATGGCATTTTCTCATATTTATTTATCTTTTTGAAATTCAATATTTGAAGAAGAAGCAACGCGGAGAGAGAGCGCCACCGACACCGACAACTTCCTCACTCCTACTACTTACCGTAACAGAACTACCACGTATGGTACCGTCAGTCAACTATCCTTCGATCAGTTGGGCCGGCATATCTCTCCAATCGCATCGACAGTAGGATGCTGGGTGCGGCATGAACGAGTATTGGTGAAATTGCCTTCGCCTTCGAACAGTCGAGCAGGAATTAAAATGGAAAGGATATCTCACCTAAAACTTGCACCCATTCGCGAACTCCACCTCCGTTTCGGACGTTGACCCCACTACTGCGTGTTAAAAAATAGCTGATATAGACCGCGGGTTCCCTCGGCTGGTAAAACGTCGCCATCAGTTACTTACCACCCATTTCCATACTCTCACGTATAGTTATGTCCACCCACTTTTTTTTTCTTGCCGTAGCATTTAATTAATTCAGAAAGTAAACAAATAATTTATTTTTCATATTTCTAAATTTAAAACAATCTCAAACACATTTGTTTTGTAGCTCAATTTTTTTAAAAATAGACTTCGCGCAGAAAGAAGCAAACAATGCAGACTGCTCCGCTTCAAGCTTCAATCCACGACGAGGGCTAGCCTTTCACTTGCTTCCGCAGGGTAGGTGGGTCCTGTTCCGATCGTGACTGAGGCAAGATACCATTTAATTAACCCATAATGGGTAGAAGAACAGAGCCAAGGAAATAGCATAAGAGTACATTGGTCTTTTTCAGCGTAGTTAAAAGTGACCGAGTAAAGGAAGCGTGGGGACCACCCGCCATCACCAGCCTGTTGGGATGCGTTTTCATTGGGCCTCGTGTTCGCATCCCCCTAATCAAAAGGGTAACAAATCGGCGATAAGAGGGCTCACGGAGATCTTCTCCGCTGTACTCGTCGCCATGAATCGCCCCTCCGTTGGCGGTGCTTCTTCTCGGTTGCTACTTTGCGTTCTCTCTGCTATCGCCGTTGCTGTCTCTGCATCGACCTCCTCTCCTTCTTTGCCAGCAACTCCGGGATCTGAGTCCTCCGCTGTCACATTGGCCGGCGCGTCCAATTCTAGCGGGCAGATTAACTCCAATTCCGTCCTCGTTGCCCTTCTCGACTCCCACTACACTGAGCTGGCGGAGCTGGTGGAGAAGGCACTCCTTCTCCCATCCCTCGAGGCCGCCGTCGGAAGCCATAACCTCACCATCTTCGCCCCTCGAAACGAGGCGCTCGAGCGTGACCTGGACCCCGAGTTCAAGCGCTTCCTTCTGGAGCCTCGCAATCTTCGCTCCCTGCAGACCCTGCTCCTCTACCACGTCGTCCCCGCGCGTATCGCTTCTGGAGTCTGGTCTCAGATCCGCCATCGCACTCTTGCTGGCGATCACCTTGATTTGGAGGATAATAAGGTGGGCCTTGCCGCTGTCGTGCACCCGGACGCGGTGATTCGCCCCGATGGTGTGATCCATGGAATCGAGCGGCTGCTGGTACCTAGATCCGTGCAGGAGGACTTCAATCGTCGGCGGAGCCTCGCTGCCATTTCTGCCGTACTTCCTACCGCTGCGCCGGAGGTGGACCCGCGCACCCATCGCCTCAAAAAGCCGGCGCCGCCGGTTCCGCCTGGTGCTCCACCCGTGCTTCCGATCTACGACGCTATGGCCCCTGGTCCTTCGCTGGCACCTGCACCCGCGCCGGGGCCCGGATCCGGCAAGCATTGGTTCGACGGGGAGAGCCAGGTGAAGGACTTCATCCAGACTCTCCTCCTCTATGGAGGCTACAACGAGTTCGCAGACATCCTGGTTAACCTCACGTCGCTCGCTACGGAGATGGGCCGGCTGGTGTCGGAAGGTTACGTGCTTACCGTGCTGGCGCCGAGCGACGATGCGATGGGGAGGTTGACGGCGGACCAGCTCAGCGAGACCGGGGCACCGGAGGCCATCATGTACTACCACCTCATCCCGGAGTACCAGACGGAGGAGAGCATGTACAACGCCGTCCGACGGTTCGGAAAGGTGCGCTACGACACGTTGCGGCTGCCGCACAAGGTGGTAGCGCGCGAGGCTGACGGTTCCGTCAAATTCGGCTCCGGCGAGGGCTCTGCCTACTTATTTGACCCCGACATCTACACCGACGGCCGCATCTCCGTACAGGGTATCGACGCCGTCCTCTTTCCACCCGACGAGGAGGCGCCACCCACCACTCCTCTCTCCCCTGCCACCCGCAAGACTGAGCTCGCCCAGGTCAAATCCAAGTCCAAGCTCAAAGCCAAGCTCAGAAGAGGTAACCTCTATCCTCCACTTCTTCTTACCTGCCTCTGCAATGCGGTCTCTTATTTTTCCGGCGCCTTTTGCGGGCGCGCATTCCGGCATATTCCGTTTTTATGTATATTTTTTTACTCTATTAAAACTCACTAAGTATTACAATCTGTCGAACATGTTGCAGCCCTTTAGACTTATTAGTAGTTTTATTAATTATCATACCTAGTGGCCTGTGCAATGTGGTTCGTATTAGTTCGCTGATTTAGAATTGGTGGAAAGCAGAGTTGTCGGTGGAGTCTATGCTTTCTGGTGAAGAATCCCTTTCATCTTTCTTGCAAATAAAGTCTTTCGCCCTTTTTGTAATTTCAGTTTGACCTCCATAACCTCCATAATGTATCTATTTATTAATTTATCCTTAATAGTTTAAATATCACATTTTTACTAAATAATATTAAAGGCAGAAGTATTTTGTTTCTTCTTATAAATTATGAATTTTACTTTTTAAATTTTAACCTCTTTTCTCTCTCTTTGTTTTTTGTTTCTTGTTTTTCACATAACATTGATTTGTGGATGGCAATAGATGCGAAGGATGAGAGTGTTTGTTCTTGATCAGTTCAATTGTTTTTCATTATTAGCACGTTATATTGTTTAGTAGAAATAGTTGATTTGTTACCTATTACGTTTTAGAATAGATTTATTTTTATTCTTTTGGTAGCTTTATAAAAACAGGCCCAGTTTTGTTTTTAAAGCAAGCTTTGCAGTTATTCAGATTAATTAATACATGTTTGCTATCATTCATTGCAGGTAAATTATTAGAAATTGGATGCAATTTGCTTGGGGTGTTGGGTCAGGGCTCTAAGTTTGCCACCTGCCAATAGACAGAAGAATCAAATAAGATAAAAGGTGAAAAAACTGATGCACCTGCCCTGCTCCATTCTTTACATAATAAAATTGTTGTTGCATAGTGGGGGATGAATTGAGTGTTTGTATTGTCGATAATAGTCATGACTGAGGCATAAGAATTTGTATAGGAAATGTTCTTTTTGTTATTGCTATCGTCATCATGTTTGTTTTGACACAAAGTCAAATTCCAAATAATGGCCTCAAAAGTTTTATTTTCTCTTTCAACCATCATTGACTTTAATACCCTTGTAGTGGTAAGAAAGTAAGATGGTAAGGAACCGTAGGATTTATTTATTGGCTACAGATGGAGTTTTGATCGTGATCCATAGCTAGCTGTTTCCCTATAATATTTGTCTCCGCTCTTCAGTGTTCTGCCAGCCTGGCTTACACATGGAGATCGCTGTGCCCAGTTGTAGTCCAATATAATCCTTTCCATTTGTAATTAAAAATAACTTGTCCATCTGGGAACAGAGGAAGGATAGTTCATAGCGCTCTGTTTTGATATTTTACCCAAGTGTTCTGAAATAGACATGTCATCCACCAATTCAACCAAAAAATCATTGAACCAAATAAGATATTGTTGTCCAATTCATGTACAATTAAGGTTGAATATTCAATTAAAATTAAATCGAATAGAATAAATTAAAAACTGAATAAATCAATTTTTTTAAAATCAATTGAACCGATTGAATTTTTAATAAAAATTAAATAAATCAAACTGATATTTTTTAATTAATTTGGTTAAAAATTAAATTAATTAAAACTTTTAAATATTATAAAAATTTTATTAATTAATTAAAATTTTATAAATTTATTTACTTAAAATTTATAAATTATTTTTTTCTAATTTAAATAATTCAATTTATTCAATTTAACCGAATAAAAAATTTTAAAATTGAAAATCGAACCGAATTAACTGATTTTTTTAAAAAAAAAATCAAAATTTTGAAATAACTGAATCAAATTTTTTAATTCGATCGGTTCGATCGATTTATTTGACTTAATCAAATTTTTTCTCACCCCTATGTACAATTACTTTGCAAGTCAATTCAACTGTTTGATACCAGCAGAGAAAGTTGAGATTTGAGCTAAAACGAAAGCAATCTAAAGTCTAATAGAAGCAAACTAAGCTGTGGCAATTCAGAAGGCTCGTCGATCACCATGGGCTTAAAAAACATAAAGAAAATGATTACACTTACCATACAACAACATAGACACTCAGTTCCTAAACACTCTATGAATGATAATTACATTTTTTTTCAAAAAAAAAAAAACAAGAACTAGTCGTCTATGTGATCCATACTAACACTCGAACAACAAAACTCCGAGTGAACATTTGACTTTCCTATCGATCATATGTAAATATTTCAGAAATAATTGTGTTGGAACATCAAGTAGTCCAAGAGTACCTTGTTAGCTAATCTTTAAAGCGTCCCAAAAGCAATAGCTAAATTAGATTGCCTCCCTTTCTTGCCGAATCCACCGAATCCAACATTTCCTTTATGCATCATTGCTACAAATTCGTGGTAATCTATGCGTCCATCCTGCAAAGAGGTAAAGGAGAAAAGGTGAGGAATTTCCTGTCCTGATATAGTTTATCGGCAAAAGGTTATAGTAGATGTCATAAAATTTACATTATCTTGATCGACGTCTTTGATCATATCCTCTAGTTTGACATCTTCTATACCAAACTCTTCACAAGCCTTTTGTAGCTCATCTTGAGTTATGTAACCACTCCCATCTTTGTCGAAATATGAGAAGGCAGCAAACAAATGGTCCTCCTTCTCTATCTTGTTTAGGTGCAAAGTGGCAGCTACAAACTCACCATAGTCGATAGTGCCACTATTATCAAAATCTGCCTAAAATTTCCAAATCCCAAGAAATAGAAACAAGATGATAAGAAAGAGTTTTGAGTTAATATGCTTGATGAAATCTTGTCATTTGTTTTGTGTTCAACACGTATTCTCAAGAAAATGAAGTGATCATGATGTACACAACTTTGGTGGACAATAATGGCAAAAGGATATGTTCTTTTAACAGAATCCTGGTTGTTAAACTGCACATCATGATAACTTTTGCATTTTTGAACACTTACCGCTTGCATAAGTGCAGAAATCTCGGACTCCTTTAGATTAGCACCAACTCTTTCTAAACCAGCCTTGAGTTCTTCAAATGTTATTTGTCCACTATTGTCTGTGTCTATCATCTTAAACATTTGCTTTAGGCCAGCAATTTCATCCTCCGAAAGTTGTTCAGCAATTACCTTCAAAATCTCATCTTAGAACACAGGATTCGGAGAAAGCGGAGATGATAAAAAAAACACCATAACATAAAATATTTGAACCAGTGTAATGACAGGAAAGAAAATAAGATGCTACATTGGAAGGACATGAATATGGTCGAGTCAACTTGTGCATTGTGACAATAAAACTGAGCTTCAAAGAATCACAGGAATCATTGCGATGTCAATAAGTAATGAGAAAAGAAACTACAGGAAAATCATCTTTGTTATGCAACATGCATGCAATGATCATAACCAAAACTGGAGAAATACTGTGATTTTTTGGAGTTAATTGATAAGCTCTTCAGTTGATTTGCCCAATAATCATTCATAAGAAAACATCCTATTAGTATCAACATTTAGTGCATTTTCCCCAAATAATTTCAAAGCTTACTCTTATAGCCATCTTTTTCAGCTTGTTCATTGCACAGAAGTGCTTCAATCGAGATAGGACAGCAGAGTCCAGAGGCTTATCGGGAGCCACTCCATCTATCTGAACCCATGGATGACCTGAGAGGAAACCAAGAACAAGTTAAGCAAATAAAATTCATAGTAAAACTAGATCTATGAAATAGGTACATTTACCAAGCTAGTCAAATTACCAAACTGTCATGTGGATGTGTTTTGAATCATGAAATAGAGAGAATAAGACCAAACAACAAAGCTACAACAAGACTTTTTCATGTGGATGTGTTTGTTTTATATGCAGTAGATACAATAGAACCATACTCACAGAGAAACACAATAATTAATAACTCTTGGACACAGATTAATAAATTTGCATAAACACTGATGCACCTGAATTAATAATAATTACTTACGCAAAACATCATGGGCATTTAACCGCCTCTTGGGGTCCCTAATAAGCATTCTTCTTACAAGATCTTTGGCACTATCGGAGATGCTTGGCCATGGATCTGACTCAAAATCAAGAGTTCCATGTAAAATCTCTTCGAATATACCTTGCTCGGTTTCTGTGAGTGTTGTGAATTACAGAAGATATTAGATCAGAAAAGTATAGACAAAATGGTGCTTATATAATGGGAAATATACAAACAGTATAACTTTGCTAATAAAAACTGACAAGAATAGAGAATAAATTCTCACCAGCCCAAAATGGAGGAACACCACTAAGAAGAATATAAATGATAACCCCAGCACTCCAAATATCTGCCTCAGGACCATAACGTTTTTTTAGGACTTCAGGAGCAACATAATAAGGGCTGCCAACCACATCAGTGAATCGTTCTCCTGAACAAGATAACTCGGCCATCAATAAGCTGGATGAAAGAATTTCATGCACAACTGCTCCATGAAACTAGAGCAGATTAATAGTACTTATGCAATCATTCTTTCTATGAGATATGTCATATTTAAGCAACTTCATCCATTTAAATGTTCTTAGATGACATTGGGTATTTGGAAGGACGACAACAAAAACTTTGTAAGTGAGACAAAGCAACTAGTGAAAATATGAACAGCATCTGAAGCCCATGATAGAATAAAATTCTTTTACCTTAATTCCTATATAGCTAATCAATATCCACATGGATGTTGAATAAAATTATTTTACCTCAATTTCTATATAGCTAATCAATCCAGCATTGAAGCCCATGATTAGGACCATAATCTAGATGCAAAGTAAAGCTTGGATAAATCAACTCAAATGTTTAATTGACTAAGAACTACTAAAACTTTCAGGTGATTCAAAATAAAAGATGTTGAAAGAAAGTTGGATATATTTACTATGATCCTGCAAGACAATTAGGACCAAAATCACAAGCATGCTCAAGCAAAGATGCATCTTGAGTTGCATAACAATATTAACAAGAAGAAAATTGAAAGAAGAAGATCAGCACCTGGTTTGAAGAAAATAGACAGTCCAAAGTCAATTGTCTTAAGAGGTGCATCCTCCATTTGGTTGACAAAAAGAAAATTTTCCGGCTTCAAATCACGATGCATGACCCCCATCGAGTGGCAAGCTTCTACAACACCTACGATTACCCTTGCGAGCTCCGCAGCCTTTCTCTCTGTGTAGTGCCCCTTCTGAATGATTCTGTCAAACAGCTCGCCCCCAGCACATAGCTCCATGACAACATGAACAGCCATTGCGTCTTCATAAGCCTCTTTGATGGAAACGACAGTTGGGTGGCCGGCCAAGTGATGCATTATTTGGATCTCCCTCCTAACATCTTCCACATCCTCATCCGTCGTCAACTTTCTCTTCAAAATGGACTTGCAAGCAAACTCATTGCGAGTTGCCTTCTCTACGCAGAGATATGTGGTACCAAATTGTCCTTGTCCGAGCTTCCTACCTAAGCTGTAAATATCCTTCAAATTTTCAGTTTGGCGCTTCAAAACGAAGTCTGCTTGTAGCCCTGCGATACTGGAGGCTCTCTTGACATGTGCGGGCCTGTTGGGTCTGTCCGTTGACGACCTGTCAGGTGCAGGTTTCGCCTCCACTACTGGGACCTTGACAGGCTTCTGCTCATCTTCATGAATGTTAACCGGTCGGGGCGCCTGGGTGTCCGCTTTAGCTGATGAGGACGAGGTGGAGGACCCTTCGCCGGAGCCTTTGCTACCAGAAGCTGTAAGAGAGTCCTGCTTTGCACGGCTTCGCCAAAAAGTAGCAGACAATGATTGAAAGAATGCATTTCTCGAAAGGGTCGTTGGTCCAACGCATATATTCCCCATTTCGATTCAAGAATCAATGTTCCCGGCGATGCCTCTTCGACATTGGATCGAACTGCTCGTGGCAAATCCAAACAAAACTGAATCCCACGCCCTATGTCGATCAAATTCCTTGCTTTGCTGGAACTCCGAGACAAGACCACGTAAAAATTGGATCTTGCAACGCGGATGCGCATTCAAGTTTACAAACCGATCAAATGGAAAACAATGAGAAACCGAGAAAATCCCCTTCATGCGTAAAGAAGCGATTCAAAAACATTTGCGGAATCGAAACAAAACGAAGGGGGAGATGTCGACAAATCCCCCGTCCGATTCAGAAGGGCCTGTCTTGCGACGAATCCCGCGAAGAGAATGTGGAGGAGAGGAAGGGAGGCGGAGGAGGACGGAAAACAGGAAGAGGACGTGCCGAGGTCAGCGGAAACCGGCAGCTTTCCGTCGCATCTCATGGGCGATTGTATTCGGCTCTACCTATCACGAAGCCAAACGATTGAAGAATTAATTTTTACTTATTAATCATCCACATTAAGCAATTGGAGGAATATGGTCGATGGGTGATTGAAATTTAGGAATGAAACGGAAATAGAATAATTTTATTTCACATTTTAGAGATTAATCATGACTTTAAAGAACACACCACATCTTAATAATTCATGAAAAAAACAACTACAAATCACGACCAATGTTGAAATTAATATAATTTATTTATTTTTTCTTAGGAAGGTGAGAATGCAAATAGCACAGGTCCAATAATTTCCTTGATTTTTTTCTATAATGGTATCTCACTCATTAATCTTAAAGTGATTAATTCTAAAATTGAATGATTCAACAGATGACCTACTCAGCTTGATAAATTTTTCTCCTTAAATATAATATATTTTGAGTGAAATTTGAACTCTTCTTTAAGGAGTTTGTCCCATCTCTTACTATTACACCTTCAAATATCTAATAATTTCTTTGATTTTTTTATACCACTATCCAATTTATACTATAACTAATTCTAGGATGGACGGTTCAATCTCATATTCTACCTATCAAATAAATTCAAAAAGTGAAATGACTTTTGACTTAGCACCCCAACGTTATCAGTTATTTAAATGTCGTATGTATTGCCTAGATTTTGAACTCTAGTTACTTGAGAAAAACATCATGTCTCCAATTCGATCTCCATAAAAAAATTTCATCAACTATCAGAATAAATCGAGCCTCCGATTCAGTCCCATAAAATTTTTTTATCTACTATCAGAATAATCAAAAAGTACAAATAAATCCTAATAGACAATCCAATATCATAAGATTTTTAAACTCCTCAAATTTAATATGTTTATATGAAATTTGAATTTTTTAAAGAGTTCATCCCATTTCTTATCATCGCATAGTAGCCCGGGACTCCAATAATTTTTTTGATGATCCCTGCTATGTGTGCTCTGTATTCTTGTTTTATCTTGTGATGGCAGTGGCTGTCCGTTTAGGACTAGATGCAGCTCATCCCTTCAATTTGTTTCAAGTGTAGCTTTTCTTGTGTCCTCTCTTTTTGGACCTTTCTTCCTTCTTCAGTTGTCCTAAATTTATATGACTGCTGCCCATCATCTTTATTTGTTCTGTATATGTTTGCGGATCAATTTGGATTTGCTTGTCTTTTCACGGAGTTTGCAGTAAAACGATCCAGTAATTTTCAGTATCATTTAATTGTTAATAAACAAAGTAAAAAAACAGCCGTCTTCAATTAACCTGAGTGAATTGATTATATTGTTAATTTGTGGAACTAAACCCAAGATAGAACAAATATTAATCAGTCCAGTAATTCCTAAAAATATTTATTTTCCTTTCTCTTAACCATTTTATGTAAATATTTACATAATCCATTATCCATTCCGACGGGTTCTCTTCATCAACCTCATGTCACTATGACACTGATCCTTGCATCATTTAGACAATTATCTACTATAATATTATTTAAATTTAAATAAATTTTATTTTATTTTATTATTATTAATTAATTTTTTAAAATGTACTTAATTCATAATCAAACATTCAATTTTATATGACAATTTATATAACTGTATAAGTCTAAATACCAGTTTTAAAATATCTCTTTAATACTTTACTATTATAAAAAATATTAGATGTCCTCCCTCCCCTCGTTTTAACCATTCTTTCATCCCTGTAAAAAATAATCTAGAATTTTTTTATATATTATTGATTTGACAGACATATATACTATTTTTAAAATTTTATTAAAATCATATTAAATAGTTGTATAATTTAACTTTAATTTTAAATAATTATGATTTTAAAAAATTTATTTTACATTTTAACAATAGAATTTAAAATTAAAATAGATGAATGTACACACTCGTTTTCGTTGAGAATTATTTAAAAATTAACGGCATCATAACGGCGTCACGCCGACCGTGAATAACCGTTTGTTTTTACTAATTTGTATTTATTTTATTTTCCTAATATTTCTCCTCGTGCCAATGTGAACATCGTTTCTCTGCATATTTTCTGCTATCGGTCGCGTTCCTTCTCGATTCCTTCGATCTCTGTACAGATTTTCCCACAAACTTCTACTTTTCCTCCCCTGCCGATCGATCCACCTGCTCTCGGCTCCTTTTGATCGGAAAGTAACAGTTTTTCTCAGGATTTCGACCGCATTTTGGTGGAAAATTGGCGTTTTCTCGGCAATCAGGGGGGTTTCTCGGTGCTTCCGCCTCGAAATTGTCCGCCAGAGAGATTCTAGGCATTCTTCTCCCAGGCCGTTGGATCGTCTGCGGTGATGGTGGGAAGGATAATGCGGTGGCGGTCACGGCCGCCGCTGCCGAATAAGTTTAAGGTGAGGCTACAGGTGAAGAGGGTCGAAGGGGTAAGAGCCGAGAAGGAGCCGGACGTGGAGAGAAAGGTGATTGCGGAGGTAAGATGGAAGGGGCCGAAGGTGACCCTGAGGTCGCTCACGAGGACGGTGAGGAAGAACCGGACGAGGGAGGAAGAGGTGGACGATGGAGGCGTGGTAGTGTGGAATGAGGAATTTGAATCTGTGTGCACCCTGACTCCGAACAGGGAGAATGCATTTTATCCATGGGAGGTTGCAATCAATGTGCTCAATGTGAGTTTAAAAAGGCCTTCTTGCATTCTGCTGTTTGTTATCATGTTTGCTCTTCGACCTTCTGCAAACATTTCCTTCACAGTTCTGTCTGAAAAATGGTGATTATTAGGGTTATCTTGCCCAGATTGCATAGTTTTGGTTCATAATTACACAGTTGATGCACGATTCATCTCAACACTGATATGGAATTTCAAAATTTTCACATAGGTGAAAACTCTTAATAGTTTCAGGTTTTGATTAGTCATTTAGTAATTTTGTGAGTTTTCTGGTTGATGCATGTTAAGTAAATGTTGTTCTTTGTCGTTGTATTGTGAAATAATCAAAATCTTGCAATTTTAATCTGTATGTATGTTCTATTCTCCTTTCAATTTATTTTGTTTAATCCTTTTCCTTTCCACAGATTTTTCATTGTTTTAAGTTTTGTTAATCTGACTCTATCGTTTTCCTTGCTCATTCTTCATATTAATTTTGTGAAGCCTGACAGACTTTAATTAACAGTTCTCTTTTGAGAATTCTATATGTTTAAATACTACTGTTAGTGTTGGTATCTTACAGCTGGAGATACTCTATGCTTTATTTTCAAAGCAACATTTGTATCCTTGTCTTTCCTGCTTAGTCAACTATTGCACGTGTCCCCATCGCTTCACCAGCGTTTACTACCATTTTCCTGATAGGTTTGTTTAGAATCGAAGATTATTTCATTTCCAAACATGTAGATTTGTTTATATTGATATTTGTCAAAATGATTAACACCATCAACAATTCTTTTGCATCCATTTTTTAGTTATTTGGTGGATGGTTTCAAATATATGCATATATACCTTTTACTTTTTAGTTCCATTCTCAAAATGAAAAACACATTTCCTTGTGAAAAATCTCAGTCATACAAATATTTTTGTTGGCAATAAGTCCGAACTTGATAATGTTGAAATTTCCTATGTGCTGTGAACTTGATGACTTAGTACTTCATTGAAATTCTTAAATCCTTGCATTCTTAGATTTATTTAATTTTTTTCAAGTAAATAAGTTTCACTCCATTCAAACCTGCTTGAAAGAGCAATGTAGCCAGTTTACTATTTGGCATACTAAACCTGCTTTACTTGAAAACATATCACATAATAAAGAGTTTATTGGATCTACTTATGTTTGAACTCAATATCTTGTGCTAACCTAAATAGAATTCCTTCTGGCCTAGAGCTCAATCCCTGTTGCAAAGAACAAGGTATCTCTTCTTGGAGTGGCTTCAATGAACATTGCAGAATTCATTACTGCTGAAAAGGAGGTTGATCTAAGTCTTCCGTTGTCATTGCCTACTGCTGCAGAGCCTCAGTTATCCCTTCACGTATGTTAAAAAACTTGGTAGACACTGAGGTTTGATGTTAGAATATATAAGATTGCTATTTCATTATATTTAACAATTAATGATAGAGGCTAGTAGAATAGTAGACTAGTTCCTCTTAACTTGCTTAATTTCATTAAAAGTTGTTCTTTTTTTTTGTCTGCAACGTGAAATGTGTGGTAAATGGCCATAGTTTATTTCTTTTCAGAGTAATTTTCATGGAACACTCTCCCCTATATGCCTATGCTCATTTACTTTCTCTTTCATTTTTTTGCTTAGCTTCTTGGATCATTGTCTTGAACATTTTTATCTAAGTACACACTTCCACAATGTGACATTTGAGTTGGGTTCATTTTACATTTTACAGGTAGCTCTTAATATATTGGAATTTAGAGTTTCTGAGTATTCACATGATGTGATACAGAGGCCACTTACATCTCCCATATCACCTCCCTCTGTTGAAGTTCTCCCTTTTGAAAAAGATGAGCATCCAACTCTCAAAGCTGGATGGAAGAAGGTGAAAACTTTGACTGAGTTTGTGTCTATTCGGAGATCCAGTAAGGCATGCCAAGATGATGATGGCAGTGAGAAATGCTCTTCTAGGAGTGATGATGCGGAGTATACTTATCAATTTGATATGGATTCCACTGACGACGATGACAAAGAAATAGAAGACAACAAAAAGGATATTAAAATTAGGAAGTCATTTAGTTATGGCACATTAGCAACTGTTAACAATATTAGTTCTGAGATGAAATCAGATGGAGAGTTTGAAGATTGGGTATATTACAATCATAGAAGATCAGATGTAAATTCTTCACATGTGAAGGAAATAATCATCATCATCATCAGTTCCTGAACTTTCGATGCCAAAGAGGAGCATCCTTTCTTGGAAGAAAAGGAGGTTGAGATTTATATCTCCTAAGCCTAAAGGGGAACCATTATTAAACAAAGCAAATGAAGAGGGAGGAGATGACATTGACTATGACCGAAGGCTGCTTAGTTCCTCAGATGAATCTCATTTTTCAATCGTATGTTTTTTTCTCTTGTTTGACAAACATGTAGTAAGTAATAAATGAAGAATCTGGAGGGAAATCAATAATGTTATCATGTTCATTTGCAGAGTTACAAAGGAGAGGATGATGATGCTACAGACCAATCACCATATCCAAATTTGACAACGACTGCTTTGTCATCGGGAGATGGGAATCAAAAGCTATAATGAACCGTGACAGGAACATGAAGCTTGCAACTGAAATCTTTTTTGCATCTATCGACCAGAGGTGCGAGAGTGCATCAGGTGAGAGTGCTTGCACTGCTCTTGTTGCGGTTATTGCTGACTGGTTTCTTAGAAACCAGGATTTGATGCCTGTCAAATCACAGTTTGATAGCCTCATCCAAGAAGGCTCCCTAAAGTGGAGAAAGCTTTGCGAGAACCAGGAATATATGGAACGCTTTCCTGACAAACACTTTGACCTTGAAACAGTAATTGAAGCAAAGATTGGGTCAATTTCTGTGGTTTCAGATAAATCTTTGATTGGTTTTTTCCATCCCGAAGGCACTGACTGCAACAATGCCTTTGACTTCCTACATGAAGCCATGTCTTTTGACAGTATGTGGGATGAGATCTGCCAATCTGGTTCAGAATGCTCAACTGATGGATGCAAACCACAAGTATATATAGTCAGTTGGAATGATCATTTCTTTATCCTCAAGATTGAACAAGATGCTTACTATATAATTGACACACTTGGTGAGCGGCTCTACGAGGGGTGCCAGCAGGCATACATCCTAAAGTTCGATGACAACGCATCCATTCGTAAGGTTTCGAGTAACACTGAGTCTGTAAGTGGCGTTGCTGAGTGCTTGGATCAGGAGAATGACATGGCTATGGAAGGAGATCTTGTGTGCAGGGGGAAGGAGACATGCAAGGAATACATCAAGAGCTTCTTAGCAGCCATTCCAATCAGGGAACTGCAAACCGACGTCGAGAAAGGGCGGATCACTTCAACTCTCTTTCATCAACGCCTGCAGATTGAGTTCCATTACACTCAGTGATCCAATGAGCTCAGTCTCTCGACTCCGTATCAACATGCAGATGCTACAGCTCAAGAATTTACGCAACCGCCAGAAGTTCTTGTTGTATAGAATTTATGATGTTCCAGGCTATCGTTTTTGTGTTTTTCGGTGATGGCTAATAGAGATTAGTCCCTTTTTTTTCTTTTTCAATTGACTCAACTAACAATATTAACTTTGTGGTGTGTTTCCAGCCCTATTATGAAGCTGGTCTTCTAGTAACAAATGAATACAGAATTTGGTTGAAATTTCTGCTTTAATGTTCTTGGTTTGGATACATTTTTTTGATGTTTACTTTTGCTAATTATGTTTCAATGCAAACAACAGAATAATGCCAATTTCAAAGCTCAAACTCTCACACTGATCGATCAAAAGTTATTTGTACGCAGGTCAATCAAATAGTACAAAACTCCTCCGACCTCGCAATTCTTACAATTGATTTCTTCCTTCCCCGGTGCTATCCGTGTCTTCCCTCACCGGAAAGCGGCACAACCTCGGCGAGCGGCGTCGGCAGGGGACTGGGGAGCGGCGACGTTCGGCAGAGAGGGCACGTCGGCCGCAACCTCAGCCACGGGTCAACGCACCGCAAGTGGAACACGTGGCCGCACTCCGGCAGCACGCGCACCACGTCCGACTCCTTGTAATCCGACAAGCAAATTGAGCAGCACGCCGCCGCCGGCGCGCTGCCATGGATCCCCGCCACCTTCGCCTGCGCGTACCGCATCTTCGGGTAGCTCTTCAACGTAGCTTCGTCGACGCCGCCCTCCAGGTCCACAGACGGCTCCGCGGCGGCGGCTGCTGCTGCAGTGTTGGCCCGAGTACAGAAATAGGACGCCAGAGTAAGCGTAGTGATGAGGAGGAGCATGCCGATGGAGACACCGATGCCGTAGCCGAACCCCCCGATGTTGTCGGAGCCGAACATCCCGGCGCTGCTGGGCGCGGTGGCGTTCTCCATCAAAGATTTCTTATTAAGCGTCCACAGCTATTAATCAGAGAAGAAGGTAATTATTACATTCTGGAGAAGATTTGCACCAGATGAAGCTTCTGCGTCCAGGGAGTTAGGATCTGAGGACAGAGCTGGAATGAAGGAAGAAGCAAAAGCTTGATCGGCTTGAGGATGGATTCATATAATAAACTGAAATGATAATAAATCGAACAAGTTGTTGCATTGTAGATTTTTTTTTTAAATAGAAAGTCAATGCATATGTGATCGTGTTCCATAGATTAATTTGTAATTGAGATGATTTCTGGATATGTATACAGTTTGCGCGACTCTATGCCTTTATCTACAGCTGTTTGTGCAGTTGATGGATGCTGCCAGCTGAGATTTCGTGTTCTTTCTTGGTTTTTCTTAGTATTTTGCTCCTACTGACCTCGTCAACTATTTTGTCGACAAATCTAGTTTGATGAATGAAATTCTTTTAGATGGAATGCCATTTTAACTTGTAGGAATTAAGCCGGGGGTTCCATCCGGCGTACTGCAGCGTACCGGGCCGTGCCCCTTTACCCTTTCCCCTTTTCTTGTATAATATTGATGGTTGAGTAAAAATAATAATAATATGTAGAGCTACTGTGTGAAAGGCTCATTTGTATGTGTTTTAAAAGATAGTTCTGTGCACGGAATCCTAAAATGTGGAGTTCCGAAAAAAAATAAAAAATTATTGTATATAATTTTATCCTAGAGGCCGCTTCTTCCACGTGAATTTCCTACAAAGTGAGGCTGCGCATCTGTTTTGTACTTTTGTTAGTTCAAATCCATTTGAATAGGGACTTCGCTGTGATCTGATTAAATCCAGGTCAACCAGATTTCATTATTAACCCAATTGGAGTAATCAACGACTACCGTCACGAGGTGTATCCGTTATGTTCCTGCCTCCTGACACGGTACGGTGACAAAGACCTCCTAAAATACTCACGATTAATAATATTACCTTACACACTTAGTCTTATTTTTTTAATTTTTTTAATTTAAATATTAAATAATAAATCTTAAATCTTTAAAAAAATAACACTAATGTTCACGGATAAATATACAGGGAATATGCCAGATGATATTTTATTATATATATATATATTAATTCCGTTGTATATCATAAACATAACGGGAAGCTTCCAGCTCCAATTTCTCTTGACGTGTGGTTCACGTTGCACTTACCAAAATCCATTGAATATTTTTACACAAAAATCACTCATTATTATTTTCCTCAAAAGTATATTCTTCTTCTTTTTTTAATTAAATAATATTTTAATATGCTTATAAATTTTAAAATATTCATATTCCAGCTGCTTATAGCAGCACATTTGCCCAACCTCTTTTGTCTTCCCATTGATAATTTTATCAATAAGCCATGTTAGTTAGCCTTTCAATAATGAATTTATCCGCCCTGCTTATATTTATCACAACTGCCTCTCCAGTTCTACGTTTGATTGGTAACCAATAGCAGCCACAAATTGGCCGTTCCCCTTTGACTGCAAATGCTAAAGAAACGAATAAGATTTTAAATCAGACAAGTCAAATGCCGTGTGTTAACTCCATATAGTTAATTGAATAGTAAATAGACCAAGAATTCGTTAACAAATGTTCAATTCGAACAACATTTTCTCAACACCACCTAAAACATCACTTGAAACATAACTAGAAACGGTATGTTATGGTGCAAGACCAATTCACGCACTAGCCAACCAATGCACAAGAAATGTAATTCAAAGGTAGACGAAGATGGTCATAACTAGTATGAAGCTGATAAGCACATTGCATTAATATTGTACCAGAATTTAGCAAGTACCAACAACAAAATGCAACAAAACAAGTTCAAGGATTCAATACCAAGTATTCTGTCTATTGCTGCGCACACTGCACTCTCTGGCCACCACCTCCATGGAGATCATCATCCTCCTCATAAGCTTCTTGTGCCTGAGCTTGCTTCCTTCGCATTTCTTCCTCAATATTAACATCATGTAACGTTGTTTCTTCGCACTCATCCAGCTCCATATCAGTCATCTGTGAACGGGGCCTTGGTGGGAGTACTGCCTCGAGAGCTTTGCATTGATCTGGTGTTAATGAATCAGGAAAATCAACACTAAAATGGATGTACAGCTTCCCCTTCATGAAGGGCCTCTGGTACATAGGCATCCCCTCATCATTTATTGCTTTGAATTGATCTGCATCAATCATTATTTTTCAAGCAGTGAGGATGCGTTAGAACCAATAACATCAACAAATATAAACAGATTTATAGCAGAGGTTTTTTTTAAATACTCAATGCTTACCGGGCTTTACAACTTCACCAGGGTTTGATTTGATAAGCAATTGTCGGTTATCTAAGTGGGTCAAAACAAATTGGAAGCCACAAAGTGCTTCAGTGAGGGACAGTGTGTGCTCATAAAAGAGATCGTCTCCCTTTCTCTTAAACTTGGGGTGTTCCTTTTGTTGAAGGACAAATACAATATCTCCAGTCACTGTCTCAGGCTGCAAAACCATAAGCAATCATCATTAGGTTCAATTTCTATTGAGTTGGATTGGGCTATTTGAATCACTCAAATGCAACAGGAGTAGAACATACTGCTTCATCTGCCTCTCCAGGGAAGGTAACCTTCTGGCCGTTCTGCATACCCTTCTCAACCACAACCTCCATAACTTTCTTTTCCTGCACAACTTTCTCACCTTTACATTCTGAACATCGATCCTTTGCATTGATCGTCTCCCCAGTTCCTTTACACTCACTGCAAGGTTGCTGCATTTGCTGGATCATGCCAGGCCCTAACTGTCGAATTGTTACCTTCATACCGGAACCTTGACAGCCAGAGCACTTCGTTGAAGCACCAGACTTTGAACCTTTCCTGCAGAACATTAAAACAAGAGTGAATCCCCTTGTGCTAAAAAATCTTTGATATTAGCAATTGCCACAGCATTGCGACCACAGCAGATGACTCACCCGCTGCATTTTTGGCAGATGACATTCCGAGAAAGAGAGAGCTTCTTGGAAGTTCCATTGTACAGGTCTTCCAAAGACACCTTAAGGGGATGGATGACATCCTCTCCCCTCCTTTGCCTCTGTCCTCGGCTGCTTCCACCTCCTGCACAACAAATTATTGAGGCACATTAGCACACAACTTCTGTTATTAACTGAAAGATCTCAAAACATACCTCCAAAAGGATTTCCTCCAAAAAATGACTCAAAGATATCAAATGGATTGTCACCACCGCTGCCACCACCCATTCCCTCCTTGAGAGCATCTTCTCCATACTGATCATAGATTTCACGCTTCTCAGGGTCACTTAGGACCTCATAAGCCTGGGCCAACTCCTTGAACTGTAAAAGCATACAGTAGAGCATTATCATCATCTCAATCTTCATAGTAGCATTAGTTAATTGAATTAACAATTAAGAGATTTAGAACGACCGACGAAGGAAACAAATCAACACAACTTTAAAAATTCCAAGTGAGAAATCTATGTATCCCAAGGATTGTGACAAACCTACATCAGAAGTTTGCTTGTTCGGAACAAATCAAATATTGAACACCTGATCCAAGGGACAGACTGAACCACTGTTACTAGAAACCTAGTGAGATGAGGGGAACACTAGGGTTCCTCGAGATTGATCAGAAAGCATGGTCAGGAGGCCTCTAAAAACCATGACCGAACGGGAAAAAAAAACGCAGAAATTACATTGTATGCACAAAAACATTATGCAAACGAGGAATCTTTCGGGGGTTTTTTTCGATCTCTAAGTGATACATTTGAATGAGGTCTCGTACCAAAAAATTCCTAAATTACAACATGCCGGGATGCGAAACAAACCAACTTCTTGAAATTAGCATCCAATTCATTCACGGGTAAACATTAGTAGCATAGCTGCATCAAAAGCTAACACACAAATGGCAGTGGGCGGATAAAAAGAAACAATAAATGATAGAACAATACAACTACATGCATATAAACACAGATCGCATCGACGACCTTCTGAAGAAAGATCAGCAAATCCTTACCTTCTCGGGATCGCCACCCTTATCAGGATGGTTCTTGATAGCAGCCTTCCGATAGGCCTTCTTGAGATCCTCTTGAGAAGCCGTCTTCGGCACCCCAAGGATCTCGTAGTACTTGGTGTTATCGCTCTTCTTCGGCGCCCTCCCAAACATCTTGCCGACGAAACCTTAATCGATCAAACAAAACCGAGAACAAACGAGGAGCCACAAGATTAGCACCGCAGTCCGGAACCAATTGATACAATGCCACAGCAGCGATCACGGTCGCAGAGGAGAGGAAACCGCGCGCTCAAGAAAATCCTATCGAAGAGAGGAAGGGCCAGCCCGGAAGCATATAAGGCGTCTGGAGGTGATAGATTTGGGGTCCAGAAGGCTCCAGAAGGAGACAACGCATCTCGTTAGCGTCCAGGGGAAGAGCATTGACCGTATGATCTGTGATGGACGGTCGGATTACGGTGTTCTAGAGGTTTCTAATGGTCCTTGTTCCCAGGGGAGGATGCCTCCGTCCGCCCAACCACCCGTTTTATTGGTTTAATAATATAGTGCTCAAATTTGACCGTACTGAACAATCGAGAGCAATCAAAATTGACTTGATTTTTCTTGTTTCACGCTAAATGTTTATGAGAAGGAAATTTGGATTTGTTAACAAAGTCGGGTGTCCAAGCATTAATGGACATAAGCACTCACTGAGAAGTAAAGAAAAAAAATAATAGAAAGTAATTTTATCTTCTCCACATGGATGTTGGTAGTCAAGTTAGATCCGACTTTCATTCGGAATTGTCAAGGCATAATCATCGATTTACTATTTGGTTTATGATTCATCATAATTTAAGATTATTAATATTTTAAATTATAAATTTAAAATATATATATATAAAAGAATTTATACTGATTTAAATTCACTATATATCTCTTATAATTTTAAAAATACTTTAAATTCATTATATATCTCTTATAATTTTAAAAATACATTTTTATGTCTTGAGTGTCAAAACTTATTCGGATTTATGATAAATTGAATAATATGATCTTTATTTAGATAAACTATTTTTTTATCGTTTTAAGATTGACATGATAAATTATTTTTTTATTATTATAATTAAAAGATTTCCAAATTGAAAGATGAAAATAGAGAAGAGGATGTGAAAATGATTAAATAATTATTTATAAAATTTAAAAAATAATAGATATTAAATTTTAACTATTAATTAAAAAAATATTAAAGAATCCCAATAGTTAAAAGAAAAGTATTGTTTTCATATTTTTTTTCCAATTATTAAAAATAATAATATAATAAAAAAATATTGTCTTTGTAATGTAGTTTTTAAAATAAATTGTTATTATAAAAAAAAACTCCACCAAACCGACGGTTGACCTGGCCCGAGGTCAATTTCAAGATTGGTCAATTTTCCTCAAATATAGTTCATATTACGAGGTAGATTTTCCTATAGAATTATTTTAAAAAATTATATTCTTCAAAAGCGAATTCAGTTGGAACATTTGTTCTATCTCCATAATTTGTTCAATCTTCTCAAGACCTGTATCTTTAATTTTAACACGCCAGCAGTTACCTGTAGGCTCTACTTCATTCATAAAGGCTATTCTTGGAGGTTTCTTCCAGTTCAATCCACGTTTCAATCACCAAATTGGATCGAAGCATTTCGTCGTTGATTAACTTCGTATAACCCAGCAATCCAATTGGTGTTTTTCTCAAAAGCTAAACATGATCTGCAATCAACAACAAAAGTTTAAATATTTTATTTACTGAACGAAGACAAACCGAGAGATGCAGGTTTTATCGTCTCATCGTCTGTTAACACAGTGCTCGAACCATACGCTGTCATTCCTTTCTTACAAAAGTAAATATTGCGCAGGTCTAAGAAGGAAAGCACGTTTTACTATTCACCATTCGGCTTCCAATCGCATTAGGGCTCAAAGAATTTGGTGTCTGTCTAAGAAAACCCTTTCTTATTGTCAGCCCAAACATTATCCCATGAACCACTAGCTTTAGGACCCTCGAGGAAATTCTGGCCAGTAGGGGCAAGCAATTCGCCCTGTCCCAGTTGCTTCTGTTTCTGAGACTTTGTTCGGATGCCCAGTATCCTGAATACAAATCTCGCAAGCTCGCCATATAGCATTCCAGATCGATCGAAAAGCTACAGGTGTTAAACAAGTGGTCAACAATATCCAGTAAAAGTAAAGATAGAGACAAATTTGGCTAAAAAAAAGGAAAACTAACCTGGAGAAGAGCAGTCATGAACAAGTGAAAGGCCTGAGTATTCTGATCAATGAGTATAGCAATTCGACCAAATAAACTCACAACACCTTGCATCTAGAAAACACATTTCCAAATCGTAAGCAGAATAATAACAACCAGTTAGCATTGTGCTGAAACAAAGAGATAATTCCAAGTTGGTTTTGATAAAACTAACAGATAAGTTTGCAGTGATAAATGTCTCTTACCACACGAAGAAAGGACATCCAGAAACTTGGCGGGGATGGTGGGGGACCAAATGGATTATTTGGATCTTGGTTACCATAAGGACCTCCCATGCCCATACCATAACCGCCCATAGGGCCACCAAAGCCGCTATTGTACATGCCACCTCCATACATTCCTAAACCTCCAGACAAACCCCCATAGCTTGAGTACATATTGTTACCATAAAGACTGCCGTTTGATCCAAGACCCCCATAAGGGCTGTACATGTTAGAACCATAGCTTGAATTGTATATACTTGATCCATAACCTACAATACAATGGGGACTTCAAGACATAATGATGTTGAAACAAACAATTTCAAGAAGATCCTGACACGGTACCTCCATAATTGGCACCATAGTTCTGCCATGGCCTTGCTGGAACAGATCTTGTTAGAGTACTGTTGGTAGTAGTGACATTCCTGTCAATGGTTGGAACAACTTCACCAGGTTTTGCAGTGCCAGATGCTTCAACAATATCACTAGTGCTGCCAGAAGATGGGGGCTTAAATGGTGCAGGACCTGATGAACCACCAGCTCTTTCCCAGGGCTTTGGAGGTGGAGCACCTGCATAGAGAAGAAAGAAAATTGCAATTCAATTCACAACTCTTTGATTTGTGGATCCCAAATAAACACTTGAGGCTCGATCTAATTTCTGATCCTTAGACTTGACCATAACATCATATTTTGTATACATTTTTTTTTTAAAAAAAGAAGGTATATCTGATTCTGATGTAAGAATTCAGTCACAACATAGAATGCTGAGTAACATCACATAGAATGAGAGTGGTGGTTGAACTAGGATTAGCAGTTCTCTAACATGCATTCAGAAGCTATGGATGACCAAATTCTCAAACTTAAGAAGACCAGGTGATATCTAAGATTTAATAGACAATATAAATTTTAGATACTAATGTCCTAGCAGACAATATATTATCCAATACTTTACCTTTAGATTAAAAAATTATTAACTAGGTGAAATAACCAAATCATAACTCAAAGCTCAAAGTGAGGAAACTCAGAGGTTGCAAGGGAGCAGCGCCTTTGTTCAGACTTATTAATTAGAAAATAAATAAATATTAATTGATCATGCATTTTAGCTTGTTTATTCAAACTGATTTGAGATTGAACTGAGCACAAGCTTTTTAACAAGCTTAAGTTGACACAATGTTATCCTTATTAGTTATCCAATATTTAATCCAGTAAATAACTGAAATTTATGTTTATTTTCTTTCCTGAAATTGTAGATGAATCTCACAAACTTTAAAAAGCTTAACACAAATAATATCATAAATATATAAACATGAACTTTGTATAAGAGTATAAGATTGTATTATATTCTTTTATTGCATAGACAAACAATATAAGATCCAAAGACAAACCCTAGATAAGAGTGTAAACAAGTATATTAATGAATGATAATGAGTTAAGTTCACAAGAGTTTAGTCTTCAAGATTATTCATTAATTTTATCAAATGTAAAAATATGCTCATAGTGATCGAACATAATAGACACTTCCCCGGGACCTCATATTGGTAGGAGCTTCGTATACCGGATTACCCTTTAGTGATCGAACATAAATCAACTTTTATGAGTTATATGATTGTTCACAATGTTTGGTTCATTTAGATCCATTAATGATCACTCGATTTCCATAGTCCATTCAAATTTAGGCTTACTATGGTCGCATGATGGTCAAGGTGACGATCAATAAAAAAACTCAACAAAACATGCAACCCAGACTTCTGACCAGAATACACAAGGTCTTGTACAGAAAACATCAGCAGGCTCATGAAAACCTGTATGTCTATGGCAAAGCAACCATTTTCCAGATGGACGCTATAGCTACTAATGAGTTGTCTTGGTATAATTGATGTAGCATTAGTACAGTTGCTTTCCGTTATCTGCAGCATTACAATGTAATTAGACTAATAGCAAATAATAACTGATTTATCAGTAACCTATATAGTAGTGGCAGACTAACCAGACAATTGCAGTGTAAAGTCAAAAAATATTCCAGTTCATTGAAATTTATAAAGGATAATTTGGTAGTCAAAAACACCTCTAACAGGAAACCCTATAAAGTGTGCTTCACGATGACAGAAAGTACCAGAGGTGAACTTAATATAACATTGCAATTAGGTAAACCAAGCGTCGCACTCTTTTCATAATTCAGGGAATTGGAGAAAGGAACGGAGGGGAAAGGAATTGAACTACTTGTTTAAGAAGCTCAAATAAACAAGGGGGAGGTCAGGAGCGTATGTCTCTATTTCCATCCTCTCCCTTTCTCTCCCTTGCTCAAATCTCAATCAGGAATCAGATGTATAAAGGATCCCTAGAACGATGGGAAAACAAACCTTGAAACCCATCTGGAATATCAAGACCCAAGAATTATAAAAGTAAGACCTTTCTTTTGACTTACATAATTCCATCCACTTTCAGATCCATATATCAAGCATGCGAAACCAAAGATTAGATTCGAACAGCATAGGGGGGAAAATCGATCGAACCCCTAGTAAGATTCTTGCACGACGGCTTCAAAAATACAGGGAATGCCCACGGGCATGCAAGATTAATACCTGAGCGGAAAAAAAAGAAAGTAGCTAGAGAATCACAACCTGCAGGTGGAGAATTGGATCCCATGTCGACGGCACAGGGAAATCTACAAAAAGTGCCCACTACAATCGCTTCGTTCTCCCCCCTTCTCCTTCGCTCCTCTTTCCCTATCCGACAAAAGCGACGAGGAAATCGCCTGCCGCTTCGCCCTCCAGGCCGCGTATAAATAGTACGTCTCGTGATTGATGAATCAGACCACTTGAGATCCGAACCGATACGAATAGCATCCGGATCCGTAAACGGTGTCTCAGGTAGGCACGCTGTTTTTTTAAATGATCAAGTATCTAGACTTTTATGAATCAATTAATTTTGAAAAGTATTAGATAAATTTAAAAATGCTCATGATAATCCATCCACAACTTTGTTAAAAATTCATTATAAAATCTACTTTTACTATAATTGAGTTTTAAACCTTTCTTCAGTGTCTATGTACTTTTATGAAGAAAAAAAAACTTTCTTCGGCGTCTATATAAATTATATTTATACCGAATAAATCCTTTATAAATTGATTTTGACCTAAATAAGATTTTGGTATCAATGTAAACTATAAAATGATAAATTAATTGGGAAGATAAATTATAAATTGGATAGATTTGTGATATGACGTATTAACGTGCCAATAACTAATAGCAGCTAATTATAAATTTAATAAGTGCATTTTAGAAAATATTGATGAATTTATTAAAACAAGTGTGAATACTGAAATTCTTTAAACAAGTAGCGAGAAATTAAAGGAGATTCTATTTTTTGAAAGCATTAAAATAGTACACGTTTTAAATTTTTTTAATCAAAATCAGACCTCAATATTTTTACAAACGTTATATATTAAATAATGAAATTAGTGCAAAAATATCAACCGGCCTATTAGCTCAGTTGGTTAGAGTGTCATGCTAATAACGCGAAGGTCGCAGGTTCGAAACCTGCATAGGTCATTTTATTTTCGAATACTTGTGTATATGGGCTTTTCTTGGGTTGGGCCCAAGTTTTATTCAAAATTCTGTTGGTTAGTTAGGGGGCCTTGTATTCCGATGGATACATACGATAAAAACACATAATATTTCATTTAAAGTAATTTTAAAATTATTTTTCTCTGCCAAGATTGTGTAGTAAATAATTTTTCATTATCTTAAATCGTTTTGAATCAGCATGGTTAATAGTCTGAAATCATTTTAATTATTTCAAATTAAAACACAGCCCTCGAATTATAACCTAATGTTCTGACTTAATTAGATAACTCAACCCTGCTTAACTCGAAATCTAAAAATTGTCATGGTATAAACTAAATATATAAATTAATCGATAGAAATTGAAGTGTTTAAGAAGTTAACCACTCGAGAAGTCTTAAGGTAGGTGTCTCTGTGAAAAGACGATTATATCGTTGCACAAATAATTAGCACATGGTTACGTAGTTAATTGATGTCCCTAATTAAATGTCCAATTAGTGTACCGACTTACGATACTCCATATGAACTGATAACGACTTATCTGTTCCTATTCACAACATAAAGTCGAACATTTAACCAAACCCAGCTCTAAAGAGACGAAACCTAGGCCAGGACTGCATGATTCTAAAACATTTGAGCCAACAAGTTTGACTTAGCTCAGGCACTATGATATGGTGGTAAGAAGTGAACCGGTCTTTAAAAAAAATGAGAGTTTAAATCCTGATATTTTAATTTTTACGATTCAATTAATTTTAAAAGATATCCATCTCAAAAAAATTTCCATCGATGCACGGCAGTCCACGTCTTTCACCACACATGGAAGACAAACTAACTAATAGCAACAAGAAACTGACATGTAATACAGATCAAATAGAATCTAATATATTGTAAAGAACTTGCTACTAATCATAAAGTCTCATGAATAATATTTACACGGTGTTAATATTCTCACGAATCAAATTAAACATACTAAAATTAATCAAATAGATCCATATTTAGCAATCTAAACCAGAAGTAATTAATGAGAATGAAGCATTGGAGGAAGATCCAAACGCTACTCTGCAGCGACAGGGAGTGAGAACCTGCAGATGGGACAGGAATTACTCCGCAGCAGCCACTCCTTCAAACACACCTCGTGAAATAGATGGCGGCAAGGCATCGCCAAAACTCGAGTCACTGCGTTGAAGTCGTCGAGGCAGATTGAACACGAGCCAGGTTCCTCCGGGGTCACCATCTGGAGATCATTCACGGCCGCTGCAGAGGCCGGCCTACAGGCTCCTCCGTTGGACTCCATGTCGTCCATATCGACGGCGTCGCTCCCTGAAGACAAATAACGGAACTCTTCCATAGGCACAAAGATGCGAAGGTGGCTGGAGGAAGTGGCAGGAGCGGCAGGGACTTTGATGACGGTGGAGATCTCCACCTCGGCTAACTCCCCGATCGGCAATCGGTCGAACACAGAAAAGGTGTACATCGAGAAAGCTAATGCGAGAAGCTCGAGGTCTGCAGGGCGCACGTGGTCGGCCGCCACGGTGGAGAACATCTGCCGCGTCGCCTCCTCCCATGTGTGCCGGTGGAAGAAGTGGTCGAAGGGGTGGCGGATAGTGAAGTGGGCATTCTCAGAATTAGGAACCGTTATACGTGAGAAATGGCAGATCAATTGGGACTGTACGCGGTCTGCTGACGCATTGCGCCGCCGTACCGCCGCTTGCCCCTCGATGAGAAGGCCGACGCCGCCTGCCTCGGCTTCCCACGCCGGAACCTCCACCGTCACAGCGTTATCATCTGTGCCGCTCGTCTGCGTTGAGGAGCTCATCACGAAGAATTGAACAGGTGGGCAAAGGCAACGAGATGAATGAGAGAGGTGAACGATGAGAGAACGGCGGTCTTCTTTATATAGAGCTCCCCTATTAATTAGATTACGTAAAACGGATATTCTGTTACGCTTTTTAAGTAGATAACGGGTTTTTCAGTTAGAAAAAGAAAAACAGAAAATAAAGCAACAGAAAACTAAGAGAAAAAAAATCGTGCCATAAAACGGAGCGAGAATTACTGACAGCAATACTAATAACAATAGATAATAATCTTGAATTGAATTGATTTCAATCAATCAGTAAAATTTATCATATCTGACATTATAATTAAGATTGACATGAATTATGCATGATTGTGTATCTTTCCATTATTATTTGGATTTATATAAGCTTTTGACTGCCAAAATCTCACAGTGCGCAAGATTGCTGAAGATTCAGATTAATGACATTATTCCTTTTTATATTTATAAAAAAATACATTTTTTACAATGAAGTAAAATGATGATTTCATTAATTCAAACACTCCAGTGAGACGAATTACCGACTCTTGTCCAATGAAATAATTCTATCATCGTACCAACTCAGCTACACGTGGGGTATATCTTTTACAAAGAAACCCTTCTTCAGTGTCTATGTACTTTTATCAAAAAAAAAAAAAAAAAACTTTCTTCGGCGTCTATATAAATTATATTTATACCGAATAAATCCTTTATAAATTCATTCTGACCTAAATAAGATTTTGGCATCAATGTAAACTATAAAATGATAAATTAATTGGGAAGATAAATTATAAATTGGATAGATTTGTGATATGACGTATTAACGTGCCAATAACTAATAGCAACTAATTATAAATTTAATAAGTGCATTTTAGAAAATATTGATGAATTTATTAAAACAAGTGTGAATACTGAAATTCTTTAAACAAGTAGCGAGAAATTAAAAGGCGATTCTACTTTTTGAAAGCATTAAAATAGTACACGTTTTAAATTTTTTTAATCAAACTCAGACCTCAATTTATTTTTACAAATATTATATATTAAATAACGAAATTAGTTCTAAAATATCAATCGGCCTATTAGCTCAGTTGGTTAGAGCGTCGTGCTAATAACGCGAAGGTCGCAGGTTCGAAACCTGCATAGGCCATTTTATTTTCGAATACTTTTGTATATGGGCTTTTCTTGGGTTGGGCCTAAGTTTTATTCAAATTTCTGTTGGTTAATGCCTTGTATTCCGATGGATACATACACATAATATTTCATTTAAAGTAATTTTAAAAATATTTTTCCCTGCCAAGATTGTGTAGTAAATAATTTTTCATTATCTTAAATCGTTTTGAATCAGCATGGTTATTAGTCTGAAATCATTTTAATTATTTCAAACTAAAACACAGCCCTTGAATTATAACCTAATGTTCTGACTTAATTAGATAACTTAACCCTGCTTAACTCAAAATCTAAAAATTGTCATGATATAAACTAGATATATAAATTAATCGATAGAAATCGAAGTGTTTAAGAAGTTAACCACTCGAGAAGTCTTCAAAGCACTCGTGTGCCACGTTAGGTGTCTCTGTGAAAATACGATTATATCGTTGCACAAATTAGCACATAGTTACGTAATTAATGTCTCTAATTAAATGCCCATTAATAAAATTTTATCAATATACTAAATATTTTTTAAATAAATAAATAAATTTATATTATTAAGTTTAATAAATTTAAATTAAAAGTTCAATAATATTTAAATAAATCAAATTTAATTTAATCAAACTCAAACTAATAAAAAAAATCAAATTAAACGTCAATAATTATTTCAAAATTTTAATTCGTCATTTTTTATTAAATAAATTTAAATTCATAAAATTTGACATGATTGGACTTGCTTACAGTACTACCATTAAGATTGAAGCATTTTGGGTTGACAAAAATTAATTCACTGTCAAAATTTTAAATTTATCATTTTATCCAATTTTGTGGCAAGTAAACGGAAAACAAGGCATAATTATTTGGCATGATTCGTAAAATTTATATTTTGTTTTTGGAAAACCCTAAGCCCATTTTTGTTTCCAGCGTCTCTCCTGTAACAGCCGCGCTCCACTCTGGTTCTCCTTCCTCTCGCGATCTCTGTCTCACTGCCGTCCTGCTGCTGTCGCCCGCCTCAGTCTGCCGTCCACCCGGCTCAGTGGGTCATTATCCTATCTCTCGCAGGTCAGTCCTCCCATCCTCTTGCTCCGCCGCAGGCCAATCCTCCCCCTCTCGATCTCCTCTGCCCTCTTCTCTCCGTCGACATAGTTCTTGTTCAACTCCGTCGCAGTAGGATTAGGTGATTGGAGGGTGTATATTCATCACTTATTTTGGTCAAACATTTTATGATTTTGTCGGAAGGAGAATTTTCTGGATTTAGATGTTTGAAGATCTGGATACCGTGTTTAGATGGAATAATAAATAGCTTTAGGTTCATTTTCCATTAAATTTTAGTTGGCTTTTTCATCTCAGGCAACCATTTTAACTCTCGAGCTAAGTTGTCTCATGTTTCAGGAAAGAGGATTTCAATTGAATTTGGAAAATGAATGCATTATTTTCTCAAAGATTGTCCACAGGTTTGTGCCACCTCGCTCTGTGCTATTTCTCATCAAATCATTTTTAGTCTTCTCTTTCTTATTCTGTCTTGTTTTATTTTATATTCTGTGTTCATAGAAATGGTCAGTTGGTCCATTTGAATCCACGTTTAACGATTTTTTTCAAGTAAATGAGATGAAAGATTGATAATTATATGGTTCAATGTAAAAGCTATTTTTCAGTAATGGGTTGGCCTTCACTTTTCAATGGTTGGGAAAATTCGTCTCTGTCGTTACCAGTATTTGGGTTATTTATAAGAATTTCCTTAATCTTTATCGCAAAGGGGTGCCATTGTATAGATTACAGATGCTTGAATCCATGTGAAGCCTTTGGTTTATTAAATGATCTTTTAACTCTAGATGATAGATTGAATTCATAAGTTGATGGTTTGCAACTGTGAGAGCCCAATAAACTACTTACTGACTTGACATAAGCACTCAGAAAGGATGCGTATTTATGCAATGTCAGTTTCTACATGGTTCCTATTTGTCTTACAACTTTTGCTGTCGGTTTTTTGGGTATAAGAACCTATGCATGATCATTGATGGAAACATCATAATTATTTTGTTGCATTTTTCAAAATGAAGGTAAAGGTCAAATCGTCTTGGATTTGTTAAACTTGTTGTTTGATATGTAGCCATTGATATGAATCAATTCGAGTCCAAATTGATAGGAGACTAAATTCTGTTTAATGTAACTAGGTGATTTGAAACTATCTAGATAATAGGAATAAGTAACCTTATTTAGACTATGATAGCTCACCATTGTAGTTAATTTAGTTTTAAAAAAATTATTCTCGGTTACAGTTTTGGGAGGAAAGCCAATATATCTTACTAGAATATTGTTTATTTAATTGTATCTTTTTGATGGAAACCATCAAATGAATATCATACTTAGTTGACTATATTTTGAAATAATTCTTGTAGCTTTGACTATACTTATATGTTAACCTTATATTAACAATGCTACGTTCAGTGATTTTACATTTAAAATAAAGTTCCAAACCTATCAATCAGGTGTGAGACTGTTATCTCAGAGTTGAAAGTTATCACTTAAAATATTTTTGCATTAGATCAATGTGACATTGATTAGTCTGCTTCGTGCGTTATTAAGCAAAAACATGGTACTTCACATCATCTTACCATCTGTGCAACATATGTAGTTGGGCGTTCTCTATTTGGGAGCTTTGGCAATAATTTGTTAGATACAAAGCCTTCTCTCGAGACAATAGGCAAGCTAAGTTATCAGCATATCTTCTCTCAGGTATCCTATTGATCTTGTACTCTTCCTTTATTCCTTTATGGTAAATGTTCATGTGGCACTATGATAGTTTTATATTTTCATTTTTGCATGTATCTAATAGATTATCTGGATTGTTTTTGCCAAACTGATCCAAATTGTTGAGGTTCTCTCTGTTTTTTTTTGTTCTTGGCTTTTAAATTAACTGTACGGTCTTATTAACTCAGGAGACTTCCTCCTATAAAGTGAAAAAAACTACAAATTCCTCAAACATAACTGACTTTTGAAAACCTTGTGATATTGACTTTGATAGAATGCTCTCTTTAATTCTTAAATATACAACTGCTATGAAACACACATCAGCTACTGTTTTCCTAAAGCAGTAAACTCATGTTTCTTATTCATTGATATAGTCTCTAGGATTATTCTAGCTGCTCTTCAGGCACCACAGAAGTTGTTTTGATCATGATACTGGCTATTCCTCTAAATCCTCTCCACCTTGTCAGAGCTTCCAAATAATGTCTATCCTACCTTTCTAGCTCTACCACCAGCCTAATGCATAGCCCTATCTAGATCACTTCATATCTGTTATTCTCCTGAACCTTTGTGATTAGCGAAATGCAAAAATGAATGAAAGAAAGATTGGTGAGAATGAGAACTTTTTAAAGAATGCTTTTAAATTTCGAGATACTATTAGCATCTTATATATCAATTTGACTTTTCTTCTAGATTAGGGAATATTAATTAGGATTTATCACATGTCCTGGTTAATTTATGAAAGAAGCAGATTTGTTACAAACGATTTTCCTTCAGAAATTTATAGGCATCCTTTCCATGTGCTAGATTTTACTTGTCTGTTCATTTTGTCTCTAAATATATGGAAATATATTTTCTCTTCCAATTGCCCCAAAATTTTCTTCATTCCCCTGTTATGTTACAGATCAATAACAAAAGAACTATAAACCAAGAAACTTTTTATCTATAAGTAATTTGTGAATTAAGGAATCCCGAGGCTTCACTTTCTCTTTGTTGCAGCAACAAAGATCATTCATACAGATGAGGACTAACCTCAAGGTGGTCGGCAACTCTGGTGCAAGACGTGTGATGTGCATACAAGCTCTGAAAGGAAAGCGAGGAGCCCGACTTGGCGACACTATAATTGCATCGGTCAAGGAAGCGCAACCTCGCGGTAAAGTAAAGAAGGGAGACGTCGTTTATGGTGTAGTGGTACGTGCTGCCATGCAGAGGGGACGGTGCGATGGCAGCGACATCAAGTTTGATGATAATGCCGTCGTCCTTGTCAACAAACAGGGAGAACCCATCGGCACTCGTGTTTATGGGCCAGTACCTCACGAGCTTAGGAAGAAGAAGCACATCAAGATTCTAACCTTGGCGGAGTGCATAGCTTGAATATCTCATACATCTTGCCATGCCCCTTTTATATCTTATGTTCTGGGTTTTGCTAGCTAAGTGAATTCTGCCTTGAGAGATCTTTCTATGGGATTCGTGTTTGCAAAACTTCTGCCTCTAGTTGTTTGATGCAAAAGAATAATGCAACCAAAAACACATGATGGTAGAAGCGATTGGTTTCATCAAACTTTTTTGAAGAAGTATTGATAAATCATTCTCATCTTACGCACTTGAATTCTTCCTCTCATCATCGTTCCCTTTTCTCCATAACCTGAAACGAAGAGCCCTGTGCTCCAGCATCTTCTCCACCTCCTCTATCGGTAGGCCTTTCGTCTCCGGCACGCACGCGATCACAAAAACTAAAGCCACCACGGATATCACTCCGAATATTAGGAAGGTCCACGAGGTCCCGATCGCTTCGGTCAGGGAGAGAAAAGATTGTGCGACGATCAAGTTGGAGATCCAGTTCGCCGTCGCCGCGATCCCGCCGCAAACTCCTCTGAATCTCAATGGGTAAATCTCCGAGTTGACGATCCACGGCACGGTCCCCATCCCCGGGGAGAAGAAGATGATGTAGAGTGCCAAGCCTATGAGAGCCAGCCACCCGTACCGGCTCGGGCAGCCTCTGGTGTACCACAGCCTGCTCTCTCCGTGACACAGGTCCTTCACCGTGGAGTTTGAGATCAAGCATGCTCCCGGATTCAACTGCAGATTTACAATCACACTCTTAGACGCCAAAGTGCACATGATTTGGACTAAGTTTCAGGAAATTGACCTTATCGGCCGAAGCAGCGCAAAATCCACAGTCAGGAGACGACGCCTTCAAGCACTTCATACAGTCCCAGCTACTGCTGCTACTACCGGCGGAGTCGTAGGCCGGGCAAGTGTAGCCCCCAAAGTGGGCCGTATCCTGCCGGCCGATCGCCGGCGAGCTCGAAGTCGTCATGTGAAACACCGTCGACAGAAGCCCCAGAGAGAGCACGACGCCGCACAGACTCACGATCAGGAGCCGCCGCCTCCCCGTCCGATCGATGAAGTAGATGCTAACGATGGATCCCAGGGCGTTGAGGCCGGACGTGACGAGGGAGAGCGCGAGGGCGGTCTGGTTGGAAGCGAAGCCGGCCAATTGAACGATAGTCGGGCTGTAGTACATGACGGTGTTGATGCCCACGAATTGCTGGAACACCTGGAGTCCCACGCCAGCGACGAGCCCTCTTCGCACCGTCTTCGTCTTTAAGAGCTTGCCGATGTCGATCTTCTCCGACGAGCCTCCTGCTTCGATCTCGGCGTCCACGGATTCTTTCAGGGCTCTGATTTCGTACTCCACCTCGTTGGTTGGGTAGATTTTGCGAAGTATGGCTTCGGCTTCTTCTTCCCTTCGCTGAAGATTATGAAAACTGATTAGGGTTTCCATACTTTCTTTCAATTGTATTTGAAAACAGAGACAAAGTTACCTTTCGATAAAGCCATCTAGGTGATTCAGGAAGTGACAGCATCAGAACAAATTGTACCATGGCTGGAATCGCAGCAACTCCAAGCATCCATCTCCATGTTCCTGGTGCCTGAAAAAAAAAACACAATCATCATCGTTTGTTATTATTTTGAGTGATGTACTGATTCTTTACCTTTGTGAAGGCCAAGTTGATGAGATAAGAGAGAAACTGCCCGCCGGTGATGAGGAAGCCATTCGTGCTGACGAGAGCGCCGCGGACGCCGGCCGGCGAGGCTTCCGATATATAAAGCGGCGACGTCATCGAGGCCATGCCCACGCCGAGCCCAACGAAGACGCGGCCCACGATTAAGACCCCCGGATTGGGCGCCGAGGCCATGATGACGGAGCCGACGAAGAAGAGCAAGTCCGCCACCAAAATCGCGGTCCGCCGCCCAAGCCGGTCGTTGGCCCAACCGCCAATCGCTGCTCCGATGATCGCTCCGGCCACCGCCGTGCTCACGATGCTCTCCTGTAAGTGCTTTCTGCGTTATTTTACCTTCGACGGCGATGCCAAATCTAGGGTTCGTTTGATATCTTGATCAAGTAGATGATTCTAGGGTTCATTTCATCACCTGAAGCCATGTTTTTCTATCCACCGACGAGAAATCGTCTCGAATGTAAAGTAATGCTCCCGAAATCACACCTAACAAACAAGGATCAAAACTCTTGTTTCAGCTTACTTTGTTGGAAATTCGCAGGCTCAAGAATCTAATGATCCAAAGAGATTACCAGTATCGTAGAAGAAAAATTAAGGTTCAACCAAATTACGAAAACATAGAACAAATCAAGAGATTACCAGTATCATAACCAAAGAGTAGGCCACCAATTCCTGCAGAGAAGGCCAACCTAAGCACATAAGGGTTCCTCCAGGCCAAGGAGAAGCACTCCCTGAAGGCAGAGGCATCAGCTCGATGAACTGTCCCTCCTTCCATGATCGCTTGAAGAAAAATAAGAAAGAACTTCAAGTGAGAGCATGTATAGTAGCACAAGGTCAACATCAAGAAGAACGTGCAGCTCTGTTTGATTGCACCCACACTTTGGAGTGATATGATCTTTTGACCTTCTTTCATCACTGATTGGAAAAGAAAAAGGAAGAATCTAGTAAATGGGGCTTTGTGTGTGGCATGGCTTTGGCTTCTTGCTATTGACTTCAATGAGCTGTGGTTTGACTTGGAATGCGGTCTGTCAGCTACACTGTGACGTGCGAAGAGATCAGCAGAGTTATCAGGTTTGGACTCTCCAGCTGCCAAATTGTAGCATGATTCTTTGAGGCCTTCGATTATTGGTTGATGATTTTAGTGTCGATTGATCCCATTGAAATCTTGTAAGAGGATCGAGGTTTTGTTGGCTATTATGGCCGAGCTGATAAAACAATCAAGGACAAAGTGGAAGATTAAGGAATGTTTGATTTGAATTATTTTTTATTTTTTTTATTTTTTAATTTTTTTATTTTTTCTGTTTTTTGATCTATTTTTAAAAAATAAAAAATATGTTTAATAGAGTATATTATTTTTTATTTTTAAAAAATTAAAAAATATATTTGATTTGTTAATATGAAAAATTATAAATAAAATAATATTTTTTAATAAAAAATCATTTTATTCATAGAAAAAGAAAAATTAAGTCAAATTTAATCTTCTAATATGCAATATAAGAAAATATCTTTCATTGCATAATGTCGACATATGAATTTATGCGCCGCATAACATGCAACTAAAATTATGCATCAGAAGAGTAGTGTTTCTAATGCTTCTTTGTGTCTTCGAGATTCATCGTCTACGACCAACTCTTGCCCCGTGCCATTAACTTCCATTTCATCATACTAATTCATCTCAATGCTCCTAATTTATTTGATGACGAACCAACAGTCATCTATCTTTAGTATTAATTAAGCGAAATTCGAACGCTTTAAATTATTAAAAAAAATTACAAGTGACTTTGGAATGTAGAAATTATCAAATTATTACAAAACACAATCGAGATTAAATGATACAACACTAGAAGCCATAGCCTTGAGGTGCACATCCAAAATCCAACAAATTTGGAGGCGCCACCGTGACGACGTCGGCGGCTAGAAAGGCAGCTGCGTTGATCGCCACGCTTGACGGTTGCAAAGCCACGATGGCCAGTTGCTCCCCCTTGCCCGCCGCCTCCGCTTGCACCTGCTCTAGCGTGCTCTGTAGTAGGTCGAGCTCAGGCAACTCGAGCGTGTCAACGTCGGCGTCCAGCAGGTTGGCCATCGAGCCCCACGGTCGAAAAATCACCGCCTTAAGCGCTGTCTTCCTCCTCCTCTCCGCCTCGAGGCGCTCCGCGAGCTGCAACTCCTGTCAACCGAGTGCCCGAACCAGGGCCCCCACGAAGGGGTGGTGTCGAGGGGGAGCAAGCGAGGCGGAGAGGAAGTGGGCAAGCACGGAGTCGACGGAGGGGTACTGGTCGAAGGAGAAGGGCTTTCCGCGCGCTGGGGGAGAAGGCAAGGACGGAGAGCTCATTCGCCTTCATCGCGATCCTTTGATGACCTCTGCTGCAATATCGGCTTGCTTGCGGGAAAATCGAAAAGGAGCGATGAGGTTTGTCGGGGAGAAATTTGGAATTGGGCGTGCAATGTAGTTCGCTTTTGTGTTTTCTAATTGTCGGCCGTATTTTTCATTCTCCACCAAAAATGATTTTTTATCATTTTATATTTTTTAAAAAATAACTTCTCATATTTTTTTAAAAATAAAATTAAAAAACATAAAACAAACAATAATTTTTAAAAAATAAAAATAAAAAATGATCAAACCTAACACCTCTAAATAATCGGATTTTGAGAATAATATTACGAACAGATGATCCGAATACGTGGAAAATTAAATTTGTATCCGGGAACAAGTAGTAGTTTAATTCCAGACGCCTAGTTAAGCTTAGGCATATCTCCTAACTCCAAACATGTGAAGGCAAAGAAAAGTTTTTTTTTATATAATTCTGATATTTATTTTTTATTATTCGATTAATTTTAAAAGAGATCTATCTTTAAAAAAAAATTTCAGGAACTGCACGGCAGTCAACGTCTTTTATCACACATGGAAGACAAAATAAAATAGACCTTGTTTTCATATTTGGAAGAAATGAAAGAAAATAATAAATAGCAACTGACATGTAATACAGATCAAATAGAATCTAATTGTAAAGAACTAGCTACTAATCATAAAGTCTCATGAATAATATTTTCACGAATCAAATTAAAGATACTAAAATTAATCAAATAGATCCATGGAGAACATATTTAGTAATCTAAACCAGAAGTAATTAATAATAATAAAGCGATGCACGAAGATCCAAACGCTGCTCTGCAGCGACAGGGAGGGAGAACCTGCAGATGGGACAGGAATTACTCCGCCGCAGCCACTCCTTCAAACACACCTCGTGAAATAGATGGCGGCAAGGCATCGCCAAAACTCCAGTCACTGCGTTGAAGTCGTCGAGGCAGATTGAACACGAGCCAGGTTCCTCCGGGGTCACCATCTGGAGATCATTCACGGCCGCTGCAGAGGCCGGCCTACAGGCTCCTCCGCTGGACTCCATGTCCATGTCGAAGCCGCTGCTGCCTGAAGACAAATATCGATACTCTTCCATAGGCACAAAGATGCGAAGGCGGCTGGGGGAAGTGGTAGGAGCGGCAGGGACTTTGATGACGGTGGAGATCTCCACCTCGGCTAACTCCCCGCTCGGCAATCGGTTGAGCACGGAAAAGGTGTACATCGAGAAAGCTAATGCGAGAAGCTCGAGGTCTGCAGGGCGCAAGTGGCCGGCCGCCACGGTGGAGAACATCCGCCGCGTCGGCTCCTCCAATGTGTGCCAGCGGGTGAGGTGGTCGAAGGGCTGGCGGATAGTGAAGTGGGCATCCTCAGAATTGGGAAACGTGATACGTGAGAAGTAGCAGATCAATTGGGACTGTACGCCGTCTGACGCATTGCGCCGCCGTACCGCCGCATGCCCCTCGATGAGAAGGCCGACGCCGCCTGCCTCGGCTTCCCACGCCGGAACCTCCATCGTCACAGCGTTATCATCTGTGCCGCTCGCGTGCGTTGAGGAGCTCATCACGAAGAATTGAACAGGTGGGCAAAGGCAACGAGACGAATGATAGAGGTGAACGATGAGAGACAACGGCCTTCCTTATATAGAGCTCCCCTATTAATTAGATCACGTAAAACGGATATTCTGTTACGATTTTTAAGTAGATAACGGATTAATAAGATTTGGCTGTTAGAAAATAAAGCAACAGAAAACTAAGAGAAAAAAAAATCGTGCCATAAAACAGAGCGAGAATTACTGACAGCAATACTAATAACAATAAATAATAATCTTGAATAGAAGATTTACATTATAATTAAGATTGACATGAATTATGATTGTGTGCCTGTTATGGATCAGTATGATTGGGTCAAGAAGGTCTAGATTTGATCTAACTTGATGGCACGTCAGATATGTACACATCAAATTAGAAACATGCTTTCAAACTCAATTGGATGACATTGACTCAGTACTCAGTTGGGTCGGGCAAACGACTCAGCTCAAGATTATGTCAGCTCGGATTCCCACGCTTGACTCGAAGTTAGGCTTTATGCCCCAATCCCCCTCTCTCTGATTAGCTTAGTATTCTGCTCAACTTGAACGCCCAAACCTCACTCAGAGGACAGCTCAGGTCCAGGTCAAATACTCGACTCGGAGTTAGGCTCACCTTCGGATCTCACACCTAACCTCTTTCATGGTTTGACTCCAGTTTGAATTCCCTCTGCATACCATGTCCCACTCCCCTCTGTGTGCTACTTAACACTCAATTGACTATGCTCTGGCTGCCATCAGAAGGACGTGGACAATCCTGTGATATGATGGTTAACCTACTCCTCTATTAATATAACATAATGATGCAGTATGATGATGAATGATATAACTTTTCATTGCTGCGGCGGTGATGAAACACTCTCCTTATTTAGATGGGACAATTTCTTTGACAGGATCTCAACTCCTTAATCATGATATGATATCTCTCTTGTAAGTCTATATAACTCTCACTCCTCGTGAATGTAGGTAGACATGATCATCACATACTCTCCATTAACCTCCTCTACTTTACTCCCTCTTAAAAAAGACATAAATGTCCTCTTTTTAGATCAGAAATTGACTTGAACGTCGAAACGGTTGAGCCAAGCTGCATCCCTAACCTCCGTCCTCACATTCTTTTTGTCAGAATTCTTGCAATATTCATTATATGGAGCTCATTAGGATCGTCCTTGCATCGCTAGGTGAAAGGCGATCTGAACCGGAACAGTATCTTTCCATTATTATTTGGATTTTTATAAGCCTTTGACTGTCAAAATCTCACAGTGCGCAAAATTGCTGAAGAAATAAACTATACCGATTAAATAAGTCTTTTCCAACCTTTATTTGCACTCTTATGTTTGCTTCCTGCTGTTTGCATACGAAAGGAATCATCCTTCTTTTCTATCCATCATTTTGCTCTTCGCACTAATTATGGGGCAACCCACTGGCCACTGCAGAGCCATGGTGGTCTCTACTGTAGCTGTTGAACTTGAAGGTCAAGGTCGACTCTCTGCTGCACTAATTAATTAAGATCGAAAATAGGTTAAAAAACAATTAGTTAAAAATAAAACTCCTGTATGTTAAAGAAGATCAGAATTTACTCACGTATATGAACTTGTACATTTTACAAGGCATCGCATAAGTTCTACAATAATGAAAGTAGAAACAAATAAACGCGGGACAATGTTCAACGCAAAAAGGTACGTAGTTAACTGTTACAACCGGCCTTTTTAGCGTTTAGACGTTGCATTCCAAGACTAATGAATTATCCATGAACATATCGTTAATTAAGCTGCAGGCTGCAGCTAATTATTCCTATTCAGTCTTCAATCCAAATCGACTCTGCAGCGCGGACTGCCTCCACTTGAAGTTGCAACGCTATTTGCGCGCCTGGCTCACTTCCCAAGAATGATCAGGCGACTGCACCGTCGAATACGATTCCGATCGCCGGATCGGGAGCGGCGAACCGCGTGAGGAGGTATACGGCGGATCGGAATGATCAACCCGCATGATCCTGATGAACAACCGAATCAATAATTATAGGAAGAAAAATTGAATACTTTGGCGATTGTGAATGTTTCGCGAAAAATTTAACGAAATGAAGTGATTCCTAAAGCTGAAGACAGAAAACCGTGAAGCGGCGAGAGGGAGAGGGAGGTGGAGGGTCAAACGGCGGCGGAGAAGGACGTTAGATGTCGGGCTGTCAGTTATCCTTCCGTCAGGGAGGTTTCCCTTGCTTTTTTTCCTTGTGCCCCTTCCGTTTATTCCCCCGTACGAGGTCAGAGTTTGCCGGGGTTCAGTAGCCGCGCCGGCGCCATTGCATGCCTGCGCAGAGCTTCGCCTGACGAATCACTCATCCTTTTCTCACCTTCCCCTCCCTCTATATATCTAGCAAGTACTCAAGTCTGAATGTTCAATTAATTTACTTGGAAGAAGATAAAGGCTAATTAATTTAAATTATACCATAATCAAAAAGATCGAGTGCGACGATGAGGATGGCGGAGGGAGAGGCGGCCGGGAGGCCGTTGGAGCGGGTGGCCAAGATGGCCAGCTAGCAGGAACGCTGTAGTGGCGTTCAGCGTACGTGACCGGCTGCTGCATGTGCTACGCGGTGAAGCGGTTGCTGCTGGGGATGGGCGTGGGTCCCACCGTCTACGAGTGCTCGACGACGACAAGGCTGTCGGCGGCGGCGAGATCCAGGCTGTACTAGCTCCTCGCCGAGGGTTGGCGTTACCGACCACTTCGCGTCCTCCGCCAATTCCGCCGGGGTGGCCGGCCGTGTTCGTCGGCGGGAAGCTGCTGGGCGGGGTGGAGGAAGTGATGTGTCGTGCCATATCAATGGCTCCCTCGTGCTTCTCCTCAAGCAAGCCGGTGCTCTCTGGCTTTGATTTATACGATGCTTTCGACTGCCTTATTATCTCTGTACATTACTAATTAAGCATCACAGAAACTTCAATCCGGAAACTTACGGAAATTAATCAGAAGAGTTCTCGACTGCAACTACTATATATTCCATACTAAAAAAAACACTGAATTATGCATTGGATTTTTTCCAATCTAAGTTCTTCTAATCTTTCGCTGATATAACAGTTACAAAAGAATGATTCTTAGCATCATAAACCTTTTTTCTTGATAGAGAATATTAAGATTAAAGCAGTAAAGCCAAACATGCATGGCGGAAATGAAGAATTATGGAAAGATGAGTGATGTAATTCACATATTTTACATCATATTCTGGTTTATCTTCAAGTGATTTTTCTTTTTTTTTCAGGAATGCAGATGCCTCCAATTTAATTTCATGCTCACGAATATGTCAGAGAGTTCAAAGATCAGTACAAAAAACGTGTATCGACATTTATCCTCTTCACGTTTTGGAACTTTTGAATCTGTACATCAAATTATGGCTGCTACTTCGATCGGTCCCCTTTCAGCTACTCAGATCTGTGCTTACCGTCTGAAACTTTGAAAATGCTGTAATGTAATGCACTCGTTATGCTCTCAGATTTTGTTTTCTTTCAGAAAAAAAAACTATTCGATAAACTTTTCAGTTCTAAAATAAAGATTAAGATCAATAACTCTTCACAAACTTCACATTTAGGCATTCAAAAATCAATCTAAACATTCGAGAAAAGAAAAGAAAAGAAAGATATGAGCGTTTTTAACCTTTGATAAAAGGTCTTTAACGTATTACCCTAATAACGACACAAAACTCATTTATGTAGAAGCTGACAACGAACCATTAAATGGCATGGACCTTGGATGCGTAATAAATAACATTTTGGGTGTTAAAATAAATTCTTATTTGTGGAACAATAATTACTATCGTGGGACCTTGGAAACACACTATTCCTTTTGTCTCCACGTAACGTCGAAAAGTAAACGATAAATATTTAAAATATTATTTTTTTTAATAAAAAATTCTTTATCATCGCATAACCTAATAGTGAAGACATTTTGATGTTAATAAAATATTGTTTTTCGTCAAAAAAGGAATTCAAATCTTAAGGTCATTTTAAAATACACAATTCCATATTAAGCATCACATGCATTTGCTGTGAAGACTGGAGAACTGGCACCGGTACCAGAACGAAAATATCATGGAAGTTCCTGCTCCAGACCAGTGCTCGCCAGGTCTTAAATCGCTTTATACAACCTGTTCCCATTCAGGGAATCTGGCAGCTCCATGCACCCAAAGCAAAGCTTGTTCATCAAATATTTCTCATATCTCTCGGATCTGCATCCCCACCACTGTTGATCTGCCCCTGTTTCATTTTCCTTTTTGTCTTCACTTTGGCTTGTGAATTTTGACATTGTCACCGCAATTCGGAAAATTGAGGCGCTCTTGGTCCCCTCCCATGGCTAATTTGGAAATGCACAAAAATCTTTTCGCATTTGCCCTTTTGGAGAGCCTTGCCATTCATTCTGTTAGGATTGGATCAGAATGGTGGACTGGTTGCTAGTTCTTCTGGGATTTACTGAGGTTACCGTGGGGCTGCGACTTTGATTCCGGATCAAAGATTTGTTTTTTAATCTTCTATTGCTATTTCAGATCCCCATTTTTAACTAGGGTTGGAGTTGGGGATCAGATCTGTGGGTTTTAGGAGAATGCCATTGACATTGCTTCAGGTGAGGCCTTTTTAGGGTTGCACAGATGAGAGGAGTCTAAAGTTGGATAGATGGGCGATGACTCACACAGCGTTCCGGTTGCTTGAGAGTTTTTGGATGTCTGCTACTGCATTCGGAAACCAAGATGCAAAGATTTTTCCTACTTAGCCTGTTTCTTTAGGTGTTCTGTAGATTTGTCGATTTTGTTAGCAATATTAGCAGATTGGCTTAACATCAACCAAGACACTGTAAAATCAAACTGGTGGCTGGGGGACTCTTGGTTTCTACTTGACTCTGTTTCAGAGTCTTTGTTGTGAGCTTTCGTCGCTTAGGACGTCCAAGATGGCATGCATGAAACTGGGATCAAAACCTGATGCCTTCCACCAACAAGGGCAAGCCTGGTATGGTTCATTTTATTCTTTTACTTCGTTTGTTGATGTTAACTGGAAATCTACTTCTGTAATAACTGGAGATCTTAGACCTGTTTCTTTTCTAGGCTGCAGGAATTAAGTAGTTCAGATCTGCCCTTTGTTTTTTTTTGGGTATGTTTGGGTAATGTCTTATGAGATTTACATCTCCACCCTACTTTCTGGTTCTGTTTTCAAGAACTAATATGGTTTATGATATTGATGACATATATAATTTTGGCGGCCAAAAAGTGTCCTGCCTTGGAAAAGATTTTACTCTGATCTATTACATCTCCATGAAGTTTTTTAGCAGAAATCTCTACGAAGTATCTGTTTTGTGTTATTGTCTAGAATAATAGCACTCTTACATCCTCCTTAATCAGACCATATTGTCTAATCAATGAATGTCATTGCTGGTTTTCTGCAAATTCATTTTACTGGATGTGGGACTTAGTTCAGAATTTTCCTGTTGAGTTTCCTGCTTCTCATTTTGTTAGTTTTTCTTTTCTAATCATTGGACGGGCAACAAAGTTCTCACGTATTTATATTAGCCACAATTGCATGAGCAAGATATGTGTTAATTAGTATCGACTACTATGTTTGAGGAATGAAACAGCTAGCATGCTTTTCCTGTTGAGTTTCCTGCTTCTCATTTTGTCATAGTTTTTCTTTTCTAATCATTGGACGGGCAACAAAGTTCTCACATATGATTATATTAGCCACAATTGCATGAGCAAGATATGTGTTAATTAGTATCGACTACTATGTTTGAGAGAATGAAACAGCTAGCATGCATGCTGTTACTGACTTGAAGATGATTCAGTTCAGAATTGGAAAGCTAAAAGTTGAATATTTGCGTAGTGGCCATTCAGTAGATGCAATGATTGTCCTTGTAACTACATCACTCATTATGGATGTGCAAGATAGTTTTCTGATATTTATGTTGGGTACATTTGAAACATAACCAATTATGTTGGCCACATCATTGTTGAGACGTTGCAGATGGTTGATATTGGTTTCTTTATTTTATTTCTACTGTAAGGTTCTCCACTGCAATATAATCATGTGTATTCACTTTTTCCCCACTTAATTTTTCAAGAGGCCCTGTACCTGAATAAGGAAATAAGACATCAAAATTATGTATTTGTATTTTTCAGGTTTTGCACAACAGGACTTCCTAGTGATGTTATTGTCGAAGTTGAAGAAATGACCTTCCATCTCCACAAGGCGAGGGCACTGACTCAGAATTTTATCTTGAAATTGGCTTGTACCAGTTAGTCATGTTCATTGATATCTTTTGCATTCCTCAATCATACTATTAGCTTAAGTCAATTGAAGTGGGAATGTTTTTTTTAAAGCTTTGATATAGTTGTAGTTTTTTCCCCATTGATTAGCATCAGCCAAGGTTTGATTTGAATAGTCCTACAATTTCACTTGTTTTGCATGTGATACATTGTTGCAACCATTTGAAGGTGTAACTACTTTTCTTCTGCAACTCTGAATTCTACTGGTCATTGTTTAAGGTTCAGGTCATGGCATTCATATAATCATGGCCTAGCCTCTCAAGCAATGTGGATTATTCAGATTACTTACCATTTTAGGCTCTCTAAATACCTTATTGAAGGCTTTAAACAGATTTATTTTGAATGTTATAGTGTATGGAATAATGATCAATTTTGCTATCCATGCTAGATTTCATGGTTTTGAGTCAGTTTGCGAGAATAGGCAAATTCCTTTTGCTATAAAAATAATTCATGTACTTCTTGCAGTTTCCCTTGTTATCAAAAAGTAGCCTTTTGGAAAGGCTAATTAAGAACTCTGATGAAGAGGATACTGTGATAAGACTGGCTGATGTTCCTGGTGGTGCACAAGCATTTGAACTTGTGGCTAAGTTCTGTTATGGTGTTAAGATAGAGCTCACTTCCTCAAACGTTGTTTGCCTGCGCTGTGCTGCCGAGCACCTAGAAATGACCGAAGAAATAGCAGAAGGAAACTTGATTGCTCAGACAGAGACCTTCATTGATCAAGATGTGCTTCACAGCTGGAAAGATTCAGTCAAAGCACTTGAAACATGTGATGATCTTCTTCCTCACGCTGAAAACCTTCAGATTATTAAGAAATGCATAGAATCTTTAGCTGTAAAAGCATGTACAGATCCAAATCTATTTGGTTGGCCAATGGATCATGATGCCATGCAAAGTCCTGGAGGCAGTGTTTTATGGAATGGCATAAGCACAGGAGCTAGACCTAGAATTTGCAGCTCAGATTGGTGGTACGAGGATGTCTGTTCTTTGAGTTTCCCCTTGTATAAAAGGTTGATCTCTGCTATGAAATCTAGAGGTCTAAAACATGAAACTATTGCAGGCTCTCTGATTTGCTATGCCAAACAGTATCTGCCTGGATTAGATAGGCGACCGAATGTGGCACATGGAACTTTGAAAAATGCTCCGGATGAAGAACAGAGGCATCTCCTTGAAGAGATTGATAGCTTGTTGCCTATTGACAAGGGTGTAGCATCGACAAAGACTTTGATCGGTCTTCTCCGCACTGCCATAATTCTAAAAGCTAGCCCAACATGCATTTCTAACTTGGAGAAAAGAATAGGCACGCAACTAGACCAGGCCGAGCTGGAAGACCTACTTTTCCCTACTTTTGCATATTCCATGGAGTCCCTGTACAATGTTGATTGCATCCAACGAATGCTGGAGTATTTCTTAGCCATGGATCAAGCTACTGCAGCAGCCTCCCCTGGTTCTGTCAGTAATGGGCAGTCAATTGCGTCTCCTTCTTTGATGCCAATTACTGCTGTTGCCAAGCTAATTGATGGGTTTCTAGCAGAGATTGCACCGGATATCAACTTAAAGCTTCCAAAATTCCAATCCTTAGCCACTGCTATACCTGATTATGCCCGACCTTTGGATGATGGACTATACCGCGCTATTGATATATACATAAAGGTACGTGTTCAAGCATGACACACCAATTGATTGGTTCATATAAATTCTATGCTACTAGCTAATATATTAGGTAATTGCACAAAAGGTTTCTTCCACTACATTTCCCCTTGCTTTGTTGCTTCAGTTTTAGCAGTGTATGGAAGTCAAGACAAGTTGCATATGATGGGTTAGCCTGAGAAAAGATGATAAGGTTTAGGTGGTGTGTTTACAATTACTAGAAAGGACGAGACAAAACCAAATGGTTATACTGAACAGGCAAATAAGAAGTCCCAGAGGATGATACAATAAGGGAATCATAAATTCCAAACTCAATCAACTTTTGATCAATCATAATTAATAGTGGGAGGAGACCAAGAATAGTTAACACAATTAAAAGATATCTAAATGGCCATGGAATTATGGAAGATGTAACCTTAATTATCAAAGATATGAAGCATGTACAAAGTTCACTAGCTAACAAACCTAAATAGGTCACGTACAGCTTGTTCTTTTTCTTTGTTGTTCATAAAAAAATTGGGCATCAGCTGTCTTTGATTTGTTAAAACTAGTCCATACGTTGCTATCAGGCACACCCTTGGCTCTCAGAATCCGAGAGGGAACAACTGTGCCGGCTGATGGACTGTCAGAAGCTCTCCCTTGAAGCTTGCACTCATGCTGCACAGAACGAGCGACTTCCTCTGCGAGTAATTGTTCAAGTCCTCTTCTTTGAGCAGCTCCAACTAAGGACTTCAGTTGCTGGATGCTTGCTTGTGGCTGACAACCTTGATGGTTCACGGCCATTGCGAGGTGGAATTGGTTGTTCAGGTGAAGCTGGAGGATGGATGACCACCATCAAGGAGAACCGGGTCTTGAAGGTTGGCATGGATAGCATGAGGATGAGAGTGTCTGAGCTTGAAAAAGAGTGCACCAGCATGAAGGAAGAGATCGAAAAGTTGGGTCGGGGAAAAAGTGGATGGATCAACATGCGAAAGAAGTTTGGCCTAAAGAGCAGGTTGCAGATATGCAGCGCACTGGGGAATTCCGTAAGCGAGAAACAGAAGGTTAAGAGTGCCAAAGATGCTCACGAGTTGTAAACCATGATTGCAGAACAAATGCAACAGCCATCTCCTGATGCTCGAGCTTCAGTTCTATGTTTCAGAATGTTGTTTATATACTTTAATCTTGAGGAAATTCTTATCAAGCTTGCACTTTGACGCTTGAAATATGGTTGTTAGATCATGGTGTTCTTGATCGTCATTAGTTTCTTCCTTTCCTCCCTTTTTGGTTCTTGTCTTGCCACATGTTTCAATCAAGCTTATATAGATGAGAAAAAACTTAGATATGAATCCGAGTATTTAGCTCAACTCCATTTGTTTTGAGCAGTATCTTTTCTCCTTTTGATTTGAATGCTTTCAAGAATTATACACAAATTCTGTTCGTTTCAAGAATAAGTGTCAAAATCTTTGTCAAAATAAATATAATCATTGTCATTTGAAATTGCATGGAAGGTTACCTTCTGAAAAAGTGTCAAAATCTTTGTCAAAATAAATATAATCATTGTCATTCGAAATTGCATGGAAGGTTACCTTCTGATACCCCTGAGTGCATGGTGTAAGTATTTTTTAAATTTATTTTGATAGTCAATAAATTTTTTTTATATTAATCGGGTCAAAAATTAAATATCTAGATTATTAAAAAAATAATTATGAAAATATGGAAAAGATAATTTTATAGAAGTCTAGAATCCATATTATGAAGTCAAAAGATTAATTATGTAGATTGCAGAAATCTACGAGCCAGGCTACTAACTTTTCATATTAATTTTTTAGTTATTTATCTTCTAGATTGCTGATTTTCAAGGCCCCTCAAAATGTATTTCTTTAAATACTTCTAAAATTTTATTCATATGAAAATGATTTTAATATTTTAATTTTAAAAGTAGGTATTTTGACAGGAAAAAAATATTAAAAGTATTTCATATTAATGAAACTTCAGGGAGTATCTTATACAAATTAATAAACCTTAAGGGCTATGCTGATAATTTCTCAATTTTTCTCGACTTACTTTTCGAGTTTTTCGATTGCTTGTTCCTGGAAAAGTTGGATCGGAAGACGGCGGAGAGAGAAGGGAGATATGGAGGGAGGAAGGGAGAAGCCCTTGAGGCGAATTGCGGAGGCGTTTGAGGGCTTGGCCGCTAGCTCCCAGACGGCGCCCATGGAGGTCGATGCCTTCTCCCGGGCCTGCTCCCAAGTATCCGTCCTCTTCAGATGTCTAGGAGTCGCGTTCAAGTTTGCGGAGATGGATTATGTTGCCAAGGTATTTTCCCCTTCGCCCTTACAGTTTGGTAGATATCCCTGCATTTGAATTGGTTTTGGGCAATCTTTGGTTTTTCAAACGATTATGTTCCTACCGAAAGAATGTTTTTTTCTCGCATATACTTTAAATTTGTTAGCAAACTGATTGGTCGTTGTGAGTCTTCGTCTTGAGGATACGATCTTTGCGTTTTGGGAACTTTAAACCATGGGCCACGAGAGTGAGCGGAGGCAGCGGACCATCTTAACGATCTGTAGCTAAAAGGAGGTCAATGGTATAGAAAGAAATTGTATTTGTATAATAACTTTCCGTGAAGTTGTGATCTTTTAGTTGGTTGAGCGCTAGCATAAGTTGTTCAGTTAAAATGATGTCAGGCCTAACTTATCTAGCACAGCAAGGTGATTTTTTCCTTTTCTTTTCTATTTTTTCTAGCAAAATGAGATTAAACATTTATCTGTTAGTTTCGAGTGCAAGACCATTGGGACGATATGCTGAAGTATCGGTTAACAAGTAAGCCAATAATGTATAAATTGACACCAATTTTCCTCACAATTTTAAAGGGGCTAGAGAAGCAAGCATGAAGTCTTTTGGAGTCTTTAGGAAAGCGTTCATGGCAAGCGTTGTCAAGTACAGTCTCTGGTGTTGTACTCCTTGAATTTATAGTGTGCATCAGATTGAATTTTCTAAATTTCATTTGTACAATTTTTAAAGCAAATTTGGGACAAAATAGTGTCCCAAATATTTGGTTTTTCACACACTACACACCTTTCTCCGTGTAGTGGCTAGGCAACCCTTTTAAAAAGAACCCAAGAGGATCGTGTGGGCAGCCCAGGCAGGTCTAAGGATTTTTTTTTTCTTATAAAAAAAAAATTTTGTTGGTTCTTGTTAATAAAGAGAAATGATACTTTTGACATCACAATTGCACTCGCCAATGTGAGTGTCATGCTACGATTTCATGTTGTGTATCACCACTCGTTAATAAACTAGGTACGTGTGTTGTTTATTGAAGCTTTTGTTTTCTTATGAAAATTTTCAGCGTTTCTATGTGTTTTCTTGTTATATCATATATTTTTTTGCCTTCTTGGTTTCAAATATTAATCAGTTTTAATTTAATTCACTTCTCTTTTGTTTACTGTCTGAAATTGCCTTTTAATACCTTGACCGTGCTTAAGTCATATTTGTAATGTTGCCTTCCTCATATTTGACCTTTCTCTTGTGGTTCCTGAGCATAGGTTGAAGATCTGTCAAAGGCATCAAAATCTATCTCAACATTGAACAATTTGCTTGAAATAGATATTCAACAGGATTGCGTTAAACGTGGTGGGAGCCATTCCCGTAATCTACTTCGAGTGAAGCGTGGGCTTGACATGGTTAAGGTGTTGTTTGAGCAAATTCTTCAAGAAGAGTATGATGCCTACTCCTTTTTATTTCCATTTGCTAAGTGCATGCTAAACATTCTCTAATATGATAGCAAATTTAAGCTTTAGTACATAACATGGATAAGCTTCATAAAAACCACGATCCTGAGAGAGGGGGAACTTTCAGGTTTTCACCATCCTACAAGGATGATTCAAATCCATTACTGATTTAAGCATCCAACCTATGCCATGCTTACAATGCAGTTAAAAATATATTATATATGATGAAATTTGTTTTATAACGGGTTGATTATTTATCCGTCATAAAGTTGTTATAAGAACTGGTAATTAGTCACCTGATACTTTTAATAAAATGTTTGAGGTTCTGAACTTACCTAAAATATTTCTTGGTTTCAAATGTGATTAGACAATTAAAAGGTGGTTATATTTGTTTCTAGTTGTAAAATTAAGAAATTCATGCTATTATATTTGAGCATTAAAGATTAATCTTCTCTAGACACTGAAATCATTCCTTTCTATTCAGTATGCCTATGTCATATCGTCATTTTGAAGGTGTTTCTCAGGGCATCTTGGCTGCTTATGGAGCTCAGTACCTCATATCTGCTGGCTTTAGAAGTGATAAGATAGACTTCCACGCCAGAGGCTTTGTTAACATTTAATATTTAATGTGTCTGCTACATCTGAAATTCTTATAAAATGCCTTCTATCTGTCATAAAATTGAAATGAATTTGCTGAGTTGTTATACAAACTTCAGTTACCATAAAACAAGAAAAACCTTTGCAGTCTTCTTCCTTTTCAATTCTACTATATAGAATTTACATTCATGTTCACAGTCTTGGTATCTTCTTTGTGGTTTGCTGTCTTATATTGTTCCAGGTCATGAGATTAAGTGCACTAATTCTCTTTGATCGTTTTCTTCTGTGTCACAGTGGAAATTCCTTGAGGGATCCAGCATCAGTAGCCTATGCAAAGGTATTTGCTCCTCACCATGGCTGGGCAATAAGGAAAGCAGTGGCCGCCGGAATGTATACCCTTCCTTCAAAAGCACAGCTATTGAGGAAGCTAAATGAAGACGGTGAGGTTCTGCTTCTGAAATTTGAACACGGTTGTTAATATTGCACATACAGTAACATTTTTTAGTATAGTTGAATCGACACCAAAATGAGAATTATGTAATCCCCACACATGTGAAAAAAATAACTATTAATTTCCTTTGTTTTACGTTTTATCCCATTCTTACAACATGTTTCTGCTAATGGCAATTGACTCACAACTTAAAGATTATACAAAGAGTAATTTAAAGAAGAGTCAGTGCTGAGGAGTAAAGATAAAGTTCTATCAGGACAACTGAAATCTTAATCTTATCACTTCAAATTATTCATCAGGGTATTCTTACAAATGAGAAATCATTTTTTTCTCTTCTCCATGGCATAGCAAATGGATAAAATAGTTTTAACAGTTTTAATGTATTATCCTTGTTTATGTGCTTTAACAGCATAAAAGCATCAACGAAATATTTGATTAGTTCAAAAGACATTGTTTTCACGAATTGGTTGACAAAATGATATTTACATGCTTAACTATTTGTCTGTGCCAGTAGTTTGTTTGTTTTATGTTTTGAGGATATCAAAATTATATTGCATCTTCTAAATGTTCTACTTCCCTTTGGCATTCTCTATTTATTAGTACATAAACTTGTGTCGGATACCTACTTATTCTATATAGTTTATCTCATATCACTGAAACATTTGCTTGACATGGAGAGCTTAAACCTATTTAAAATTAGCATACAGTATGTTAGCTTGCATTCAGAATCAAATGCAGAAACATTTTTACTGACAAGTTGTTCGATGAATACAGAAGCATCTGCGAGGACTTATATGCAGACTTACATCAGATGTTCTGGTCTTGTCATCAACTCTATTGAAGACCTATTCAACATTAGGCAATTGGGCATAGATTGGTGAGCAAAGATAAGGCAATTAGCCTCTCAATTTAATAATGGGAGTTTAGCAAAATCCATGTTAACTCATATGCCTCAAACGTGCATATACAATGAATAACGACATTATTAGATTTGATGTAAAAATATTATTACCCAAGGAATGAATTGCACGCTGCAAACCTGGTTGCATTAGATTTTAATTTGTTAAGGCTTGCTTAACATAGCCTTACTGGATTTTTTTTTTAACTCTATATGTGTGTTCATTTTTTTAATGGCTCAACACAAGATGTTATTCAAAACAAGATACGTAATTGATCTAATGAGATCAATATATATACGATGTTTGTAACATAGAAATATTTGTACTGGTGTGAATCTCGCTATTCAATGCTTGAAGATCATTGTCGATCAAATTAACCATTTGATTTGACATATTCGAAAAGATAATATATAAATATTGTATAAAAATTGACAAATGGTATTAAACTTGAAATTTATACTTAGATCGTTCATAATTGTTTAATACATCTTCTCATATATAATAAGGCTCTAATAGTTATTAAATAATTATAGTTGGCACGACTTAAAATGATTCGAGTACAAATTTACAGCATCTTTTACACAAGTTCATAGTAAATAGCACGTATGAGCTACTTAATTCCATAATCGGTTAACTTTAATTTTTATTAAGACTCAATAACAAACATCACAGCAATTTAGAATACAATTCAATAAGAAACATTTTAGCAAAATCAATAACAAAAGAACAAAAAGAAAAACACTCCAAAGGTCAAATTCTGCAACCAAAAACAATCCTGAAGGATTCTACAATTGTAAGCTTCAATAAAATCCAACTCAATGCTAGTACGATAGTCCTGGTTGCAGCAATAATGAAGAGGCAATTTCATTTGCTATAACAGAATTCCAAAGGAGATAATTTTGGTCGACGAGAATAAGTAGGAAAATTTTCAAACTTCAAAATGCGACATATTTGAATGGTCATAACAGCAAGTTCTTATGACATCTTAATGAACCAAAATAAAAAACTTCCAAGCTCAGTGTGACTTGACATATTCCTGAACAACGTGAAGGCCCTCCGACTCCTCACCGTAATCCTGCAAACAAGTTTGGAGAGGAGATTAGCTGCAAACCTTAATCCTGAGTGGTATGAGCAAATCGTAACTGCAAAGATCTAAGAATACTGCTTCATTACCCTGACGACAATACAAGAGCAGCCCACCACTTTCCTTGCCTTGCCCTCTGAATCAATCTTGCAAAGCTGCAAAAGATTGAATCCAATAAAAGAACATAAATACGAACTAAATTTTAGAGCAAACTCCAAAGACTATTATACATGAAAAGAAGAAGTATATGACATTTTGCAAACCAAATGGTTTTGTTTATGTTATATCTCAACTCTTTGCCAGCAATAAGCGTTGATGTAAATATAGAGATAGATCAGGAAAGCAGAATTAAAATTAAAAAAAAAAAATCAACTAACCCCAGCCCACTCGCCGAGAGATTTAGCACTTGGCACAGTCACCAAGTGTACGTTGTGCTCAGCACACAGTGCCTTGACCAGCTTGACATAGTCAGCCTGGTTGCAATCCTCTGCCAGAATGCAAAGTTGTGCTGCATGTTTCTCAATTGCCTTAGCAGCCTCACGAAGACCACGGATAAGTCCATCGTGGGCCAAAGATTTCTTCATCACGAGCTGCAGAGCAGTCATCAGATCCATTGGTTCACCAAGGACTGGAGCAGATTCAACAACAGCATCATCGCTGCCACATAAAATGATTTAAGGAAACAGCAGAAGTCCAAGGCAAATGCATATGAGAATGGAAGATTTAAAAAATGGCTTTCGCAAGTGATCCAAATAATCTGCATTTGGAATTAACCTTTATAGCGGATAGCATTTGATCATTACAAAAACGTGACACTTTGATTATGCTTTTATGTGAACTTGTCTTCAATTTTATTTCAAAAACTTTTAGATGTCAACCTGAGTAAAAATATCTTTGTCATGAGGACTTGAGGGCATTGAGGGCGTTGCCATTAAATACAGTTTAAAGTAATTCAGCTTCAATATCTTGATGAAAAGTTGACTGAGGGATACTTTGAAATTTATCGATTCATAAACTAATATGACACATTAAGTTTCATAATTTCATCAACCACCAAGGAAGAAAAATAACCCAGTCAAGTGTAAATCCTCTACCCCTGTACATGCTTTTGATGATAAATTAGTGCATCTCAAATGAAGAAGCAACAACGTTACAAGATTCCTTAAAAAATCAATTTGCAAGTATTTCCATACTGTAGCTACGGAGATGTATTATCGTCTGTACTTTTTACAATTAGATTATTAGCTCCTTTTTTTTAATTACTTTTCATAATTTGCTACTGAGTATCCTTGATATAATAAACTCGGAAAGCATACGGCCCCAAAACTACACTATTGTCAAGAAAAAAAGAAAAGGAAATTGTGATAAAAGAACAAGCTTTACTGATCTACAGGCCTCATTATACATATCTACGACAATCCTAACAACCCATCTTTGACAAAAATCAAAATTGCAGGTAACCACGTGAACATCAAATTACTAATTAGCATCAATACTCATACTATGCGCATCAGATGGATAATAACATCGGCAGCGATATAAAGTGAGGAGAAGATCGCTTACGCTGCCATTTTGTTTGTTGGAGTTGAAGGGTCGGAACCGACGAGCGCCGGACACACGAAGAAGAACGGAGGAAGGACGGCGCAGCGCTTCGAGGGTTAGGGTTGAGGTCGGAACAGGCGGATTGATAGACCACGAGTTTGTTTATATAGTAAAGAAACAACACATCTCAACCGTCGATGTAATGCCTTTTTGATCGTGATGGTTTATTGGGTGGTACTAGTGGTGGAATAGCTTATGTAATCGGTAAGTTTTAAAATAAAATTTTTATTTGGTGTTTTTTACAATATTGATTATGTATGGGCTTATTCGAAAAGTATCTAATTTCAATTTTCCAATTCAACCGGCGGTTCAATTATGTGTGTGCAGTGTATGCGTGCAGTGCAAAAATAGTGATTACCTCGCTAATTGGAGAAGCTAAAATTAAGTTAAGCTCTAATGAGCATGTTATAAGTACATCTTCTTTTAATTTGTTTGTTTTATAATTCAATTATCAGTTACACGTCGACAAATTTTATATTTATGTTGTTTTCTTTTTCTTAAAAAAGCAAAAAATGAGCTCAGGCGTTGATATCATCATCATATTGATCTGACGGTTGCGAAGGACCCTGTCTCCACATGAACATTTCATCATCGCTCAATGTATAAGGAAATGTGGCAGGCAGGCGAGTTTCGAACCCTAGATCACCAGGGAATCTCAACAACCGACCTAGCCAACTAAGCCCAATTCCAGATGAAGAAAATTGGAAATGTTTTTCTTTAATGATCAACTAATCACGGAGTTAGTCGCTAAACATTTTTTTTCTAAAAAAAGCAATGAAATAGTTCGAAATAACTAGTTTGACCGTTCGGTAAGCACCACACCAGCCGCACAGTGACCAAAAGGCATAAAAAGAAACCAAAAGCTGCCTTTCGTCAATCAATCACGATCACCCACCGTCGACCTCCCATCAGACGTTCTGCTGGGCGCCCTGTCCCCAAGCCCACGCCTCCGGCAGCCACGCGTCCGCGACAGGAGCGGCGCCACCTCCGATGAGGAGGAGGTCTGGGAACCCGGCTCCGGCGCCGCAGCACTCGTACGTCTGCAGTGAGAACAGAGGCTGGCCCTGCTCGGCCGGCGGAGGAGCAGTGACGGCAAAACTCCCTATGCCTTTGTTGCCGGCGCCTCCGCCGCTGCTCGCCCCAGCGACGGCGGTCGAGACCGGTGGCACCTGCGCACAAAACAAAAGTAAAGAGAAGAAGGTTTTGCTTGATGAGGAATGTTTCATATGTAAAACAATGAGACACAAATCAATTGCAAGGAAAATTTGCATTATAAAATATATATATATACGCACGCGACTTTGGGCGGCGGGGCGGCGGTAGGTGGTGCCGTCGGGCTCGACGACCCACCCGGCCTCGGCGGCGAGGGCGCGGAGGACGTCGTTGATGTCGGCGCGGCCAGGGAGGTCGTAGCCGCCGTGCTTCCGGAGGCCCTCCATGATCTTGGAAGTGATCGACCGCCTCAGTCGTTCCCTCAGCTTCGTCTTCTCCCTCTCCCTCTCCGCCTTCCCCTGTTCTCCGCCGACGCTGCTCTTCGCTCCTCCTCTGCTCCTCATAATTCTCACTACTCTGCAGTCTGCACTGCCCTATGATTCCATGGCTCATGGCTGCCATTTATATCGCCAGTACATCAAATTTAAGCTCGATATTATTGTTAACATTTCATATAAACTTAAAGGAGTTGTTGGGACTTTATTGATTACGTACAGTTTAATTTGTGGTAGGATAATATTAGAAAGTTGGGTGAGAGTAGGTGACCGTAGAAGGAGGTTTGTTTGCATGATAAGTGGGTGTAATTTATGGCCTCAGGGGCTACTACTGCACTGCAGGAGTGCAGGGGACAGCTTGGTGGTGGGAGACCTTGGAATCAGAAACGGAAGAATCATTTTTTTCTGGAAGAAAATAAATGGCTGGAGCTTGGAAGGAGAGGAGGAGGAGGAAGATGACAAAATGCTGGAGGAGAGAGCAGTGATTTGGGCTCGGAGATGAAGGGTTGGGATTTGATGATCTGATGGGGATTTTGATGGAGATGACGGGGATGAGAAGGGAGAATATAAAGTAGGGTGGCGGCGCAGCGGACTGTACAAGTCAGAGACAAAAACAGAGCGTGAATGCGACAAAATATATATTTGTTGTTTTTTTACGATGTTTGTTTTCAATTTTTGTGAAAGAAATATAGAATTAAAATACCCAAATAACTTATATAAATATTACAACTTGTTAATATCACTCTGGGTTATTATATTATTTTAATGATTAAAAGATAAAAGTATAGCGTAGGATATATTTAAAATGAAAAATATGCCAGACTATAATTTTTTTTAAAACAGGTTTGTTCCAATAGAGATCACCTCATGGACTCGTCATCAGCCACGTAGCATCAAGGTTGTCCTTGTGAGGAAGAATAAGAGGATGAGTTTCAGGACATGCAAGCATCAACACATTCAAAAGGAAAGCTAGAGTGCCCCTGGCTCGATTACTCCGACACTCTAAGTCAGTCATGGAGGAAGAAGAAGAAGAAACTTATAAGCAGATTGTAGATTGTGGGATTGCGTACTTGTGCATGCAAAATAAGGAGGTTATATAGACAAGGAGAGGAGAGAATTATAGTAACTTGTCTTATCATTAATTAAGAAGAATGTCTATGTAGTGAGATTTTGTCAAAGAAGATGTCTTTCATTAATTAAAGAGAATATTATGCAATGAGATTTTGTCATAAGATGTCCTATTAGGGTGTGAAAAATATCTTGTTGCGATTATTACGGTATGAAATGTCCCCTCATTGTCATAATAGCATAAAGTCGCATCATTAGGCATGATAAGAAAGACAGATTGTCATGTTCCATAACTTTCTAGCGATGGTGATGTGATTGATTGAGAGATTTGACTAAGTTGAGAAAGAAAGTCCAAAAAGGAATTGATATAGTTTGAATATAGAGGTGTCGTGTGAGTCGGGAGTAGGACTTTATTTTTGACACCTTGATACTTGGTTCGAACAAGACAAGAAAGCTGAACTGAAAGTTAGGTATATCTGTGCCCGTGAGAGTCTGAAGTAGGATGGATCAGGACTGAGTCTAAGTAGATGAATGAGTGGCGAGTGACTGAATAGGGATCTTGAGTGAGTGGAGTGAGTCGGATCGATGGAGCTCAATCAACCCAGGGTTCAGTTAGCCTAGGATCAAGTCTCTCTCCTTTTGTCCAACGCGTCCTCTTTCTATCTTATGTGTCCCCACTTGAGACGATTCCTTGCGGGCTGGATCATACCACCCATAAATGTTCTACAAAATTTTAAATAAAATATAAAAATTACGTTAGACATTTAGTTAATTTCGATTAAAAAGCTTCTTATTTTTTAAAAAAATCCTGGAGGTATCGAATTTGTTATAAATCTGTTGCTTCAACAACAGTTCGACTAGGACTAGCCATCGTTATTTAGTTACCGCTCATCATGAGCCGCCATCCACCATTGTACGGTTGAGATGTTTCGGATACACAAACGTGCGGCAGTGATGCTGTATGAACTCGCGGTTATTAAATTTCACGATTAATATCCGGACAGAAGAGGTTTGAGAATCGAGCCTAGTTCTAGTTGTTCGAGCTTTCAATGCGCGACTCCTTTTGGTTCATGTCGAAAAGGTTAATCGCAATGGCGCATCCTTTTTGCTATTGAGGTCGCGTGGACGGCGAGGTTTTTGTTCTATTCCCCGTTCCCTCTCTCGCTCTCCCTGTGGGTTTGTGGACGGCGAGGCTGCATCTGCGAAGGCGGTTTTGCCTGATTGTGTCGCCTGAGAAGATGCGATCTTTGCACCAAATCAACGAGGGGTGAACGGCCGTCTGTTGGACAAGTCTTAGTCCTTGATCTGAGATTACTTTGTTGAATCCCTCGAGGCGAGGAAAACCGGTATTTTCATTAGGGCAAAATAAATACGGCGGCGAGGGGAGGGGAAGCGGAGTTGGAGGAGAGAGAGTGCACCAGAGCGGCGTCAGAAGAGGTCTCTCGCCAGTTCGGAACCCTAATGAACGCCGAAGAGGTTGAGTCTAGCAAGAAGCTTCAGCATTCCATGTAATTCCGCTCGCCTTGATAATAGTCTCTCTATTTTTCTGTTAATATGCAATCTCTAAGTCATTGTTTTGGTTGCAGGCATTTCCTCCGTTGCGTGAACTGCGCGCGGGAGATGCCGTCGCTCTACGTCCAATACTCGCCCGGCAACATCCGTTTGATGAAATGCGTAAGCGAAGCGTATGATAGGATCGTAGCCGCCCGCTTGCTGGAAATCCTTCCCTTGACCTTGTCTTTCCTTTTTTCTTTCTTTCTCGCAGGAATACTGCAGGGCTGTTGCTGATCCCTACATCGAGTGCGAATTTATGGTAGGCGGATATCTAATTCTAATTAGCATCATGCTAACAAACTGTTCGAAGTTTTGCTTTTTAGATGCTTTCCCTGTTCCCCTTTATTATCTCATTGTCTTGCTAATCGGATCACGCCGGAGATGTTTGTGTGAACTTAGATGGATTCCACATTATTGCCAAGCAGCAAGTCTTCTTTTTTGTTTGTGATTTCTCTTATATTATCTCTCTCATTTGAAGAAGATGGGGTTGCACACCATAAAATTATTCAATCGATATTTGTTAGATTTGTTATGTTGTCCATGCTATACCAAACTTGGTACATCCCAATAATGACTGTTAGAAAGTCTCATAAATACTCTGGGTTTTTGATATGACAACTTTGTAGATTATTACGGCTGCATTCTGGTTTGTAACTGTAACTTTTTTATGTAGATAATTCTGATAGATTTGATCCTTCATAAGAGGAAAGCCTATCGGCATTTGCTGTTTAACGTACTGAACTTAGGTGGTGATGATAAGGTAAATCTTTTTTTTTTGTTTGTTTGTTTGAATTGGATAAATTTCCATCATTTACTGCTCTATACTTCTTACAGAGCAGCATGTATGCTGCATCTTTAATTAGTTTGATCACATCCTCCCAGTGTCATCATCTAACATTATTTTCTAGAAAAATGCATGCACAAAAAAAACAATTTAATGATCAAATACCATCTTCAACAAACTTTTTATAATTTATTTAGTTTATTTAATTTTTTTATGCTCGTTGTTATTGTAGGTTTATTCATCGACCTTTTGCCCTAGAAAGTAGAACCAGATGGTTTATAGTTAACATTTGGCTGTATGTAATTTGCTGAGTTCAAACACTTGTCTACCGAATGTCATTGTGTTTGTATCCTCTTTTTGTTAGTGAACTACATATCCATTCCTGTAGTTGTATATTTTTTTACTGTAGATCTAACTGACGAATGCCAATGGTGAAGCTTCATTTTCCATAACCTTGTTTCTTGATAATATTAATAAAGTATATCATTTGTAAATGACTTTCACTTGGCTTCAAAAGGAACATATAGATGTTGAAAAACATGGAATCTGTATCAATTTATAGGTTTCAACTTCCAAGTATAATTTATTGTACAAAGGAAAAAAAAACAGACCTTTTTCTTCCTGTACATCCATCATAGGCATGGTTTCATGGGTTTGGCACCTTTCTTCCAGTACAAATATTGGAGTCATCTATCCAAGTTTTTTGAAACTATTGAAGCATCAATTTTCATTATGTTTAATGTAATTATTTTTATTCTTCATGTTGATAGTTTTGATAAGACAGGTGGAATGCAGGAAAAAGCTGTTGAACTAGTGATTGAATTACTTATATGGGCGTGCTTACAAAATTTAATTGGCTTACCATTTACAGGAAGTTGTATGGAAGTCAAGCTTACTTTATTTTATTCTAGATGTGTGTATCCATTCAGCTATTTTTAATAGATACTGATATACAGTATACAAATATATTCTTCTCTACCAAAGACCTTGACAATAAAAGGCAGGTATTATCTCTTAAAGAGTAGTGAAGTTTGTTTTGATTCATCCACACAGATTATGAGGTCAATTTTGACATGTGGAAAGGTGATAAATTCAGTTGTAGCAAATAATTTCAGTTGTTAGTGTAAATTTTCACCCATTCTGTCATTGTTTTGGTTGCAGGTATTATTGAATGTTATATTGGGAAATTTGATATTTATGTCTGTTCTTTTTCTGGGAACTAGGTTTCTGCTTAAGTTATCATTTAACACAGTCAGGTTGGTTTTTATTAATCAATGCTTATATTAACAATTTCCTTTACCCTTTCCTTCCAAGTTGTATTGTGGTTTATTAGTTTGTTTGCATTTATTTCCTATATAATATAACTGCATTTATATTAGTCATATTGTCATGCTGTTTTTTGTTAATCCATTCTTATTGGATTTTCTTGTTCTTATAATCCCAATATTCAAATGTGAAATCATTTATCTGTTTATGCCTTTGGCAATCCATTCTTATGGAATTTCCTTGTTCCTATAATTCAGATATTCAGATGTGAAATCATTTATCTGTTTATGCCTTTGCATTCATGAATATTTGCATGTACTAAAAAATGTTCTTCTTCTCTTCAGCTACAGACAAATCCTGCTGGCAGTTCTTATCTCAACTTACTTCAGGTTGTATTTGATTGCAATGTTGGTTAGTACAGCTCTGCTGCTCTGAACTTGCCTAGTAAACTATACGTAGTAAGATATTTTTATGATATGAGTTGCATTTTTTATTTCTTACCTATTCTGATGATCTGTGCAGGTCTGGGAATTCCCATCTTCTGTTCTTTACATTATTGACCTACTTGTTCTATCATCAAATGCACTGGCTTTGGGAGGTCTGCAATCTAACATTAAACATAAAACTTGACTTCTACTTTGTTCATGCTGATTTGTGTATTTTGGTGATAAATGATTTCATGACATAAAACATCATATACCTGACAAAAGTTGATTGCAACTTATTATTGAACTTAAAATTTTAGATTTCCTTCTTGTTCAGGCTACGTTTAGGTAAGATGTATCACCATACATTGATTGCACCTCTCTCATTGTTCTGTTGGATACATATTACACTCCATAATACTTATCACGTTGGATTCCTAGTGCATCCTTGTGATACAGTATCAAATCAAACCTAAAATGACATGGAAAATTGAAATAAATTGATGAAGCAAAGGGGATAAATTATCTTCGCACCAAGAAAAGAATCTCACACACGAGAGAAATCTCACAATAAAATTTACCAAATCAAAAGCTATGTATTTAACTACTAACAAATTAAAGATACTATATTACTAAGTCAAAATTCAAATCAAAATCAAATTCATTGATTTTCTTTTATTCCTTGTGCAATTAATTCGAGACCATAAGAAGATAACTGAAAAGCTATATTACAGTAGTTACCTCTGTAATATTTCATAACATAATCTCTCATATGTTCTATAATTTCCAAGGCTTTGTGGCTCGTAGTTAATAACTATAGTTCTTAATATTTTGATGCACCATATGGCTATTGTTCATCCTATTATACTGCTTGTGCTAAATTTGATGACGCTCCATTATGTACAGTGGTAACAGAGTCGCAGACTGCTGGATGTCTCATAGTGTGCTTTGGTGCGCATGTAGCTAAATTCTTCAGTAATCATTGGCTATTTCATCTACTATCTGGCTCATCTTAGATATCTTTGAGGCTTTAATTGCTGTTACTTTGTTCGCTGCAACAATTCTGTTATTGTATTAAGGCCTCCCTATAATTTTGCATTAGCTACATGATGTTGATTGTTCAGTATGCATGAGAGACTATTAAATGTAGGCAAACGCTTAGTGGATCCAGGATCTCTACAGTAAATACAAGTACTAGATGCAGTGGTATAAAGCATAAGCTTGTTTTCCTTTTTGGCAAAGTCAAGATTTGGAAGCTTACTAAGATTTTGGATTGTGCACGATTTTTTGTGATTTTTAAAGCTATTGAAATATATAAGTCATTCAGCTTTTCTTAATCATTTAATTAATTTCAATTAAAATGCTACTTTTTTAAAATTTGTTTTCCTGGAGTTATAGAACTTTTTAAAAATCTTTTGCTTCAAATGTACGGTTGAGATGGTTCTGATACACAAATGTGCGGCAGTGATGCTGTATGAACCGGCAGCTATTAAATTTCACGATTAATATTCGCACAAAAGAGGTTTTTCGAGCTTTCAATGGTCGACTTGTCTGCGCGACTGTTCTATTTCCCCTTCTCTCTCTCGCTCTCCCTGTGGTTTTGTGGACGGCGAGGCTGCAGCAGCGAAGGCGGTTTTGCCTGATTGTGTCGCCTGAGAAGATGCGATCTTTGCACCAAATCAACGAGGGGTGAACGGCCGTCTGTTGGAGAAGTGTGTCCTTGATCGGAGATTACTTTGTTGAATCCCTTGAGGCGAGGAAAACCGGTATTTTCATTAGGGTAAAATAAATATGGCGGCGAGGGGAGGGGTAACAGAGTTGGAGGAGAGAGAGTGCAGCAGAGCGGCGTCAGAAGAGGTCTCTCGCCAGTTCGGAACCCTAATAAACGCCGAAGAGGTTGAGTCTATCAAGAAGCTTCAGCATTCCATGTAATTCCTCGCCTTGATAATGCTATCTCTATTTTGCTGTTAATATGCAATCTCTAAGTCAGTGTCCTGTCATTTTCTTCAATATGCCTCATTCGACATGAACGCTACAAAACATGTATCATCTCTTAGACTAATTGCATAGCATGGGATTTATTGCTCCCAATCTCACGAGTATTGTGAGAAGTTAGGAATATCAGCGCCTGATTTTCATGAATTTTGCTCCTTATTGATTGCAAGATATACCTAGAATTTTAATTGAATCTAATCTGGCATCGTTTTTATTGTTAAATCTCTTTAATTTGGTACCTGTAGAACAGATTTATTACATTTTTTTTACCTTGCTTGGTGCTTATGATGCAAATCGTGTTGCTCTTGTGGTAACTGGTAAACATACTGATGATGATGGAACATATTTTTGGATGATAATTTAAAAATATAATTAGAAACTAGAGATCAGATTCTGGAGAATGTTGGAGGAACATTCTCCCTCATATCATATATCCACTATGTATTCACTGTTAAAATTCAGTATGGTTTTTTTTTTGTAACATTTCCTATTTGTTTTAAAATATTAATGTCCTAATACAAGAAGAACCCCTTCCCTATTCTGCATAAATTGATCCTCCATCTCGTGGTGCGAGACCTTTCTTTCACCTCCTTTTTTTTTTTTTTTGGTAAATTATGATTTAATTCACTTCTGTGCTGTTTATAGACGTGTATTTTTTTTTCTGTGTAATAGCATGGAATGCATTTTTCTTTAGCTAAACATTCTCTTAAGAAAAAAATCAATACACTCGTCAATTTTTTTTTTTATACAAGTGCTCCATGTTATAGACATTTTTCATGGGTCTTTCATGCCCATTTACTAAGAGCTATGTTCCAATTGACATTGTCCCTTACTGCTTTTACTTCTTGTTGCAGATTGGGGAGATTGCAGAACAGTAATGCAGTCCTTTCACACTTCAATGAGTTCTCAGAACAAAGCTATACCGAGGTATCTGGTGACTTAACAAGAAATGTTCGGCGATTGAAGTCCATGAAATCTGATCTTGACCACATCTTCATGAAGCTCAGGTGTGCCTCTGAGGTGCTTCCATCCCTGTCTTGAATTCATCAATTAAAAGTTGCGTGACTGTTCCCAATTACTACTAGAATATGAACGGCCATTGTTTTTGCCTATTCTGGTTTGCTTGCAGGAAGATCAAGGCAAAGCTGAAGGCTGCGCATCCTGATGCCTTTCCCAATGATTCATCTTCAAAAATGATTGATCAAAGGCTTGACCTCGAAACGCCTCTTTGAAAGGTATTTTTATGGAATATTTCTTTGTTTGGAGGCCTAGCAAAGTTAAATGATCAAGAAACCTTGTATTTTTTTTGCAATATTAGGATATAATTTTATAAGAAATATTTTTATTGCCAAATTTACCTCTGAATATAAGTACTAGTTACTTGGATATGATTTAGTTGTATATTTATGTGGATAATATTTGATTATTGCATTTCAACACTTTAGCTTAATCATTTTGGTCGATCCTAGTACAATTAGACGATCCATTCTTTGATGAGAAAGGGTTTGTTTCTCACAAGTGAGGGAAACATTGAAGGAGAAAAGTAAATACAGGAGAAAAAAGCCGATAGAGTGAGTATAAATTATTTTCACTATTTTCAGTAGTTGGGAAAGAAAAATAGAAGCCATTCCTTTCTCTCTTACCGAGTCTAAGTGATAAGTTGCTAAACATCTAGGCCTATAACTTGGAGCATCCAATTGATATTTATAACCAATGAGCAAATTTTATTTAAAAAAATAACAATAAATATGAATGAGTGTTAATGTTAAAATGAATATGAATGTATATTAACGTTCAAACCAATGCGGATGTGTTAATAATTGATTTTTAGAAATGCAGCAAGAGCAATCTTTCTTCTAGTTCTACTTCCATCACAAAGATAGATCCAAAAATAGATAAAAACAGATAGTTCTCTCTTCTAGGATTCAAGCTTCGTCTTATGCGTAATCCAACCAAAATTGCAAAAAGGTCCGATTGAAGAAGCATAGAAAATTCAATAAATACCCATCTGCAGTTTAAAGATATTCTAATGAATTTAAAATTTATGAGGTGTATTTTATTTTTTTAAAAGTATAGATAGGGTAAAAAAATGAAAAATGTCCTGAACAATTTTTCCCAATCAAACTTCGATCTGACCGGGCCCACATATCCCTTCAGGTCACCGTCGCCGCCTGGTGCTCCTCGGCAGCAGCGGATGAGGAACCTTCTCTGCTCCAGAACCTCGTCGCCCTTCGACGATAGCCGGCGACTCGATCGCCTCCGCTTGTCCACACTCACGAATTACTCCACCAGACATCCAACGGGCAGCCAACCGATTGGTCGTCAGCTTCCAGCATGAGCGCAGTCAGAGATAAGTCCAGTGAGGGTTCCGAGCACCGTCGGCTCCTCCGATGCCTGAACTGCGCGCGGGAGATGCCGTCGCTTTACGTCCAATACTCGACCGGCAACATCCGTTTGATGAAATGCGTAAGCGAAGCGAATGATAGGATCGTAGCCGCCTGCTTCCTGGAAATCCTTCCTTCCCTTGACCTTGTCTTTCCTTTTTTCTTTCTTTCTCGCAGGAATACTGCAGGGCCGTTGGTGATCCCTACATCGAGTGCGAATTTATGGTAGGCGGATATCTACTTCTAATTAGCATCATGCTAACAAACTGTTCGAAGTTTTGCCTTTTAAGAACCTGTGTGAACTTAGATGCTTTCCCTGTTCCCCCTTATTATCTCATTGTCTTGCCGATCCACATTATTGCCAAGCAGCAAGTCTTCTTTTTTGTTTTGATTTCTCTTATATTCTATTTTATCTCTCTCATTTGAAGAAGATTGGGATTGCACACCATAAAATCATTCCATCGATATTTGTTAGATTTGTTATGTTGTCCATGCTACACCAAATTTGGTACATCCAAATAATGACTGTTAGAAAGTCTTATAGATACTTTGGGTTTTTGAGATGATGCCGTTGTAGGATATTACTGTTGCATTCTGGTTTGTAACTGTAGCCTTTTAATGTAGACAATTCTGATATATTTGATCCTTCATAAGAGGAAAGCCTATTGGCATTTGCTGTTTAACATACTGAACTTAGGTGGTGATAATAAGGTAAATCTTTTTTTTTTGTTTGTTTGTTTGAATTGGATAAATTTCCATCATGTACTGCTCTATACTTCTTACAGAGCAGCATGTATGCTGCATCTTTAATTAGTTTCATCACATCCTCCCAGTGTCATCATCTAACATTTTTTTTTCTAGACAAATGCATGTACAAAAAAAAACAATTTAATGATCAAATACCATCTTCAACTAAGTTTTTATAGTTTATTTAATTTTTTTATGCTCGTGGTTATTGTAGGTTTACCCAACAACCTTTTGCCCTAGAAAGTAGAACCAGAAGGTTTATAGTTAACATTTGGCTGTATGTAATTTGCTGAGTTCAAACACTTATCTATTGAATATCATTGTGTTTGTATCCTCTTTTTGCTAGTGAACTACCTGTCCATTCCTGTAGTTGTATTTTTTTACTGTAGATCTAACAAAACCCGTGACTGACGAATGCCAATGGTGAGACTTCATTTTCCATAACCTTGCTTCTTGATAATATGATATCATTTGTAAATGACTTTCACTTGGCTTCAAAAGGAACATATAGATGTTGAAAAACATGGAATCTGTATCGATTTATAGGGTATATTTTATTGTACAAAGCAAACCTTTTATTTCCTGTACATCCATCATAGACTAGAGTGCGCATGGTTTCATGGGCTTGACACCTTTCTTCCAGTACAAATATTGGAGTCATCTATCCAAGTTTCTTGAAACTATTGAAGCACCAATTTTCATTATGTTTAATGTAATTATTTTTATGCTTCATGTTGATAGTTTTGCTAAGACAAGCTGTTGAACTAGTGATTGAATTACTTATATGGCTGTGTTTACAAAATTTAATTGGCATACCATTTACAGGAAGTTGTATGGAAGTCAAGCTTACTTTATTTTATTCTAGATGTGTGTATCCATTCAGCTATTTTTAATAGATACTGATATACAGTATACAAATGTATTCTTCTCTACCAAAGACCTTGACAATAAAAGGCAGGTATTATCTCTTAAAGAGCAGTGAAGCTTGGTTTGATTCATCCACACACATTATGAGGTCAATTTTGACATGGGGAAAGGTGATAAATTCAGTTGTTAATGTAAATTTTCACCAATTCTGTCATTGTTTTGGTTGCAGGTATTATTGAATGTTATATTGGGAAATTTGATATTTATGTCTGTTCTTTTTATGGGAACTAGGTTTCTGCTTAAGTTATCATTTAACACAGTCTTGTTGGTTTTTATTAATCAATGCTTATATTAACAATTTTCCTTTACCCTTTCCTTCCAAGTTGTATTGTGGTTTATTAGTTTGTTTGCATTTATTTCCTATATAATATAACTGCATTTATATTAGTCATATTATTGTTTGGTAATCTATTCTTATTGGATCTTCTTGTTCTTATAATCCCAATATTCAAATGTGAAATCATTTATCTGTTTATGCCTTTGGCAATCCATTCTTATGGGATTTCCTTGTTCCTATAATCCCAATATTCAGATGTGAAATCATTTATCTGTTTCTGCCTTTACATTCATGAATATTTGCATGTACTCAAAAATGTTATTCTTCTCTTCAGCCACAGACAAATCCTGCTGGCAGTTCTTATCTCAACTTACTTCAGGTTGTATTTGATTGCAATGTTGGTTAGTACAGTTCTGCTGCTCTGAACTTGCCTAGTAAACGATACCTCGAAAGATTTTTGTTATACAAGTTGCATTTGTATTTCTTACTTATTCTGATCATCTGTGCAGGTCTGGGGATTCCTGGCTTCTGTTCTTTACATTATTGACCTACATGTTCTATCATCAAATGCACTGGCTTTGGGAGGTCTGCAATCTAACATTAAACATAAAACTTGACTTCTACTTTGTTCATGCTGATTTGTGTATTTTGGTGATAAATGATTTCATGACATAAAACATCGTATACCTGACAAAAGTTGATTGCAACTGATTATTGAACTTAAAATTTTAGTTTTCCTTCTTATTCTGGCTACGTTTAGGGAAGATGGATCACCATACATTGTTTGCACCTCTCTCATTGTTCAGTTGGATACATACTACAGTCCATAATACCTATTGAAATAAAATTGATGAAGCAAAGGGGATAAATTATCTTCACACCGAGAAAAGAGTCTCACACAGGAGAGAAATCTCACAATAAAATTTACCAAATCAAAAGCTACGTATTAAACTACTAACAAATTAAAGATACTACAATTACTAAGTCAAAATTCATTGATTTTCTTTTATTCCTTGTGCGCTTAATTTGAGACCATAAGAAGATAACTGAAAAAGCTATATTACAGTAGTTACCTCTGTAATATTCCGAGGCTTTGTCACTCGTAGTTAATAACTATAGTGCTTAATATTTTGATGCACCATGTCTATTGTTCATCCTATTATAATGCATGTGCTAAATTTGATAATGCTCCATTATTTACGGTGGTAACAGAGTCGCAGACTGCTGGATGTCTCATTGTGCTTTGGTGCGTATGTAGCTAAATTCTTCTGTAATCATTGGCTACTTCATCTACTATCTAGCTTATCTTAGATATCTTTGAGGCTTTAATTGCTGTTACTTTGTTCGCTGCAACAATTCTGTTATTGTATTAAGGCATCCCTATAATTTTGCATTAGCTACATGATGTTGATCGTTCAGTATGCATGAGAGACTATTAAATGTAGGCAAACGCCGAGTGGATCAAGGATCTCTATAATAATACAAGTACTAGATGCAGTCTTTTATTTACCAATTTGGGACATTAAAAGGGGTGTGAAGCTTAACCTTGTTTTCCATTTTGGCAAACAAGTCAAGATTTGGAATCTAACTAAGGTTTTGGATTGTGCACGATTTTTGTGATTTTTAAAGCTATTGAAAATATAGAAGTTATTCAGCTTTTCTTATTTCCCCTACTATTCTGGAGTCTGAATCTCCAAAATCTTTAATTCATTTATGCATATGCTTATCCTAACTGCAAATCTAACTCCTCTAGTGTTCCTTTTTTTTCGCATAGCCTCTCTCAGTCTGACGGAGGGAGGCAACACTTACTTGAGAGTGAGGAGGTGGGGCACATGAAGACACTGAGGAAAGATTTGGAAGAGACAGCAATATCTCGGGGACTGATAGTAAACCTGTCCATCGCCTTTCTAGTAGATGATGCTTCAAAAGCGATCCATCAACAACAAAACCCTAAAAGACTTCACTGCTTGTGGCAAATTGGGGCAAAGGTTAAAACCCCACAACTTCGCGGTCATAGTAAACAGTACAAATGGATCTTTACCACTACTTGTCTTTGGATACTCTGCATCAGACTTCCCGACATGGAGTAGCTGTAATCATGCAAAGTCACTGTTGAAGGCCGACGAAACAGTCCGGATGGCCTCCAACACGACACCATCAAATGCATGTCTGGCATACGACGACAGAACTGATTGGATATTTATATATATAACTACTAAATCCCAAACAAAATTAATCTTTCCAAGCATCACTTGTTGAAATTTCTTTTCATGATGTATAGAAAAAACAAACCGGTCAAACAGTACAAGATAAGAACAAACACAATAATGTAATTCTGGCTGCATTTGGGTGTAGAACTCGGGGAGTTTAATTTCTGCATGAATTTTAAAATAGATTTATGAGTAAAATAGATACATGATGGGAGGACGAAGCAAGTTAATACTGCTGCAGTCGCAGTAACTACTACGTGCATGGATTCTTTGAAGACTTAAAGGCATGCATGCACGTACGTACGTATATGCAATTAAGAGTACAACCAGGAATGCAATGGCATGCATATATTCATGTGTTCCTAATAGCCTGCGTGGCCCTCACTGACAACTCAGCATATGTGTCAACCTAATGGCAGAGAATAATTGGCATAATTAAGATTCATTAATTGCCTCCCTCGTTGGACGTTAGATTCTGCAGACGTAGACGGCTGGCCGATGATGTACTATCTTGACGTGAACAATCCACAGAAGCTTCATAGTTGGAAAGAAAAAGACTTCTGAAATCCAAAGAGAGGTGCGTCGCAATATCCTAATATCTTCAACTGACCGATCGATATATCAGTCCCTCAAATCAACTATTTTATAGAAAAATAAATAGATTATATCGATCATCTTTCTTCTCTTCTAGGATATATAAATTGCTGAAAAAGAACAAAAAATTACTGAATAGTGGAACGATGAAGTTTAAAAAGAAGCCATAATAATATTATTGTCCTTGTCGAAATAAATTAATCAATGAATGCTGCCAGCAGATAAATTATTATGTTTTATGTAAAGGAGAATAAAGGTGGTTGTTGATGTAGGGCTGCAAACCAGTAAATAATATCATTTTTTTCATTTTTTATTTTTGAAGACAAACTTTTGCACATTTTCCGAGCACTCAAATAGTCTCATCATGAACCTTTCATTTGTTAATTAGAAAGCAATATTTTAACCTTCCTGTGCTCTTGATTAGCATTGAATTAAGTATAATTAATGACTTCCAGCAATGAGCTATCTTTGTTGTCTTCCTAGTCAAACTACTGTGTGGTTCGTAACCTGTATTGAGATATTAATTCTTTAATATTAATCACAGTTTTAGGATAATATTTTTTTAATATTGAAAAAAAAAACCCAACAAAATATAAATAGACTATCAAATGGCATTATCGCACGCCGCACGTGCGCGGCAGCTCCCCGCTGAGCGATCAGCCCTGTCGGCAGATGGAGCCACCTCGCTCTCACTCTGCTGAATCTCGGCCGTTGATCAATCGAGACAAAAAAATCCCTCCCTTTATTTAAGCCCGAGGGTGTACACCGCCCACCATCCACTCACTCGAGAGGCCCCAAATCAAGCGGTTCCGGGTCAGACTCGTTCCACAGGGCAGCAATGGCGTCGCCGTCGCCTGCGGTTGAGCCGGCCATGGACCTCGATAAGCTCAGCTACGAGATTTTCTCCATCCTCGAGAGCAAGTTTCTCTTCGGTTATGATGATCCCCCTAATCTCCTCCTCTCCTCCGCCACCTTCCGCGACGGCGGCCTTCGCCCTCGGCTGCCTGCTGGAGCCTCCGAAGGCCGGGTCCGAATCCTTTCCGTCGACGGCGGAGGACGCCCCGCCGATGCACTCCTTGCTGCCGCCTCCCTCACACGCCTCGAGTCCTCCCTCCGCCGCCTCTCCGGCGACCCCTCCGCGCGAGTCGCTGACTTCTTCGACGTCGCCGCCGGCTCCGGCGCCGGAGGAGTTCTCGCGGCCATGCTCTTCGCCCGCGGCCCCGACGGGCGCTCCCTGCTCTCCGCCGCCGACGCGCTGGGGCTCCTCCTCGCGAAGAGCGGCCGGTCGTCGTTCGCGGAAGCGCGGCGCGGCCCGCTCGCGTGGTGGACGCGGCGCGGAGCCGCTAGGGTGCTCCGGAAGGTTCTAGGCGACGCGACGCTGCGGGACACCGTGAAGCCGCTTCTGGTGCCGTGCTTCGACCTGGCGACGGGGGCGCCGTTCCTCTTCTCGCGGGCGGACGCGGTGGAGGAGGACGCGTACGATTTCCCTCTGCGGCAGGTCTGCGCCGCCACGTGCGCCGCGGGGACGGCGCCGGTGGAAATGCGGTCTGCGGACGGGAGGACTCGGATCGCCGCCGTTGGCGGCGGCGTCACGATGAGCAACCCCGCGGCCGCGGCCATTAGCCACGTACTCAACAACAAATGCGAGTTCCCTTTCGCCGACGGGATGAAGGACCTCATGGTGCTCTCCCTCAGTAGCACCACCGCCGGCAGCATCGGAAAAGAAATGGATCCGCGAAGGAGGAGGCCGGTTCCGTCGCAGGCGGAACTCCTCAGGATTGCCGGCGAAGGCGTTGCCGACGTGGTACGGACAACTTCCTTCGTATAAATCAGTCTATTAACCAAATATTTAAAGCCCCTCAATTGGCGGAGGGGCATAATTCGACCGTTAAAATTCCAAAAAATAATTTTAAATCGCATTTTGTCAGGTGGACCAAGCAATCGCGATGTCATTCGGGCAAAACAGGGCTGACAATTACGTGAGGATTCAAGTAAAAGTTAAACTAATTAACGCTTTTAATAATATCACGAATTATGAAATGCAATATAATTATCAAATTAATTTAAATCTTTCTCAGGGCAATGGATTCGAATTATGTGACCAGGATATTCCAAAAACGAGAGACAGCAGCAAATTGCTGAGCTTGCTGGAGAAACAATTGTCGCAGAAGAACGTGGAATCGTTATTGTTTCAGGGGAAGAAAATCTCGGACCAAACCAACGCCGAGAAGCTCGACTGGTTCGCCGGGGAGCTGGTCAAGGAAGACCAAAGGAGGGGCAACAGCCAAATTCCCAACGTAGTACTGAAGCAGGTGGCGACGCCGAGGACTTCCTCCACCGCCGGCGTCGCCGCCACCAGTGAGGTAGCACCGGCGAGGACGTCCATATCTTGTTAATTTTATTCCCAAAAAAATGGAAAAAGAGAAAAAAAAACGCATAGATCTTTTAGAAAAAAAATAAGAGACGAAGGCTGTGTCATCGGTGAACGTGAATCACTGTGTACATCCCTTAGTTGGATCATTCTGAACCTCTTTTTTATCATCCACTTTTTGCTCTTTATTTTCTCAAAACTCTAGCCGCAACGTGATAATTTAAAAAATAGAAAGAGAGAAAAAAACGATTTTTTTCTTCAAAAACTATTTTGAGCGGAAAAAAATTTCAGTCAACAAACTATATATTCTCTTCCAGATAATTCAGTATCTTCGACTCAGCCACAAGAGGAAGGAGATGCTGGTTCGGAAAGTTGCGAGATCTTTGCCCTCGTCGTGGGCCCCTCCTCCGCAATTGGCGGCACGAGTGGACAGGAGGTGGGACCCAACTTCGCCGACCAGGGAGGGCGTGGCGCGGTTGTCAGTTGCGAAAAGCTACGCCTCTGCGCGTGAGCCTTCTCTCTCGATCGTCTTTTGTCCGCTCCGAGACTTTCATGCAGGAGAGGACGTAATCACTATTACGATCATGATTAATTTTGTTAATAATTCTTCCTACTTGTAGTTAGCCATGGACATTAATGATTATGTTTCTTGTCTTTGGGCAAAACACAGTTCAAATAACAAGGTCAGGCAAAAATTTAGAAGAGTAAAATTTCCAAACACAATGCGGCGTCAAAATTTTAATAATTTTCAAGAATTTTAAGTGGTCTAATTAATTAAATCAAATCGAGCATATATTTGCTATTCGTGAGTTTATTAAGCGACGGGGAGATTTGGGCCTCAATTTCACTGTGGGCTGCAGCACAAGTCCGGCCCAACCATATCGTATCGGATTGGATCTTTCGTAATTTCGGATCTATTTCGACCCGCTTGGTGGATGTCTGGTGTATGGTGTGCGATAGGCGATCCTATTCTAACTGCTGAGCTTTCTGTTCGTGCGAGGTTTTGCTCTCCGATGCCTCCGCCGCGTCGGCGTCGCGTCGAGCCCTGGCCTGTGAGCAGCACGCCATTGATGAATACTATGATGAAAAAAAGGGACATCAAAGAGTGGTAAAGAGGGGCTAGAGATGCACAAATTGGGGTTGGCAGAATATTGTGTCTCAACTTGCTAAAGGGGATGCAGGCAGGTATCAGGTGCTATTGTTTGAACTGTCAATTCATTCTAATGTTTAGGGTTTAACTCAATTTTGCCTTTTGAACATAATTGTCTAGGAAATTGTTATATTTCATCATAACCTATCGGGTTGATCAGGTTCTGTGAGAATTTCTCGAGTTGCTGGGTTGTCTCGAAGTAAGTAACCATGCATAAGTCAATTCAACGCAAGTCTGGAGGATGAACTGTCTTAATTAGCTAAGAGAAAAAGAAAAATTAGTTTTGGACGTCAATCATGAAATAGCAGTCGAGTATTCTTAGGTTTATAAAGACTAATTTATGAACCCTTACTTTTTTTTTCCATCTTAGACACTTTTGGATATAGACATATTCTCAAAGCTATTTTCTTTAAGATTTTGAGGATTAAGTACATTATACAATTAGGAAAATAAGATTTTTATTTGCATCATGTATAGGTGCATACCTTTTTGCCATCCATCGAGCTTTAAATTTGTCACTAGAACATCGGGAAATTTTTCAATAGTAAACAACCATTTGCTTCCGCCAATAATTTTTCTTAAAGGAAGATGACTAGTTTCCATGTATAATTGCAGTGCCATGTTGTCATTTCTTCTATCAGGTGATATCCTTGTGAGTATCATTCATGTAGCAATAGTGATGTCAAGGTTAGATGTAGTATCCAAGATCTTGGAGGGTTCTAGTGGGACAACAGAGTCCTGATGAGTGATTGTAATTGGCTCATATTGTGGTTGTCTACTTAGGTTTGCATTGACTGAGTTTCTCGTGTCATTCTTTTTTTCCGCTAATCATTGTCAAATAACTAATTTATCTTGGCATCTCTACTTTGTTTTTATGTAAACTTTGTGTTAATGAAGCTGTATTCATTACCAATAAATGTTGCATGTTATTTAGTGTACATTTGCTTCTATCTCCTAGGTATTAATGTTTCATTTCAGTTATTTATTTTCTTAATATTTTTGAATGCTCTATTGTTTCAGATATCTTGAAGTTGTTGGTGAAATAGTTACACGTGTTCCTGCACAACTATGGTTAATATTTTCCATCAGATATTCGTGTAGGATTAGTTGCTGCAAGATGCATTACTGAGTTTTTTTAGTTCCTAAAGAATTGATTGTAATTTTTCATCACGATTTCTGTCATTTTCTTATCCAGCTCTTGTTTGGTTGTGTGCATATCTAGTTTCCTTAGTGATTCTATATTGCTCTCGTACACATGCAGCAATGCTTGGGTCCAAAAGTTAATTAAGGCCATTTTCCTGTCTCATCTTCTACGTTGGTGAATTGTTTACATTAGTTGTGGTCTGTAGTTGTACCGTTGGAGCTTGATTGTAGACTCAAAGGCCATTTGCTCTTCTCAAGAAATTTAAATAAAGTACGATAGTCTTAAAATTTGTGAATTTTCCAATAAATTTTCCCACTTATACTTTGTCATGGTGTTCTGTCACTAAAAAATATTTTCGGTTGGTTTTATGTCCAAGCTTTCTCTTATTTTCCTTTGATATATGAAACAGATGGATAATATGAGACTTCAATTTCCAGCTGTATATTGATAGAGACAATTAAACTGCATCTGCGCCACCATGAAATTGAGCTGTATGTTCTTCCCTCCTCCAAGTCTCTCGATGTTAACCAAGTTACTATATTGAAGTATTGTTTTTATCATTACATAGTATACTCTTGTATTAGTTTCCATCTCAAGCCCAAAACTTGTCTGGTTGTTGAGAACAATGTCAGTCGATGAAAATGGCAAAGTTGTAAACTTTGACTGCAATAAATGGTTGGATCATGTTCTGCAGGAACTGCTACTATTATTTTATTCTACAAGCAATTTTGTTGTTGATTCATCAACAATCAAGGTGTGGATTTTGCTGGTCTGGAATACAATGCTGCTACCTGTATGCTTCATCAAGTTACTGATGGAATTCAAAGTTGCAGCTTCCAATATATACCATTAAAGCAGCATGTGAGGGTAACCACCATCTGTTACCAAGCTGGATTGCTATCAGTCCATTTGTGGGTAAGATGAAACGTAAATATATAAAATATGTTTTAAAAAAAAAGAGGTTAGAGGAAATGCTACTGAATTCTATTCAACTCTGCATTTGTTGGTTTTATTGGAATGCTGCTTATTTGAGTATTGTTTATTTACAGTTGATGTTTTGCAAATGAGTTTCAATTTATTTATTTTTTTACAAAAAGGAGTTTGCATGGATTATGAGTACCACGTAATTTTCTTATTAGAGACAATAGTAGATACAATAAAATGAGTTTCTACATCTCACGTTGTCACAGTGTATTGTAGAATTGACTATTTTTCATGTCCCTCAATGTACTAGCAAACTGAGAAAAAAAAGAAGAAGAAAAGCTTCAATCACTTTAAGCGTCGTTCTATTAACCAACTGCCCCCATCAATTCGTTTATAATCAAATGCTATTCAAGCTTCATATTTTATACCAATGATTAATTCTATTAAAAAAAGGTTCTATTATCCTATGTACATATGATCTATCTGTATGTTTTCTGTATGTTTCTTTCCTAGTATTCATGTTGTAGCTTATAAAAAATAGTCCCAATAACAAACATAAAATAACAATGTCTTTTAGTTCTGATGCAGACACATGCATGAATGTTGAATTTCACTGTAACCCACCAAAGAAACCTTTCTTTTATTTTATATTATCCAAATGGCCAAGCATATTAAAATTTTATATCTTCTGCTCATTAATTTTCCAGCTGCATGCATCTATGAATAGCTAATGGGGAAAATTACAGTCTTCGCTTTTGGTTACCATTTTATTTTATTTTATCAAGGTTTGGGTGATTTGTATCACTTTACCTTTATGATCTACCGTCCCATTAATTTCCATTTTACCCTGCTCTCTCTTTCATTAACGCTGCAGGGATCCTGCCATATATTATTTTGTGGTAACTTTTAATTAGTTACATGTATACCAATCTGTTTTCTGCTGAATTAATTCAGTTAACTCCATTTTTCTCAAATCCCAACGTCTGCCCTGGATGGGCATCCACTTGTTATGACGCCTCTCATCTATTTAGTTAGTTATTTACCTACTCTGCTACTCCATTGTCATCTTCTTGTTTTTTTCCACTGCATTTTTATCCGTCTAATCTCCTTTTCTGATAGTTCCAAGTGAATATGTTATGGCCCTGGCTTTCAGAGACGGAAATCCATTTGGACAAGCTCAGCTCAACAGGGAATCTGCCAACCAAAATCCAAGCAACTTCTCTCAGGTTTTAACTCATGCTTCTCTCTTAATTTAGAGCTTCTCTAGGGCCCATGCATGCCTGTTCTACTGTATTAGGTCACAATCTACCAATTTTCAGATTCAAATGTCACAATCTATAATTTTTTTAGGTCAAAAAAGATTCTTAATCTACTCTTTAACTTAGCAAAATTTTAGATATATAATGTATACCATATCTTTATACAGTTCTGTTCATTTGAGCGAAGAATGCGTATAAATATCTTTTTCTCCCTCAATTTGAGAGGAGAAATAAAAAGTCCATTTTATTTAATAGCTTAAGCTCATTTAGTAATTTTATGAAATAAATTGTTGTCGTATGAATGAATGGTGCTAAACATAAACTACAATTAGCTTTGGTGCTTCAGGGGTGCGGGTGTTATCTGATGCTTCATGATTAAGCACGGGATGGCATGCAATTGTCACTATTGGAATGAATCAATGCAACATAGTGTTCTGGGCCATCGTTGGCTTGCCTCATCTCTGATTTAGATCCATGGCATAACTTGACAAAGCTTTAATCCGATTAAAAAAATGAAACAAATAGTTTTTGTTCCAATCTTGCAAGATTAAACTCTGTTATTGCCTGGTCAGAATACAACATACTTCTGAATTATATTACTTTTGACCTTTGATATATATATTTTTTGTTGTTTTAGAGTGACATTGACTTTCAACTTTTTATCTTGCACTATGATTTGCCAGGGGGACCATCCACATTTGTAGCATTGGAGATGCTAAAATATGGGAGAGCAATTAGCTGAAAAAAGTCATTTAAAAAAAAATAATAAAATAAAAAGTGTTATACTTTTTGTTGGCATGCATGTTCTGCAATAATATATCCATATTTTCAGTAAAGAGTATTGTTCCAAGCTTGCAAAATTACCTCCTCATTGCGATTACTGAAAGACTATTTTATGATTCAATTAATTGTTCCAGGCACTTTGGTCCATAAGCCACTCATGACCAGCTCTGCGACGCCATGCATGACACCTTGCTCCACTCTGCTCGGGAAGCCACAACACAGAGAATGATTTCCAATTTGTCTGTGCAAGAGGTGCACAATCTCAAGTCCCAGAGCAGCTCAAGATCTGCCTCGGCCTGACTTCTGAGATCCAACAGATGATTTTATATTCCCTTTTTTTGAAACATTAAACGCAATGAATTTTCATATGCAGTAGATGGCGATAATTCCTTCTGTAACCGACTTCAATTTGAAATGCAAGTTATACACCTTTTAAAAATTTGCCTGTCATGATCATGCGTCGAATCTGCTTATTTTATATGCGAGGATAGAGGTGATAGTTAATCATCTCCGAGACAGGATAGAACGGGTAATGGAATGTGGCCCCTTTATGTCGGCTCTGATTGCAAGAAAGACGAACCACTAATGGAGATTGTACTCACCGAACTCCTAAATCTGTTGAAGCATTGGATCTAATTCCAATCTTCAGGGATGTCGACTGACAGCGACTTTAATCACTGCAGGTTTAATAAGATAATGCGAGCTGATCATGCATGCACTACTATATATATATATCACCTGTGTTATTTTAATCCCAGAAGAATCTAATCATAGGATTAAGTAAAAGGCTGAGGCAACGAAGGTTTGCCGCGTCGTTATAATTATATTTTAAGCTCCGTTGCATGCAGATGACTAAAGCTACAGACAGCTACAGGAGACGTGAAGAAAGGATGAAGAAGAAACGAAAGGAGAATCTGAGGGCCAACTGGAGCATTGAATTCAAGGGATGTGGCCAAAACATTGAACGTTGGGCAAATTTTATCCAGGGAAGAGGCATCTGCAAGCTTGCAACGTCTAAGTAAAAGAGAATGAAAACAAGAGGAAAAGGAGCTGGCCACTGCCTCATTTGTGGATTGGATGCACTGATTTAGATTAAAGTATACGACGGTGGCGATTCCCAGTGGGACCTCCAAAACATTCTCTCAATCATCTCCCCATACTTGTTGACATCAAACAATTTCACATCAGTGCCAATGGTGTGAGATTGCACTGATAATGCAAAATATTGAATGTGCTGTTCCAATAATGCAGATACTGATTTCATCTGCTTTTTCCATTCCTGCAAGTTGGTCACTGGACAGCAGACAGATCCATCCAGCTTCTCATAAGGAAAAGAAAAAGAGGCAAGATCACACCTGTTCCATGTTGATCCTAGGAAATGGTTTCACAGAGATGATGATAACATTCTTAAAGACGTAATGTACGCCCCTCTCCTTAGTGGCTCCAAGCCAGTATAATTCTGTCTCTGGCATGGGTGGGTGGGAGTAGAGATGCCCCAGAAAGAGGCAGCTTGTGCCACTATTATCTCATGAACATGAGAACCAGGGCATCTTCAGACTGCTGGTGGAACTCACCACTCAACATAAATGAGTACTTTGATAAAAATGCACCAGAAAGTTTGTGGTCCCTGAAGTCATCCTATTCCTTGTGAAAACAATAGGTTTAGCTGGACGATAAGCATACACATCAAATTCCATACTTCGCGATCTCATGAGCATCATGCTTTCTCCTTTTTTCTGCCCCTTTATCTTGTTGGATTTCTTGAGTTTGGATGAGTTGATGATAGGCAACATCGCGAGAAGATGTCACTGTTTTAGTTGTGTTGGACAGGATATTTTGGGAAGGAAGATGCACAGAGACATGGTTGCATTAGCATTTTTTCAGCAATCAAGTAGTTAGACTGATGATCGATCATTATTTCATGGTAAAAAAAAATATATGTATGACATAGATCTTCTACACAATAGAATAACAAGTGTCATTATATTTTCTTGAGTTTTCCAGTTCAACTAGAGACTTGAACTTCTCATCTTTCATGGTGTACATAACAAATGCTGCTTTCAGAAGACACTTGGTATCAGTAACTTTCTTTCTTCCGGCTTCCAGCACAATTTCAGCAGGCTCCTGATGTGAAGTTTGGCCATCAACCTATTCGAAAATTTTTACGAGATGGATATCATCTTTCATCACAGACTGATATGAGCGAAGTGCTTCGAACTTACCAGATCTGTTGTTCCGTATACTTGCACCAGGAGCTCCTCCAGCACTGGCTGGTGAACTGCTATTAGGTGCTGCTGCTGATTTGTTCAGCTGTACCAAGTGAGATCCATATGTACAATAGTTCGCCGCCTGGAATACAGACACATTGGTTCATCTTTGAGCGATAGCCACACTGACTGATAATTTCAAAATTTAGTTAAGCTACAAACCTGAGGTGGTGGCATCATATGCATGCTAAGATATCTGGCATATGATTCAGGAAGATGAATATTCTGCATCTGGCTGGGAAAGTTTACTGCACCCAAGGCTGGGGAGGGAAATATTGAGGTCTGGTTTGCACTGGAAGCCGGGTGTACTGTTTGATTGACTAATGGAACTCTTGGCAATTGGACTGCAGTAGGAAGCGTCGGCATGGGAGGGTGACCCATTCCCATTCCCATTCCCATTCCAATGCCTGAAATGTATTGTTGAACTCTGGGAAACATCATCGATGCCATGCCACTCCCCATCCACACACCATCATGGTTAATACAAGATTGGCACAAATTGAAAGTAATAATGTGGAACGAAGCATGCAAGAAGATGCCAAATTACAAACCTGAACTTGCAGTTGAAGTGATTTTAGGTATTCAATTGCTTCGTCTAGCATCGAAGCTTTATCTGTCTGAAATTATGAATTATAATGGTGAAGCTAAGTCATGAAATATATTGGAAACACCAATGATCTTGTCCCAATCTTTTTGATATGCTGGAAAAGATAATTCAGACTAGCTGATACTAAGCATACATCTTCGAAACTCTAAGGTGAATGGAGGAGAACTGGATATTTACCTTATTGCAATGAGGTATAAGCTCCTGCAGGGCCTTCATTTTTTCATTAATCCTGTCTCTTCTTCTCTACACAATTCAACAAAGATTTAAAAGGACATAAATATGAATCAACATGCTCGAGTAAAGCATCTTACCCTCTCTGAGAGATTGTGGACTTCTGCAGCACGACTTCTACGTTTAGCCATCGGTCTTTGAGTTGGTTTCTTTTCCTCGATTGATTCATACTCAGCATCCTGCAATTTTTACAAGCTTCAACAACATCCAACTCCATTAAACTATAAAAAAAAAAGCAATCAAAAGAATTGCAGCTATTTCCCTTATTAATAAGTTACCTCACTTTGACACACAGAATCTTCCACCTCCCTTGCCTTCCTTTTGTGGCTTTGGTTACTCACGTTTTTCTGTGCTCTTCCAAAACTACAGCCAGAACCACCGGATGATGATGTTAGAGCAGCCTCATGCGGCTTCGATTGAAGTCTATCTGATAACAACCTCATTCCAGTGTCCTCTTTAAGTCCTGCCACAGTGCCAGCTCTATCATTGCTTAAAGTATTCCTTGGATCGGTCTGGGCTTGGACTTGATTGCTTCCGCAGTTGCTTGATCCAACCGTCATCATCGAAGACTCGCCTGCCTTCAAGTTGCTTCCTGATCCTTTGTGCCCCAGTTGACAGCTTGAGGATCCTATATCGGCCTTCATCTTCGACAATTGTGGAAAGTTTGGAAGGATTGAGTTATCTAAGCAAGAAGACTGATGTGTAGAGCCCAAACAATGTGACCTTGGAGGGGGCATGGCATGTTCTTGAGAGCTAGGGGTGGTCTGCTTAGCATCACATGCTGCAAAATCATTGTTACTGTCATTGGTGGAACCGAATTTCAGGAACCTGTGTTCCTCCTCAATCAAGTCCTTACTTATTTTATCAGTTTCAACAGTCGTCACAATTTCAGGGAAGAACTCGGAGCAGAATTCCTTTTCAAACGGGTCATCAAAGGGGTACTGGAACCACGACGCAGGTTCAGGTTCTTGGATCAAGTTGCAGGAGTTGCCGAGGGACTGCTCATGTTTCTGAGGCTGTTTGAATTCACTGTAGGCAGGGGTTCTTCGGTGTGTTTGGCTGTGCATGACCACATGCCCATTTCTCCACAGCAACTCAACAAGCTCATTCTCCGGCCTGCAAGAATGGAAAAACATCAGATTGAAAATCCATGGACTAAAACCTGAATTTGAAAATTAGGGTAGGGAATTGAGAGAGTAGAGTCTGACCCCATTGGTTTCTTTTGACTCGACATGGGAAGAAGATCTGTCAGACAACCAGAGTCATCTTCCATGGTCCAATCAGGAACATATTGATTCATTGCTTGCCTATTAACTTCTCCACTGAACTGAAAACCAACCAACTAAAATAAATGAAGAGCACCAAAATATAGCTAGGGTTCCAAAGAGGCCATAGCTCAAGTTTCTTTAACCTAAACTCGAACAGGCAAAAAGGGGGAAATCACAGATCTCCTGAGTGGCCAAAACATACCACAAAAAATAAAATTAATCAACAAGTATGAGAAACCAAAGTTGTCAATTAGCACAGAGAGAAGCAAAAGATCCTAAATTTCTGCTCAAGAGAAAGCATGGAACAAAAACAAATGATTGCAGTGAAATCTAATAGCACTGTGAATTAAGAAATGAGAACATTCAATCCTAGAACCGCTTGTGTCCCAAGTTAGAACTAGAACGACAACAGGAAGGAATTGACAACATCAAGAAAACCTAGTATACAATCAAAAGTCAAACTTCAACATTTTATAACAGAAAAAAAAGGGGAAGTTGAAGAAGCAGCAACTCTAATCTTTCTTTTCCAATTAAGAAGGCATGCCAAAGCCACATGAGACAGCTCGACTGATCAAAATCTATAAACTAGGGAGGAATCGACAATTATCAGGAGAGGCAAAAAGAAAAGGACAAAGGCTTTTGAAGAAAAATCAGAATAACAACCATGGCAAAGGAGGAGAAAGAACCCAACCTTGATATGGATTCTTCACCAAGCTTTAAATTAAAGGCTGGATTATGCTTGTGAATGGAACAGAATTTGCTCTTTCTGCGCACTTGGGGCCATGAGGATTGAGGAAGAGGAGCTGAAAGAAGGTGTGTGTCACATATTTGACCCTCCTCTGTTAAATTTTAACCACAGCCGGATTCGGAAGTTGACAAAGAGGAGGACGCATGACATCGTTATCAATCACAATATGCCATTTATGATGCTACCAGCTTTTTTTTTTTTACGTATTATCTTCTCTGTTATAAAATCTCTGACTATATATGTACTTTTGTCCTTGCTTGGTATCTTGAATGCAGCGCTTCAACTCAAACTCCCATCGCCCAAATTCAACACACGAGTATAAAAATTTGCATAGTTTCAATCTATCGAATCTAATATATTATTTCAGTCATGTTACTTGAGTAGATTAATCACTCGTGTCTATATATACAAAGTTATGCTTAAACTGGCATGCCCATTGTCTTTTAAGGATGAAGAATTGCTAATTAAAAAGCTCATTGAATTCAACAAACAAGAAAAAAACTCCAGTTGAAATTATAAAAATATATTTTAGAAAGAAATACTAAATTGGGAAAAAAATCATACTGGGGCAAGGTAGAGTCTGAGTGCAGAAGCAGCACAAAGTTGACCTCTCTTGTTGGATCGAATCATTAAATTGAGGATAATTGCAGAATCCTCTCATCTATGTCCATATTATTCTAACAGGAGGTGGCCGGTGGAAAATTTCTGTGGGATCAAGTTGGTCACCTCAATATTAGCTGATTTGAAGAGCTGGATATCTGAATTATCAAAAAAAAAAATTCTTTCAAGAGACTTTGTAATTTTCCCTACCCGGAACAGTCATCATTTTCATTTTTGGTTCTACATCAATTACACAAGTGGCATTCTTGTGACTGATCTGTGATTGATGGAAGTTCATGCAGACCCTCTTAGCCACAAAACTTTGATCTTTCTGAAAAACTAGTGTATGTTGATCAAGTGGCATATGATTTTATCTTAGATAATGATCCAAATGAAAATTATCTCACAATCTTCATTTGACATAGTTGAAAGGTGAAGACAAACACCATCACTTACTCTTGTTAATCATGTGGAACTCAAGTGTAAAAGATATCTAGAACAAATTACACCCTCTGTAACATATTTCACTATCCATATGGAATGAAAACAGCTTGATCTGACTTGTATCATTCTCTCCAAAGTCTCCACTTTACCACAGAAACATTGGAGCTAAGATTTGGTGTTTTTTTCTTAACCAAAACGTAGTTTCAATTCTCATATATTCCCGTCTTCAGTTTCATTTCTAATTCCAGTGTGATTTAATTCAATCATCACCCTCACGTATTTTAGACCAGGAAAAAGATTCACCACCTTCCCTCTCTCCCACTTATCCCCTAGAGATGACAAAATTAAGGTGGAGAAGAGAGCAGGGGACATGTGGCTCCTGTTCACTTGAATGGCTGCAATTTGCCAGGTTTCAAGTACCAATGAAGCTGGCTGGATGCACAAAGGTTCCACGTGCCATTCTAAAAGTGTACAAACAACTGTTTCATTCAGGTCTTGGCTCGGATGTTCTGACTTCAACTCTTGTCTTCCATGTTTAAGATTTTTCTTCGGGGACTTGCATTTCAATGTCCTGCAGGATACAGCACAAGTTACAGATCAAAGAAAGAACAAACAGAAGATGACAGAAAAAGGAACCAACAGAAAATATGATGAATCAATATGATATTAGTCAGACAATAGCACTGACAGAAGATTATATGAATCCAGATTTCAAGTTCATATGTCTAGTATTGAACTTGCGGCACTTCTTTTTGCAAAGAAAAAAAAATGTGGTTACCTTACAAGCGATGCATCATTTTATTGAGTGTCAACAATCTGAAACCTGACTTTAGTCAGTTTTAACCGGCTGCTGCAGCTACTTAAGTGAATGCCCACCAACACAGTTATGTAATCGAAGCAGTTTATGTAATTATCATCTCATTTTACATAAATTAATCCAAGGAACTATCAAAAAGTCATTTTTATTGCAAAAATGTCAGCATTTCCTTGTTATTTCTGTTTCCAATCTACTGAATGATACAAAAGCTGTCCAACATGAAGATCATATTTCCACAGTGAGAATTTTGCCCTTCTATATCTATTACGTTATACGCACTCATCTTTTGTTATACAAAGCAAATGTAGAAATAAAGGATCAGTAGTCATTGCACATTTATACTACAACGGGTATAGTTTCCACAGTTATACTACATGAACAAACGTATCACAAGATCCAGTAGTTTTTGCAGTCATAGCAAAAGAGAAAATTGGGATGTAAATTAAATGCACTCAAGGCGACTTCTATCATCTGATCACTAATGATATAAAAGACAAAATTTATAGTTCTTATGGTCTGACAAAATGAAATTTTGAATAAAAAAGATTAAGCGCATTTTAACCATCAAATGCATAACAAATCTTGATTTCGCCAAATAATCTACAAAGTTCATACAGCTTGTAGTTTTTGTCCTTGCAAGCATCAGAAGATTTTTGAATAAATAGTGGCATTTGAAGCAACTGGCTCATTGTACTGAATAAACAAGCAGAATAATATGGAGAGTGGTGTATATTTGCGTAATGCTTTTTGCAATAGTAGAATATGCATCAGATTGATCCCCAATTCATCACGCGTGTTCTTCACGCCATTCTGTTCGGGAAGCGTGTGGAATTCCCTGCTTCTTGAGTTGATTATAAGCATCTCTGAGGCGCTTCTCTAGGGTCGAGGATAGAAGAGGATAAAATCAGATCAATGCATATGTCAGTCCAGGAGCCACTGCAGTTTCCTTGAAGAAACATCTTTAGCCAAAGTCTGAGAACACACCATTGTAGTTTCAGACCCCAACAGCTTTAACAAGGCCCTGAACTACAGCATCCCATCGACACACGTGACGGAGCAGCAGGTTATCGATCAGGGAGCATTTCTCCGAGAGCGGACGAAAGCCATTTACACACGAGACGGGACGGCGGCGAGTAGCGGACGAGGAAGCACATGGAAATGGAACGACGACGAGAAGCGATCGTCGACCGAGAGCTCCCCATGAAGGAACTATCGGCCCAATAAGAATGGCCCAGTTTATCTCATGACCGATCCAACAATTATGTTAAAAACATTTACTTAATGAAAATTTATAAAAATAAAATATTTATTTCTATGAATCACACGCATTTAATCTTTTTTTAATTCGATCATGATAATAATAATTTTTAAAAAAGGAATATGATAATAAAGGAGTTGGACACAAAAGAATTATATTGAAGAAAATATTTTATGTGCTTAAGTATTGATATCAATATTCAGTTTGAAGATTTATATTATGAAGAAATTTTTATTCATCTAATTGAATTTCAATCAATTTATAAGTTTTTTTTTAAAAAAAAATAGATTTTTCTAATCAACTATAGAGTGTGAAAGAACCTTAGAGGCAAGAGTTAACTACAATAAATGAATAAATTACTGTCCAAAATGGCTATAATTTTATTTTATTTTTTGCCAGAAAAATAGATTAAGAGCCAAAAAAAATATTGAGTGTTAGACAATAACTCATGCTTAGTAAATATAGTTTATCAGCTAAACATTTATACTCATTTTCATGGAGTTTTCTATGTAAAATTTTTAAAGTTATTGGTGGGCATCAATTTCTCCTTTCAATTCATGTACACTTGAATTTCTTAATTCATCATAATTCAATTAATCTTCCATTACATTCCATATTTACCACATAACATTATTTATTTGAATGAGATTGTAACAAATTGAACAAGTTTAATCACTTTAGAATTCATATCATTTATTGTGGCATCATCAGAAAACGAAGCTCCTCGTTGATAAGTGGGTGAAACAACGTTCTTAAATTGTACTAATTCTAATATAGTGATTTTTTTTTCAATCCGTATTTTTTATCTATCTAAATCTTTTTTATATAAATTTAAATATTTCTTATTTATCATCGATATTACAAGAAAGAAAGAGAGTAGGCAGCAACTCAGAGCATATATAATAATTATAATTCAGTAAAAATATTACACTGCGTTGACACTGATGTACTAGTTAGTTACTAGTAAGTACTACAATGTCTACGTCTACCATAGTAGACTGATATATGATTTGAAGCTATGCCCTCTATATATCTCCTTCTCAATATACCATACTACATATCTATATCATAGATCATCAGACACTAGCTACTGAATGATCTTCTCAAGCCGCCGGCGCCACATCATGATCATCATCGTCGTCGTCGTCGCCGTCACTTCTCTCTCCCTCGACCATGCTGTCATAACTCACCAGCTCGACGACGACCGAGCCATTGATGAACGACCGGTGCTCCTCGCATGCGACGACAACCATTGCAGCAGGTTTATTGATTTAACCGTCGAACTAACTCAACCTTGCGGGGCTCTACTGGATCGAGCTTCGCTTAAGCTCGTTGTGAAGATAGAAGCAGCATCGAGCCAGTTATTTATAGCGGGGCGAGGAGCTAGTGCATGCAGCGATCGTCCTCGCATCATTTTTCATCTGGTGGCCAGGCTTTGGTCGCTTTATGTGAGGTTCGGCCGACCGGTTTGATCCGGAGGCCTCCGGTCAACCGCGGAATGGCAACGTCGGAAGTTCTCCTCCACAAGCTCGTCCTGCGTGGCGTGGGACCCTCCGGGTTCGGGTTTGGCTCATGGAAGATGGTGGCGGCGCACGGTCTCCACGTGGATAGGGGGGCGATCCACGCACGTTCTCGTGGCTCCGCGACGCATGGAGCAGGCGGAAATGTCTTCGGAATTGTACGTACGATACACAGGGGAGCATGAGAGTGTGTGGTCAATGCTAAGTCAACCAGAATCTAACTGTCAATTATAAGGCTTCTTTATGAGTTGATGAGCTTGATTGAAATCTTAGCGTATCTAGCTTTAGATATGGAGGCTGAAGTATAAAAAACTAATAATTAATACGTCGGCTCTAAGTCATCGAATTAAAAAGTGTCATCAAATCTATAAATAATTCAAATCGAATGAACAAGATCAGTTATCATTGACGAGTGACGTGAGGGACAGGGACACTTTTTAAGGATGAATTAGGAGATAAGCGACTTCAATCGCATAATCAACCGTGAAAAAAAATAACTAACATAATCCTCTTGGAACTCTATCTACCTCCTTCGATTAACAATTCGCCTTGAGTCTAGTCTGCTCAGGTTCTCATAGCATCTCTGTGGATTGTTGTTACTGTTATCAAGGGGTGGCTTTTCGCAATTCGGAGGGTCAAGAGCAACTTCTGAGAGCTTTTTTAGAAGAGAAGCCTCTTTATCCTCCTCTTTCCCAATGCAATCTACCTTTAGCAATGCAACTTACCTAGATTCCCAGATGCCCTTCTGTAGATAGTTATTCATGCAAGTTCTTGGTATACTGAGAGGGACCGCAGGACCGCAATCCTGGTTTAGTGTGGTTGCAGATAAACTCGAGGAGCATTACCCAAGTGTGCACTACAAGGAAACTGAACTAAAAAACAATCTTTCAAATTTCTCTGTTCAGTAATCACATTCAGTTTAGCGTAAATACAAGCCAAAATCCATGAGCTCAACTTGAAATCACCAAGTTATGATACTTTTGGCTCACTACTTTTCACTGGTTTAGATGATGAGATCAGCTGGTTGGTATCCATGATTGTTATCCACAAATGATCAACTCTCATGTTGGCCATCTCCAATTTGTTGAGAAGTGCAGATAAAGGTTTAGGTGCCTGTTTAAACCTGTAAGGTAATCGTGATCTTCATGTTACAAATTGTAGCAAATTCTGTCACAATACAAACTGCATAACAAGAAATAAGAAACAGTGTCAAATTTTTCTTTAAACATATGTGCTTGAAGATTTATTTTTCTCAAGAATGAATCATCATGCATAGGTGACATGAGATTGATATAACTGAATATGGAGCTTAATGGAGGGATAATATTCCTATGGCCGATTGCAAATAATAGGGACAAATACAGCTTGACAATGATGGAAAAAAGCAATATGTTTAACATCAGAAAATATGTGAGTAGCGTATAGTAGTTCCTCTGGTAAAAATCAAGTCACTATAGTAGTAAAAGGTTAGTGATATCAAGAAGACGAAATGAATCAAATTGACTGCAGACACTTGAACCTTGTTTCAGAGGGAAATAGTTACCTCGTGCAATCTGCACAACTCTTTTTATTTGGTTTTACGGCAAAAGCATGAAATAGCACCAACTATCAATGATAGGAGAAGTAGGAACAGCATCAAGCTAACCAGTGACCAAGATACTGCTTTACTAATTCTGGAAATTTTCAGAACAGATGGGTCACCAATTTTAACCAAAGTAGCCCTTGTAAGAGCACCATCAGTTTGAAAAGGAAAACACAATTTCTCACAACCGAAAATGTAAGAGAGTATTCTGAATGGCAGGCACATCCATTGATAGTGGAAACCAGTAAGTGATTCATTACATTTCTTCAAATCCAAAATTTTGAAATGTATCTCAAGTCCAAATCATGAACTTTTTATTTAGACACTGGCAGTCTACTAGAAGTTAATCCAAGTCATATCGCATAACGATTCGCTCAATTGTACTTTGGCTCAGGATGTCTCTAGAGTGCAACTCTCTCAACACATCTGCAGCCAAATCTAATTCATCCTCACGAGCAATTCCTTCAACTATAATGGTGTATGTCATTTCATTAGGTAAATACCCCTTCTCGATCATTGACTCATATATTTCGAATGACAGATCTGTTCGCTGAGCCTTGCACAATCCGAGGATAAGTGCGTTATAATTATCTATACTGGGTTTGTGGTCATTTTCCTCCATTACTTCAAAAAGATCAATAGCTTCATCTAACATACCTTCCAAGCAAAGACCTCTAATCAGAGAGGAATTGGTGAAAGAATCAGGAGTGAATCCATGTTTTGTAATTTCATGCAACAACCGGAAAGCTGCAAAGGTGTTGCCTTTCTTACACAAGAATGATATCACATTTTTGAAGAACTCATTTGTTGAAACATTCTGCTTCTTACTCAAGCTTTGTAATATGGAGAACGCATCTTCCACCTTGCCTTCTTCACACAGCACAGCGATCGCATTACAAGTCCCTTCATTAGGAGGGCAATGCTTATGCATCATGATATCCACGTATTTGAGAACCATGTCCAATCTTCCCTCCCTGCAGAATTGTGCAATTATAGGGTTAAAGCTCGCAGCTACAGGCTTAAATCCATTGTTCATCATCTCCTCCAAGATGTCTAGGGCTTGTTCTGTTCTACTATGATTGGCAAGTGAACCTATTAGGATGTTATATGTAATAATGCTGGGATCACATTTTTTCTCGGCCATCTCAGCTAAAAGTTCCTCTGCCTCGTCCCATCGACCTTCGTAACACAAGTTCCTCAATAGAATGTTGTAGCTTACAACATTGGGCCTAAAACCTTTGGATGGCAGCTTCCTGAAGAAGTGCATTGCCTCCTCCAACCTACCTTCCTTGCAAAACCCGGTAAGAAGGACATTGTAGCTGACCAGATTAGGCTTCCCACCCTTGGCGACGATCTCATCGAGTAGCCTGACAGCCTCATCAACCCCCTTTTCCTTGTATGCCGCTTCTAACAAAAACGTGTAGGTAAACACATTGGGAACTAACCCCCTGTGCATCAACTTCTCCAAAAGCTGCAAGCTTTGCTGCAAACTGCCATGGATGCAAAGGCCCCGAACAAGGGAGTTGTAGATGATGGTGGAAGGCGGAAACCCAAGCTCCTCCATTTTATCGACCAATTGCATGGCGTATCCGATATTGCCCCGTCTGCAGAGATGGTTCACCAGGAAAGTGTAGGTCGACGAGTCAGGGGTGGCTCCGGAGGCGGCCATCAACTCCATGACGCGAATGGCCTTCCGGATCTTGTTGGACTTGCAGAAATCGTAGAGGAGCTGTGTGGCGTGAGCTGCGTTGGGCTTCTGTCCCACCGCGACCATATTCTCGAGTTGGAGGAAGGCGTCGTGGAGCCGGAGCTGCTTGCTTCGGGGCCCGTTCCCGGAGTTCCTCCAATTAGGGAGGGTGAAGGAGTCGTCTTTGGGGTTGGGGGGAACGGTGGCGAGGGAGGAGGCGGCCAAGACCCTGGAGAACCCCTTCTTTAGGGGGAGTACGGAGAGGAAGCGTGAGAGCTTGGGTCTGGCAGGCGCTGAACTTGGGAAGGAAGAGATCGAAGGGAGAGGAGCCACCGTCATCGCCTCCGATGTTTGTTATAGCTTCAACTGAAAGCTCGAAGAGTCAAGCACCTGCACCGGAACGGAGCGAGAAGAAGCGCGAGATCCCTGTCCTCATCCAGAGGGGGCGCTTCCCGACCAACCAAATCGAGCTTCATGTGGCAGGATTATCTCGCTCGAGCCGGCTATTGAACCGGAATAAATTGGTTCGTTCGGTTCCATTGATGAACCATTAAAATCGAATTTGATATTCTACGCGACTCTCTCGTACGCGTCATGTCGATCCATCGTCCATCACACGATCGTACGCAGATCTGATCATCCAAATGTGAGAATGCACAGTGTTCCGCCCCCGACCCCCACCGTTGCCGTCACGCCGTCCAGCCACCGTCGACCGTCGGCCTGGGCTCGATCGACATGCCACTCGTCGACGCGTCGATCGGCGATCGAATTGTGATCGGAATCCGGATTGTGATCGAAATCCGGCGCAATTTGGTCGGAAACACGACCGGCAGTGGCGCGCGCTGGTTTCCGACTAAATTACAGTCGGATTCCGACTAAATCGCGGTCGAAGACCGGTCGGGGAAGGACGACGCGTGCCACTGCCGATCGCGTTCCGTCCAAATTGCGTCGAATTTTGGCCGGAATCTGACATCGGCCGAAGCGTCGGTGAGTGGCGCATCGATCGGGCCCGGGCCGGCGGTGGCGGGCGGCCGGACAACAACAAGCACGGGATCGCACCGCATGGGTCGCGCAGAATATGAGACTGCCATTAAAACAATATAAAATTTAAAAGTGTCTCAAAAACTTTAGCGATCATCAACGGGAAACTTTAGAAACGCAAATAGCTGACACGTCTGCGGTTCTTATTTGTTCTTTCTTCCTTCCCTCACAGCGTTTCTCTTTTTCTCTCATCATTTCCCTTTTTTCTCATTTTTTTTTTTAACGTTCCATCCGGCCGACAGATATAATTTAATTTAGGGAAAAAAAAAAGGCTGCAGCGATTTTTTTTTTAAAGGGGCATTTCATTCTTTCCTGTCCGCATTTGAACCACATGGCCGCTCGGTTTGATCCTACGGCCGGAAGGACCCACCACACACGTTTTAGCGGATCCAAGTCGGATTCACCTTCTTGCTTTTGGCACCCCAACAGCTTCAACTTGGCCGCCGACTGCCGATGTAAACCGACCTCAGCCATCGCTCAATTTACAGGATTACCACCACGTGCCTAGGGGAGAAATAAGGGTCTTTTAGGCAATTCAGTTTTCAAACCTATCAAACAAAGGAGTCTCACGTGAAGGTTCAAAAAGAAAAAGTAGCCCATTTCTTTTTACAGGCATGCCCTTCAAATTTTAGAATTTCATTTTTAGTAAAAAATAACATGGTAAATTCTACTTTCAATTCTTCAATAACAAAATATAAAATCCGCCATCACATCAATTTCACAATCATCTATGAAAAAATAAATTAAAAAATTATAATTTATCATGATAAAAAAAATATTATCTCAATTTCATCAAAATTCAATCCTTATCCATTTTAAAATCTTCTTGCAATGACATTGATACAAATGTGATGCTACTTGTAGTTACACTATCAATGTTTATTTATGTAAAGACAAGGTGGGATATTTTTTTAAATGAAGTAAATAGTTTACATTAAAAATCAAGTATGAAAAAAGAGTTTGAAAAAACTAAGGAAAAAAATCTTTACTTTGATTTTCTGACGTACATATGATTCTGTTCAATAAAATAAATTATCAAACTGAAAAAAAAAAATCAAAGCAGAAAATTTAAAGTACATTTTTTGAATATTAAAATGCATATGCAATATTTAGATGATTAACTTAGCTAAACAAAATTGTATATTTGTCAATCTCAAAAAAATAGTTTCCTTATAATTCAGTATCCATTTTCATCAATAATGAATTTAGTAGGTAAAAAATGGGTAATATATAAATAATAAATGCATGTGGGTACATTTAAAATAATAAATAAGTAAAAATTTATTCAAAATTAACAGTTTGTATATAGAGAATTAATAGGATGCAATTTATGAATAAACTTTATGCAACTAAGTGTGATGGTATTAAGAAAAACAAACTAAAAAATTTAAAATATAAATATTTTTATTTTTATTTTTGCATTGTTTTGGTCGTTGAATCGTTAAAGAAAATTGAATATTTCCAGTCTCATAAATATTTATATATTTTTTTATTCTGAAGATTTTATTGTTTATTAGTCGGAATTCATCAATGAGGATGAAGATGTAAATGGGAATTATACTATTTCAGGGACTCGCGTGCAAAAAGGCCATTATGAGAGTTCTTCGGCAAGTGTTGCTGTAATGGTGGTCTAAATATACCTGTTGTGTGTTGATCCCGTCGTGGCAGGAAGGTGGAGAAAAAGCGGAAGGAGGCGTTAGTTGCGGAGAGTCAAAGCGACGCGAGGCCGCTGGGATCGAATCATTGTTGTGAGCAAGGGCGAAAGTTTTCCAATCGCTCGAGGAGTTGCAGATCTAGTTTGGTGTGTATGTGTGTGTGTGTGTGCCGCTGTAGAGGTATCCGTTTTGGCGTGTCTTTGCTGGTGGATTGTGGTGGATTAGTGTGGAAATTCATGTTTTTTATTTTTGGATCTTCAGAGTTTATTTGGCAGCGTAGAAGGGAAATTGAGAAGCAGTAGGCATTTAGTTGTTCCGCTCTGAGATTCTCATGTCCTCTATAGGAAATTCTATAAACACATAGGTTTTGTTGCATTTTTGCTTTACATTTTATTTTAGGGTGGTAATATAGGATTTGTTGGGACCTTTTTCTTCCCTCCATAGTTATCTATGGGTTTTGTTACAATTTAGTGTTGTTTGGTTTGAATTTTGAATTTGTTCATGATTTTTTTTTTGTTGCTTTTTCTTGATTCAGTCTACTGACACAGAATATCAACCTCTGAGATATTGCGCGGCGTAGTTCCTTATGGAGTGTGCTAGAAGCTGGTTTCAAAGATTGCAACCTAGGGAGGATGTCAAACCGGGGCCTATTAAGAAGGAAACGGGGAGTGCAAAAGATATGCAGAAGCCTCTAATTGATGATGCGCCTTCTAATATTACTAAGCAGAAGGTCGCCGCTGCAAAGCAATATATTGAGAACCATTACAAGGCCCAGATGAAGTCCTTGCAAGATCGCAAGGAAAGGTGATTATTTTTTTTAAAAAAAAATATTTTCTGTCGAGGAAATATATTGTTCAAAACCTTTGGCCCCCCAAGTCCTACTAAACATCACTATCCTTTTACCTTTTAAGCGTATTGGATTGGAATGCCTTCCCTGTAGAGTTTCTATTATAGTTTCAGTGAATGTAGGATCCAAACCATGCATTTATCAAGTTCAAACTCCCTTTAGATAGTTAAACTATGTGTGCTTGGGTGGGAAAAGAAAGGAATGCAAAACTAAAGTGATCGTGCTTGTAGATTGTATTTCCTTAAAAGTGATAGTAACCACGCAAAAATAAATTTCCTTAGAACACAATATAAGAGACAATTTGTTGGCCTAGAGTTGGGGACAAAGATTGAGGCAATTGTGAGGGATTAGTGAGGTGGCAGCAAGTTTCATCCTTTTTGGATAGGTTGATTTTGAATAGATAGAAAAAAAAATTCCTCTCTTTTCATTTTCCTATGTAACTTTCTTATATCCATGTTTACCTCACCTCGTTTTTTCCTTTTTCTTCTCTTCTTCTCAAAGGAAACACAATCATAGTTCTATCATCACCTAAACCATGCATTTGAGGTCATTTTAGTATTCTCATTAGACTGTATATAGCTTATATATCTCAGTCAGTCTAGTTCACTAAACATGCTAATGTCTCATAGATACAATTGGTTATTTATGAATAAACTTGCCAATTATTTTGCTGACCCTTATGAATTAAAAGGTTTTTTAAGCTGGTACAATTTGAGTATAATCAACTGGCAAGTGTTCAAACAGATTTCCTATAGTGTTTTTCTACTTGACCATTGCTTTTATTAGTCATCATAATGAATTTTTGCTTTTAGTTGAAGAGAGAGAAAATGTTCCTGTTAACATAATTGAAAGAAAACTAAATAAACTAGTTATTACTAACAATATAGCCTTACATATAGGTCAGTTGGAATAATCTGCTTCTTGTTATTGACTTACTAGGTACTGGCTAGTGCCTCTAAAGTTCCGTTATATTTATTGTTGAACATGAGTATAAAATAATGAAACCATGACCATGGTCACATGTGCCTTCTGATTATGAAACTAATTTTACATTTTTGCATTTACCTTAAATATGGATTTGACTTACTCTTGTTGATATGCTATATTCTTTCGCATTTAATTCAATGACAATTTCAGACGCTGGATGTTGGAGAGGAAGCTTGCTGATGCAGAAGTTCCTGCAGAAGAGCAGAATAGCATTTTGAAGAATCTAGAGAAAAAAGAAACAGAATATATGCGTCTTCAAAGACACAAAATGGGCGTGGATGATTTTGAACTTTTGACCATTATTGGGAGGGGGGCATTTGGGGAGGTAACTCCATAAATTTTTTCAACCTTTTTTGCCTACTTAAATCTGTTACTGTGTCTGTTTGAAGTGAAATTCTTAGATTCAATAGATTGATATGGTTTTCTATTGTATCCGATGGAGATTTCATAGACATAACTAAAAACTAGTAATGCAAGATAGTTCTTGTAAGAAATGAAAATTTGTTAATTGTGTATGATTTAGATCTGTTTGTTTGGATGAATAAGTGGAAGGATGGATAGTTTAGTGGATGGATTTCTATCCCCATTCTTCAACTATTTGGTTGAAATGATGGATCAATTAGAAGGTATAAGTTGATGGAAAAAAAATCATGATTTTCCCCTCATATCATCCAAATCGCTTAGACTGAGGAGAAAGAAGATGAGGGTATTTTGTTAACTACCTATTCATAACACAGCTACTGCTACAATTCCCAGATCACACTACCAAGGTTGCAACTTCTTACTTGATGTGCTTCTGCTTGTGTCACTTCCTAATGTGATTTCTGGGTACATTCTGCTTGTCCAGACTAATGGCATACTACTCGTCCAGAATTTGGTGTGCTGCTCAATCAAGAATTGGTCTGTTTCTTGTGCGTGCTGTTCATCTAAAATCTGGCGTACTGGCCATGCAGAATTTGACTTCTGCTCATCTGGAATCCAGCATGCTGCTCTTTCTCCAGAATTTGGCATCTAGAAACTATTGATAAGTGATTGTCCACCGGCAAAATTCATTTTTCTCTTTTTGCATTTACAAGAATAAATATTGTTCATTCTATGAATTATTGAACGATTGTTGTATCAAAGTTGATTGATGTAATGGGAGAGAAGAGAGGACAGGAGTTATGATGAGGAGCGTATTGATATCATTTTCCAAATTTAGTTATCCTTCTTTTGACTTATCTTTCAAATTGAACAAATGAATAGATGGATGTCCAAACACAAACAAACAGATAAATTAATAGCATCCATCTGTCTGTTCATCCATCCTTTCAACCAAATAGACCCTTATTCTACTTGCCAAATCTCCTTGATTTGTTCCTCCTACGAACCTACCTCAAGCCCTATCATTCAGTTGTTAGGATTTACATTTTTAATTCAATTTTGACTCTTACTTGTTGGATTGGGGGAAGGATTCTCAAGAAAATTCTTTGATGTGCCAACCTTGTTTTTTGCAGTATGATCAGTCAGTATATTTGGATATTGTTGTTAGCCAAAAATATTATCTACCAACTAAATATGGACTATCCCAGAAATTATTTTTTTCAAAAAAAAGATATTGTCCATGTGACTATTCATATTTGCTTGACTTATCTAAGCCTTATTAGTATTGTTTACCTGATTGGACGATTGATTATGCTTTATCATGTTTGTGCAGGTCAGAATATGTAAAGAGAAAACAACTGGACATGTCTATGCAATGAAAAAACTTAAGAAATCTGAAATGCTTCGTAGGGGTCAGGTAAACTTCATGCTCATTTATCTATTCTGTTGGTTATGTCAACAATTTAGTTGTCTATTTACGTTGCAAATTGTAGGTGGAGCATGTGAAAGCTGAAAGAAACCTACTTGCAGAGGTGGACAGTGCCTACATTGTGAAACTCTACTTCTCATTTCAAGATGATGAATATTTATATCTCATCATGGAGTATCTTCCTGGGGGTGACATGATGACTCTGCTCATGCGCAAGGATACATTGACGGACGATGAGGCCAGGTTTTATGTGGCAGAAACTGTTTTAGCTATTGAATCTATTCATAAGCATAATTACATTCACAGGTATGCTTCTTCCAGTTGTGTGTATGTTCTTTTTTATTGAACTGCACTTAGTTGATGAACCATGGATTTATCTTCGTAGGGACATCAAACCTGATAACCTATTGTTGGACCGACTTGGGCATATGAAGCTTTCAGATTTTGGGTTGTGTAAACCTCTTGATAGTAGTAGCTTTCCGAATCTTAATGAACCTGAATATCGATTAGGAAGAAATTTGGATGATAAGCCATCTAGTGTCTCTCCTGCCCCGAGACGTACTCAACAAGAGCAACTACAACATTGGCAAAAGAATAGACGGATGCTGGTAACACTCATTGTTATGCTGTTCTACAGTTAAATCCTAGAGCCACTCTACTTGTTTATTATACTGCTTTTAGGTAGATTTCTCAGGTAGTTACTTGATTTAATAAAAGATTTTGGTTTCTTTTCTACTGATTAGAATATATAGTAGTAATAAATCTGAAAGTTTTTGGCTTGCTCTTGAGGGAAGCATTTTACTTTTTGTACAAATTATTTGGCTCGCTATGTCATGTTACTTGTCTACCATTTTGCAGTACTGCATACTATTTCCCCCTTATGTTCAGTTCTTAAATTGTGTCACCTGTTTTCATGTTTATTTGAGAATACCAGATACTTTTGTAACTTATTCATGTTAGCATATTGTCATTCAGTTGCAAGTTCTTTACTGTGTCCAGGCTTACTCAACTGTTGGGACACCAGATTATATTGCTCCTGAAGTTCTTCTCAAGAAAGGTTATGGAATGGAGTGTGACTGGTTAGATTCCCGAGTTTTTTTTTTTTGGTTAAATGTTCTTTTTCAATTGTCCTGATTTCATGCTATTCATTAGGTGGTCACTTGGAGCAATTATGTATGAGATGCTTGTGGGGTATCCACCATTTTATTCTGAAGATCCAATGTCCACATGTAGAAAGGTTTGTCAAGCGCCTTGAAAGTTTGTAGCTTTTTCCATGCTATTGATTTTTGAAATCAATGACCTAATTCTGGATCTCTGGTTTATTCTGGGCCTTTTATTTTGCTTAGAAACTATTGCTATTTTCTTTCTTCTGTCTTAGCTAAGCTAGTTCTTAAGGTAGAAAACATAATAATGAAATCTTGTTCTCTCTGTTTTGAGCTTTCATCTGGAGATGCCATGTCTTCTCTGTCCACCCTGATATCAGGAGATTGTTCTTTAGTCTAGAAGGACGGATTCATGTCTGCCTGATATTTTGATATCACATAGTTTTACGCGACACAACTGCCGAGAATATGCTAATCCCCCCTTAATTCAGTAAGACTCAATTTTTGTGGCCTTATATATAATACTAAATTGTAAATTCCTGAGAGTAATCTAAACACTACTAAGGGGTTAGATGTGAGAATCAAACTTCCCCATGATGTGCAACTTGGTGTTTCAGTTCATAGGCAGAACACTATTTATTGCCCACGTGGCAGTTACTGTTGCCATAATTGCTTATGAAAAGATGAGAATCGAGTGACACTATTTCAAGTTGCCCAAGTGTATAGCTTTGTGAAGGATAAAAGGTTATACTTTTTCCCCTCTGGAAACTGCATACGAAAAGATAAGATTTGAATGAGAAGCAGTGCCGCTTCAGCATTTATTATAGTTGCTTCACTTCTGTCTTGCAGATTGTTAATTGGAGAAACCACTTAAAGTTCCCTGAAGAGGCAAAACTTTCTCCAGAAGCTAAAGATCTTATCAGCAGACTCCTATGTAATGTAGAGCATAGACTTGGTACAAAAGGTGCCCATGAAATAAAGGTCTGCTTACTTGAGATGTTTTTGGCAGCCAGTTCATGAAATGTATGCAGAAACTTGTTATGAAATCATCAATTTCAGGCACACCCATGGTTTAGAGGCATCCAATGGGAGAGACTGTACCGAATGGAAGCTGCTTTTAAGCCAGAGGTTAATGATGAGCTGGATACTCAGAACTTTGAGAAGTTTGAGGAGGTATAGCCATCTCAAACAATGCTGAGTTCCTTAGTGTTAATTCATATTCCATAGGAAAACTTTGTCCAAGGCATTGAGTTCCTCAGTGTTAACTCATACACAATAGGAAAACTTTACTTTGTCCAAGGCATTGTAATTTTTTTCCAACGTATTCTGCCATTGTCATTTTATGATGCTTCCCTTTTTATATGCAGACAGTGAGTTGCTAATTTCATCAGTTTCTTTGGTGGTCCTGATCTTTGTCTTCTGTTGTTTTTCACCTTTGTTTTACTACAACTTTTCATGAGAAATCTGCACTTGGATATTTGTGCTATTAACCTTAATCACCTCTAAATAGTGATCTCTCAGAAATTGAGGTATTTATTCTTGTTTGATGATGCAACTAAGCACTGCAACTCTTGACTAAGATGCCAATGAGCAAGAAATCTGTATCCAGCAGATGGATTTGTTTGAATGTTTTTGGAAAATGGAGGTTTTTGTTCTTGGATCAGGGAGTTCATTTTGACTCTTAAATTATTCTAAATTAGCAAGAAACATGATTTAATCATTTATTTGAAAAGCACATTTCCAGTTTGCCCCTTGACAATTGACATGTATCATTATATCTTGATGCAGACATCAGCAGCGGTTCAAACTTCTTCAAAGTCTGGCCCATGGAGAAAGGTAGCTCACGGGTTATGACCACCCATAAATCTTTTTTTTTTCAGAATGAAAGCCGGCACATAACTGATGCATGGGCAATCTAAGATTTTCATTACTTATCCTCTGTGCCAGATATAAATTAGATTATCACACAAAAAGAAGGGTAAAGTGTGAAGTAAAATAAAATGCTATTGTAATTATTTGAGTAAAGAACTGTGTAATAGGAGCTGTTTGCAAGGCGACTCCCAATATGAATTAGAAACGGAAACAAACTTAATATCATATTTATGCTAATGAAGATGAAGATCGTAGTTCCAAGAGTGATTCTGAATAGTTCGATGAGTGAGCCAAATAATGTATCCTCAATATTGTAATGTGGACGATAGTTGATTAACCTACTTGAAATAGTTGTCTTACTGCATATTTCTGAAGCACTTATCCGTCATATCCCAATGCTTTTACTTTGTGAATGCTTTTCTAGGTATATATTGGCTCCTAAAGGTTAGACCTAATTTTTTTATCAATGAACTTTGGGTATTAAATATTAAGCATAAGGAGGGAAAGGCTTTATTAGGTTCATGCTGAGGTAGTTATTCAGTTTCATTGCCCGATGCAATTCTAGCTTTATCTAACGTTTCTAATTTTGCTGCCGAGAGAATTTTTTTGTTAATGAATTAATATCATCCTATTCGATCCATTGCTTTCCACTCCATGTCTATGAACTGTTCAGCTTTTTGCTTAATTGCTCATGGTTATCTTGCTAATATGATAATAATTTGAAGTATTTTGTTAAAATTTAATTGTGATATTCATTGCCAAATGTCATATCTTTTCTTTCTCTTTGTACAGATGCTTCCGTCGAAGGACATCAACTTTGTGGGTTATACTTACAAAAATTTTGAAATCGTAAATGACAATCAAGTTCCAGGCGTTGGTTGGTCTTTTCTCTCATTTCTTAGTTGTCAAATCTTGTTAAGAATAGGACTTTGAAAGGTCTGTAGAATCTACGATTTGTCATTCCTAATATCTCTGACACTGTCTTTTCCGTTATTATTCGCTTTTGTACAGCTGAGTTGAAGAAAAAGAGTAATAAGCCAAAGAGGCCAACAATTAAATCCTTGTTCGGTAATGATCTTTTTCTGATTTTTTTCCTAATTAATTTGTTTGGATAACCATTTGTTTGTGAAGACAAGGTCCATTGGACTATTCTTTGATCCCACAGACATGGATTCAACATCAAATCCAAGTCCACATGTCCAAGGTAGCTTCCTCAAACTACTCCCTACACAAATGGAGGTGCCTGAAAGTGTAGAGTCATCTTCACACTCGAGCAGTTCGTCTCTGGATCAACCCCATCATCGACCGAGATAACGCAACAAGCTCAATGAATCGTAATACCTGAACAACCGAGGAGCCCTCCCATCATGCGTACCTATTTCGTTCCCCTCAACCTGCACATAAAAGGGATATGACAGCGGTATTGGCATGGTTACCTGTAAATTTGTGGATCCAAGTGCGTAAAGTTACTTTTGGATTCTTTAATTTTTGTAACACTGAATTTAAGCTGGCGCCAAGAATTCCTGTTGTAGTGTGGATTAGCTCATTAGCCACTGAACAAATCATAATTACTTAAGTTTGATTTGTGTCCTATTAGTGATGCAAAATTAAGCACACTCTATTTCTTTACGTGCATTACATTGTTGTTTGTCAGATTATGCAGTCGCCGCGTCCCCGGGAACAGGCCTTCGACCCTGTGTCACCGGCGCCTAGTCGATCGCTTGCTGCATCAATGTGTGCTACTTCTGTGTCCTTGATCACGTTAAGAGAAAGTGGAAAAGAAATTAAGAAAGAAAAGTCAGAAATATATTTAGCTAAAAAATTGTGTTTGCTTGTAAAGAAACGTGTCGTGGGTATCATCTTAGTCATTGTATTTTTGAATGTTTCTTGCTATAGCCATCAAATTGAATTGGATCTAAATTTGTCAAGTTGATCTACTCTATCAAATAATTTAGATAGATTATATTAAAATTTTATTAATCTATTTTAAAATGAATTCAGATGAATTGATCCATTTGGATCTGCGATTCGCATGAATTGATTCATGATGAATTTGAGTTGATTTACATATTGAAAATTTTTATTTATTTATTTTAAAATTTAAAATTAAAATAGAAAATTTAATATAGATTTTGAATTACAATTTAAATTTAAAATTTTTAATTTAATTAATTTAAATATAAAAATTTTTAATATTTTTTTATTTTTTAATAGTTTATAATATATTTTAAATTGAATTAAATTAAAAAAATTTAATCAAGTTGATGAGTCAACCTATTCTATTCCATATGAATTCTTAATGGATTAATCCACTCCGCCGTGGATTGTTCCGTACCGCCGTTCTGGTTTCATATCCGAAACCCTAATCAGCTAAAACCCCAACTCCTACCCGTCCGCCACGGCTCCTCGCTTCCCTGGATTCGAAATCCTCTGCAACCAAAGATGGCGAAGAAAATGGGAAGGAGGGCGAGGAAGTTCGCCAAGAAGAATCTCCAATCCGTGATGAAGCGGAAGCGCAAACTCAATGCTTTGTTCAAGAAGAAATTCGCTCCACGAAAAGGTATATTCGAAACAAAAAGGTGCAATTTTTTCCCATTTATTCGTCCACCTGCTTTGTTAGGTTGGACTGATAGTGTTGTTATCTCGTAAGTTTTGTAGGGTGATGTGAAAAAGAATCGTTATGCTTATTTTTTTTCCTCTGCTTCCTGTTATTAATTTATTTAGCTAAATAGCTGGTATCTTTTCGACATATTTATTGTTGCTAAAGTTTTATGTGGTTATCTATCGTTGACAGCCAATAGCGACTCTCCTGAAGAAAGCAAAAAGTTGAAAAATGATATGCAGACTCCAGTGTATGAATTTTTCCCTAAGAATGTGAAATAGATGATACTGTGTTAGTTCATATTGTGTGGCTTTTAGTTGTGTTAAAACATGTTAAATTTTACGTTTCTCCTCACTCAGAGATCCAGAAGAGGAGATTCTGGATGGACTTGATTCCACCAATCTTTTTGGTGATTTATTTATTAAGGAAGATGATGATTTTGATGCAGATGTTTCAGATAGTGATGGATACCTCTCTGAGGTACGCAAATTGTACCCTCCTTGAATCTCACCATATTAAACTTTACTGAAGTAGCTTATTTTTGTACAATAATTGTCAAGGAGCTGGATAATTATTATTGTAAGCCTAATCTAGATCTTTGGATGAGTTGGTTATCAGAAATAATGTAACTACTGAATAGAAAATTAATCCTTTTGATTTTTTTGCCCATTTCCATTTGTGTATCAGATTTCCTTTCTATGTCTGTTTTGTTGCAATATTGACATTTTTTTCATACATATATTTCTCAAGTTTGTTTGAGTTGATAATCAAAATTTATACTCACGTTCTAGTTGAGTGGATTTCTCTTGTTCACAAATTTGTTAAATATTCATAATGTAGATTTCAAATTACAAAAACCTTTGAACTTAAGATTTTTCTGTTAGGCTGTTCCTACATTATTTTTCTTGTGACATTTTAGATTGAAATACTTTTTTCCATTCATGCAGCAACTGCATGCAAATGCATATTCTTCTCAGCATTAGATCAATATTCCATTCATATTCGTATGATGAGCATGCATTTGTTTGCGCCATTACTGTAAATTATGCTGATAATAGTTTGCTACAGGATCCTGAATGCCCATATATTTCTGAAGATGAAGAGGAGAGTTGTCCTGAAGGTTAGTGTTATTTTACCATCAATATATTATAGTACTGTCACGTGATATGTTTGTCGGTCTAACTTCTGCAGTATATCTGTAGAAATGTGCAATGATGTTGTTTTATTAGAACAGAACACAGAAATTAATCAAACACTTAAACATCAGAAGAGGAAGCTATTCAAACTGTGTAAAAAGGTGAGAACTTTCTTCCATTGTGAACTGTCTGTGGCAATTGTTAATAAATTTGAAATTCATTTTCTTCTAGTGAAGGCCCATAACTTTGTTCATTAAAGTTTCCTCTGCTTAGTTTAACCTCTTAGTAGACGATTTCTGTCCCAATATATGAGAATTCAACCATACCTCTGTTTTTTATTGATTTCAGATTCTGCATGTGTGCTTTTGTTTTATTTTAGATACATGTTTTTATGGAATATATGCTTCTAGCAATTTTTTGAGATACTTTACACTGGGATAGCTAGCATTAGTTTTTCACTGTGGTATATGGATTTGTTTTCAATCATTAATCTTTATCAGAGTGATCACCTCAGATAATTTATGCTTCTATTCCTTGGTAGATCCTTTCACTAGGTATTTTGAAAACCTGAACCACATAACTGCTGTTGATTATGAATTCAAAGTTCTCTTTGTGAGTGCATTTTCTTCTCCTAAATGCAAGTTGGTACTCAAGCATTTTTTTGCTACTCCAATTGGGATGTAGTTAGGCTGTGAATATGTTCAATGAAATAATTTTCTGGTGTTTGGGATGAATGGGAGATGAAGCCAGATCTGAGAGTTGAGATTCCTACCACCTAATGACAATGATAAACTCAAGAAGTCTCTTGTTCAGACAACTGATTGTCAACCGTCATATACTGGTGTTGGTAGGAGAATGTTAGCGATGGATATATACAGCATTATAAATTGTGGCCTACAGATCAACTATACCAAGTAGCTCATTCAGTTCATTTTATCTCTTTTTATGTAAATATTTACTTAAAAAGTAAAACATAATTAATCCACTGGTCTTATAGATGTTACAACATCAAAGAACTGAACCAACTTATAAAGAAACAAACGAAGATGCTGATATATTGAGCCAGCAACCAATCTAGATGAAAGAAAATACTAGTAGTTCAATTGATTTTGTAATTTTGTTGGTTGATAACTAATTTTAGTCACCTATCTCATGACTTGCTATTCTACTGCACTGGTATTTGAATTTCAACTCATACGATCCGCACGCTAGTATCATTCCCAATGAGATTTGTGTTACACATTCCTTAATCATGTCATAGATATTTATCCCTCTATTAGCTAGTCTATTTTTTTTATATTAAGGATAATCTTGTGTATCTTCCATCGATACTAATGGTTTATTAGTTAACTAATTTCTGTCAAATATCCTATCTCTGTTTGCACCTGTATTATCTAAAGATGTTATAGATTTTTGTGGATGGTGGCTATAAGCAAATGCGTTAGCTTTCATTGTTAACTATAGTTTGCCTGAGTTTCTTAGCATGTTTTCCTAAATTTTCGCTGAACTATTTCTGTATTGTTAACCCTGACATAATTTTTTTATTAGGCCCCACAATTCTCAAAATTTCTTGAAAGTAGAAGATCCGAACTCATCAAGTCCAAAAGTGAAGAAATTGTAAGATATTTATTGTTATCATTTGAAATGTATAAAAATTTAAAATGCTCACTGTTATTTGGAGACAATTGTACCAAGTATTTCTAGTGCAATTATAGTATGACACGGACAGGAGTGCTTCCTGGAAATTTGCTCTTTATCTTTTTGCTTAATAGTATGTGATGTTCATGTTATATTAATGAACTTATGTTTGTAAATGTTGAAGACTTGGCTAAATTTTTTCAGTAGAGTATGTTGATAAGAGGATTACATATATTGACAACTATATTATATTTTCATACATTTTGATATTGACAAATTCTCCTAGGTTTGATTCCTGCTATGCTGCTATTACGGTTGTAAGCAAATAGAAATGCTACAAGTGACATTTGCAATTATGTTGTTTGGTTACTTGCAATCCTATCTGCATGTATAATTCTTTTACATATTTTTATTTGTATACTTATTAATTACTTCAGTTCAATGTAAATTTTATGATATCATGCTAGAATCACTTGATTGAATATAAGCAAATTCATTTCCAGATAATCTTCTTATTTTATTTTATATTATTACAAAATTGAATTTTTTAAACTAAACCAGAGTAAATAGCTTATGTGGATCTAATTAAAAATTATTTTAATTATTTTATGCAAAGTTGAAAATACAAAAGAAAAAAAATGCAATAGGCCAGATACTCTATTGTTTGTTAAATATATTCTTTAGGGTGTTTGATGCAAGCTGCGACTGTGACATGCAGTCATTTAAAGTTGCAAATAGTACATGCAGCTTTTTATGGCCTACTTTGCAAATGATTTTGCAGCTTGTAACCTATTTGTGATATTCAAATGCTCAAAAATAGGCTTTTTCACGTGCAACCAAGCAACCGCTACATTCAGAACATGTATTCATAGCTGTCCTATGCATTAAACATTTATGCATTTGCTGGTCATTATGAAATATGGGCATCCGTTATCTTCAGTTGGTATAATTATGTTTGTCTTAGTATTTTCTTCTTTTTGTTATTTTCTTTAACTTTTATATTAAACAATACCATAGTCATATTAAAGCAATTATCTATGGTGGCAGTATTCAGATGATGAAGGTGATACAAGTAGCATGGATGATGAATATATAGTAGAAAATGAAATCTCACAAGTTAGCAAAGTCATCACAAGCTCAACTGTGGATGTATGGTGTTGGCTGGTTATGGAACAACCAAATTGGCCTGGACTTGCCAACTTGCTCAATGCCTTTAGAGCAGCTTGTCATTATGGTCTGGATACTGGTGAAGTTTCACCAGTAAAGATTGCCAATAGAGAGGTTTTCTCTAAGATTTTGACATTTGTTCTTTCTGAAGCCAAAGGAATCTTTTGTAGGCTCTTGAGGATTTCAGGTTGTTTGAATAAAGACACCATTTTGAAAATGACAAATAAGCCAGAATGGAAAACTATGCGACCACTGATCAAGTCATTTCTAAGGAGTTCTCTGTTCCTTTTGAATCAAGAAACTGACAGCCAGGTCCTTGTGTTTGTTTTATCTCAGCTCAGATTGTCAATCCTGCTATTTTCTGCTTTCCCATCCCTAACAAAGAAACTGATCAAGGTATGTTAAACATGTGTTCCTTGCTAAAGCTTCAAGTAGTACCCAGCCAACTAGCATAATCAGTAAGGTTACAATAACTAGGCATAAATTTCAACATTTTCTATGTATCCTAGGAAGGAAACGCCACAAACTTGTGCCCATCATATTTTGTAACATTGTGACTTTGTTAGGTAAGTTTGAATTGTTACTAAAGCTACTATGTTCATGTGACAAGCGAAGTTTATCCACAATATTGAATATCTATGAAGAATAGACTACTTATACAATTCTATGCAACTTGATTGGTTGTAATCTTGTTAGCTGTATGTTAAAATGGGGCAGTTGAATGTATTCCACTGAGATAAGCTTGACATTCTACAAAAAAAATTGATTGGCTGCAAAAGAAAATAGAAATTATCTGAATATTCAGTATTTAGTGTGACCAAAAGATAGCCATTGTATATATAGCCAAGAAAGTTCGTTAGCAACTGAGAAATTTATCTTTATCTTTCCATTTTCTCTTATTTCTTTTGCAATTTGATGCAGATATCCATTCATTTATGGGTTACTGGTGACAAGGATCTTTGTGCAAGTTCTTTTTTAATTTTACGGGACATTGCTTCTGAATTTTCTTTGGACAATATTGATACATGCCTGACGAAAGCTTTTGGAGCTTTCATTGCCAATAGCAAGTTCATGAAGCCTCAAAACATTGAACATATTGAATTTTTGGAAAATTCTATCGTGGAACTTTATTCGTTAGATATTCAGAAATCATATCAGAAGGTGCTCGTATCTGTACAGCAGCTTGCCAGTATCTTGAGATTGGCTCTTAAAACAAAGAAAAAGGTCTACTATCCATCACAGGCTCTTTGCATCTTTGTTTGTGTTATGCATATTTATAATTTACATAAGAGGTTCATAGCCTTATATGGCGAGTGATATTTGCATGCTGAAATATTTATTTTCCTCTAGTTATGTTGGCCCATTCATGTTATTGTTGGATTTTGTACTTTTAGTGGTCTGATATTTCAAATTGGACTTTGTTGACTGGTAGTGGAAAATGCTAACTTTCAAATATACTGCAATTCAAATAAAAATGTGTCTGATATTTGTAAGAAATCTAAAAAAAAATTAAAGAATGATTAAGAAAAGGTTCCGACAGATCCCATTAGACCACAGTACTTGCCAGAGTAAGTTTTAGATCTTTGTGCTAAGTTTCAGTCTGTTGGTTAAGATCATTTGAATTCTATCATTCAACTTAAACATGATGTTTCTGTTTCAAAACTTTTTTTTTTTTTTGAGAATGTGGAAAACATTTACAAACTTACTAAGAAATTTTTTTCACCTTTCTCTGAGTTTGGTTGTTGTCCCTTGCATATCCTCTTATTGATGTGAGCTTGCACAATGGAGGTGGCTTTGTTTGATTTGTCATATTAGTTATTAGTTTTCATAGAAATTCGATCATTGTTTCCAAATTCTGTCACTGGTCTCCTAAAAGCTAAACTATCTTTTCCAAAAGATAGATGTGTATGTATATTCAAAAAATCACATCTTCAATTGTGCCATCATGTATGTATAATGCTTCCTAGTGTGAAGAGGTTTGTCCTGTCTTCAATATTCAAGATTGCAAGTAAATTATTTTTTCTTGTAATAATCCAACAAGCCAAAAGTTAAACTCTAACCTTTTTGTAAAATTAACTGGTTCATGCATATGAAATGTTTATAGAATTTCATTAATCTATGCTTTATCTTTTTCTGCTACATAATTGTATATTTAGAATATATTGGTTCTTTTTGTTATTTCTAGAAAACTCTTTATAAACTTATAAGATATGTAGAGAGAGACCTTTACATATGCAGTTCTTTTTTTCTCATTGCTCTGAGTGCAGGATGAACTCAAGAAGATTCATAGTTGGCAGTACATCAATTGCATCGGCTTGTGGGTTAAGTTTGTTTCTTGCAATTACAAGAATCATGATCTGGAGCAGTTACTTTTCTTGATTATTGGAGTCATAAAGGGGATTGCTCACTTATTTCCTGGGCCACGATATTTGCCTTTAAGATTTAAGTGTGTTAAAATGCTGAATCAGCTCTCTTTTTCAAGTGGAGTTTTCATTCCAGTTGGGTCCTTTCTTTTCGACTGCCTAGAAATCAGGGGGACTAACAATGCAGAAGGAACAAAGTTAAAACATTTGGACTTTGCTTTGTTATTGAAGGTAAAAAACAGTTTAGAACAATCATATTTGATATTAATGCTATTTATCACCACTTTGTTTTTTTTCCCCTTTATTTTGTACCATATTATTGTAATTCTTTGTGTGCATTAATATCCATATTTATTCTAAAACTCTATAACTCTTTATCTTTTTGTTTCTAATAAATATTTTATTCATGCCTGATATTGGAAAATAGCTATTGCAATGTCTTTTGCTGGAATGCAAAGAGTTTTATTATTCTTGAATTTCATTAACCTAATAGGTTGATATTTGGTCTTGAAATATTTATTTACAATGCGCACACGAGTGACAGTTTCGGGTATTAATAATTTGCCATTTCACATCAGTACCTTTTTCTGGGGGAGACTTTTATTGATATTATCCATCCACTTCTTTGTCTTAGTTAGTCCTCTTCCAAGGATGCAAACACATCCTTTCCAGTATTCATCTTCATTCTGTTATTGTTCTATAACTTTGCTCTGCCTTTTTCCTGACAAAATAGGTGCCTAAGCAGCTGCTAAAATCACAAAGCTTTCAGCAGGCGAGTATTCTTTCAGCTATCAAGTTGCTGGCAGAACATCTTTCTCAATGGTGCTATCATGTATCTTTTCCTGATTTAGCGACCATTCCACTAATTCTCCTGAAAAGATTCCATGAGAATACTTCTCTTGAAAGTGTGCGCCGTCCGGTTAAGCGGTTCATAGACCAGGTACCAACAAAGGGGTCTTTGTTTGTCTTACCACTGGTAATCTAGCAGAAAGAAAATACATTACTGGTCAAGATACTGAATGTTGCACGAGTTATCAATTATATTCATCTAGAACTACAAATTTGAGAAAACAGTGGTTTATGTTGCGTTCCTCTGGTAATGCAGGTTCAGCAAAATAGCGATTTCATTCAGAGAAACAGAGACGGGGTTTCCTTTTCGCCAAAAGATAAAGAATCAGTGGATAGCTTTTTGCAGGTTAATTTTCTTCCCTAATATCCATTAATTTTTCCCCCGAGCTGGTGTATGCTGATAGTATCTTGTCTGGATGCATTTGCAGCTGGAGAAATGTGATAGAAGTGCTGCTTTTACAAAGTTCTATAACAGCATGCTACAAAACGCACTCGCCTGAGAACATAATTTGGTGTCAAAACACATTTTTACCCAGCATAAGGGCTTTGTATGTATATTTATACTTCCTAGAGTTTTGTGATCTAATTCACATGTAGCTGCGATTGAATTCTAGTTTCATCAACAAATTGTTGCCTTGTACAATGCTAAATTCAAGCTACACAATTCTGATAACTCCTTCACCAGCTACCTGTCTAAATTGCTCAAGATCACAAGGTATAGTAAGCACGCCTTCTTGTTGGTAGCCAAACTCCTGCGCTGCCATGTCGAGCAAGTCAATGAAGTGTGGGTGCTTGAAGGCCTCGATGCTAACCAGGAACCTCTGCAGCTCTGCTGCCTTCCCTGTTCCGACGAGCACTGGAATGAAGCCCTTTGGCAGCTGCCCATGCTCAGAAGGAATGCACTTGACATAGCGGCTGTCTTGCTGGCGCTTGGTCATTGTGTCGGTGCTCTGATAGGTCCCTCGTCGAGGTGAAGGTTTAAACCAAATATAAATAGTCCGAGGATCGATCGATTCTGACAAATGGACGAACTGCAGTGTCATACTAAAAACATGTCGAACGAACATCAAATGGAAAGGTGGCATGGTGCATGAACTTAAACTGATCCCACCCATGTGAAACCTTTTACTTCACAAATTGAAATTATTCACTTTTATCAAATTCTGAATAAAAACGTTATTTACATTGTCGGAAATTGCCCACTTGTCCTTGATATCGACCAGCCAAATTGAAATTATTCACTTTCATCAAATTCTGAATAAAAACGTTATTTACATTGTCAACGATGTAAGAAATCAGTATGATTTCCCTTATCCAAATTCCAACACGAGAAAGGATAATTTATTAAAGCTCCATTATGATACATAACTGTTGTAGTTGAACCCACTCGAGCTTGCTTGTGCCAAATCCTTTCTAGTTCACGCACTTCCCTAATTATCAACATGAACATTGGTGTAGAAGTTGAGATGGATCAAGCACTAAATCATTAAGCCAAAAAAAAAAAAAAATCTCACGAGTGTTTACAACATACAATCATCAAAGCCTACTACAGGTAACTAGATTTTAGTCAACTGATCGAACGATCAAGGAATTGATCGATCGACTAGTCTAGCAATCGTTTGACTAAGCCTAACGATTATTAATTAGTCAGTGAGGAGATTGTGATAGCTTAATCTTGATGTGGTTTAATCCAAACTCATCTCTCAATCATAATGAAGTAATCTTCAATTTTAATTATAGAGTTTGTTAAATGATCTCTACAACTTTTTTGCAAGTGCACCTTGTCCTCCATGTTAAACATGGTGGGTATTTTAATTTTCTCTTTAATCTATTTTAATTTTTAATGGTTCTGAAAAAATCAATTTTCCCTATTTCAAATTAAAAAAATTTCTTTATCCTTCGTGTTTTTTTTTAAACTTTATATCTGTATAATAGTAAAACACCAAATAAATATAATTTTATTTAATTATCCTCCAGAACTAGAAATACCTTTATTTACTTATTTTCGAGTAGATGCCAGTGTTAGTTACCATGTTTAAAATGATGATTTTAAAAATACAGGGGAAATTTTAGAAAAAATTAAAAATTTAGGAGGTAAAATTTTCTTAGAATCTACCTACCACGAGCGTCGTGAGGAAATTAAATTAAGCAAAAAATAAATTAAATAAAAATGCGAGAGTGTCGCCGAAGCCGTACCTCGATGGCTACGGAACCCGAAGAAATCTTTCTCCACCCACCGCTCTTGTTAAAGCTCTCTCGTAAGCTTTAATTAGCCAACCCTTTTGTTCAAGAATTCTTTGTTTAATGCAAATTGTCTTCTTTTTCATTTCCTGTATATTTTTTTTGTGAATTAAAAAATACGATGGATCAATCAGAAGATACATTTGTTGATTGAGACATGAGTTTGGATTCACAATCTTTTCCTGGTAACCCCGAAGTACTACTTGAAGCAATAATCTTATTAACAAAAACCTCATCAATTGAGGTTGAATCAGTACAGAACAAGAGTGCGATAACAGCAGAACGAGCATCATTCTGCAATCTTTTCCATCAACAAAAATCCCGAAATCACTGTTTTTTATATATGAAAAAGGGAAAAAAGAAGGTTTTTTTTATAGAATTAATGGAGATCCTTTGCAGAGATCGCTGCATGCTTAGTGACAGAGCACGAACCTGGTGAGGCCTAACACGCAGCAGGAGAGCGCGAGGAGAACCATGGTGGCAAGATCGCGAGTTGACCACTTGCGCACCTTGGCGCTGCCGCCCTTGGCCTCGATGCGCAGGCTCTTAGCCCGCCGCAGCGCGTCCACCTCCTTGATCAGGTCGAATTCCGCCCCCTTCCGCTTCAGCTCCTCCACGCATTTGACCAGCAGCATGCCGTCCTCCCGCTCCCGCTCCAGCAGCCGCTCCAGCACGCACTCCGTGTCAGTCTTGTAGCGGACGGCCCAGACGAGCGCCATGGAGCAGAGGAGGGAGCAGAGGCAGGGGATCCAGGAGCGGCGGCACGCGGAGGCGGGTGAGGCCGTGGCGGCTGAGAAGAGGAGGAGGAGGATTAGGGAGTGAAAAACGAAGAAGGCGCAGTAGAGACCGGAGATCTCTCGGCGGACGGAGTCCACGCGTGACTCCCGGAGGGCGACGCGCTGGGCTACGAGCTCCTCCTCCTTGATCCACTGCTTTAAGAGGAGCTTGTGAGTAGCGCTCTCAGCGATCTGGTGGAGCGGGTGGCGGAGTTTGTGGTGGAGAATCAATGCCGATTGATCAATGCTCCCTTCGCCGTCGGTCATCTTTTCGATTTTCTTTCTCGGATTCTTCAAGCTCTCAAATGGAGAGAAAGCGTAGGAGAAGAAAGGAGAAGATCGATTTGGGATTTGAATAGGAAGTGAAATTCGAACGTTAATATTTGGTTTGGGGGATTCTAACGGTCGAATTTAGATTTGGAATCAGAGACCAGGGGAAGCACGCGACGCTCCAACGGTCGAATTGATCTAAAAGCAATGTATTATTATTATTATTATTATATCTGTGAATTTTTTTATATAAAAAAACAATTTGTGGAGATTAATTGCGGATTATTAATTCGCATTCAGCTTAATTTGAATATTCGAACTTTTTACAATGCAAGAAGTAATTAAAGTTCTTGGTATTTTACAAGGAACCGCACATTTTTACATTAATAATAGTTATTGTTAATTAACCTCGTGTTTCTCAGTCAATGAATTGTTGATGGATGCCTAATCCGCAATATATATGAAAATGATAGGTAAGAAATCAAGTGAATATTTAGCCTAACATTTATATATAATCCCCACGTATAGTATTAATTAATTTGAAAGCTAAGCTAACTAATTAAGTTTAGTCAAGGCAAGCCAAGTTTTGATTGGCTATATATCAAACTAAACCAAGAAATTGGAGTTGATAGTAGAATTGCATTTACATTTAGGAAATAATTTAAAAAGAAAACATAGGTTAGGCAGTAATTAAGCTATCTAGGAAAAGGTTGACTAAGCTATAACCCTTCTACAATGAACCTATTAATTGAAAAGAGAGGACTGTGTTATACAAGTCAGAACCTTCCTCACGGAATATATTAATATAACCTAATTAAGTATAACACGCACGTATTGAATATACATCCACATGCTCGATCACATAATCAATATATTACCTCGTCGAACTCTCTCGCCCCCTGCAAAAGTCTAGTCAATTGATTGCATGCATGCATGGCACATGAAATTTAGCAGAGAAACTGCAATTTTCTATAGAGTTTTTGTAGTGTTTGTTGCAAAAACCTACAAGCAATGTCAATATAATGGTGATCAGTCACAGCAAGTTATTGACATGATTTCTGTCACTGCATGCGAATGGAGCTTTTAGCTACGTTGAAGGAAGCTTCATTTCATGCTGTATTTTTGAGACTGAGTTCGGCCTGTGGCGACAAGATACCAAGCCAAGTCTTCTCCTCCTTCCTCCCTGATGATCTATGCTAGCTAATTAATCACAAGGTTGACTTTTGTTTCTGACTATGTCTTCGAAGCGGAACGTTGACCAACAAAATCACGAAGAAGAACAATTAATGTTGACCTTCCAGGCAAAAAAACGATGTTTGAGATTATTTATTTTCCGATATAATCACAATTCTAAGCTTGACTGCTCAACCAATGCACTAGATCGTTGATGAGACGAGATAATATAAGAACGGTAGTCGACAGAATTAAATGCTTTGACGACTGCATTAACTGCTTAATTTATGTATTAATTATTTTCTCCACATTTCCAGTAAATACTTGCATAAATGCTCGAATTTATAAGTTCATATCGACGATATATGAACTTTTTCCAATAATTAAAGACTAATTAAGAGTGCATGGGCGTACCATGTGAAGCATAATGATAATGGTATCTTAACAAAGGAAGATATAGCATTAAAAATATTGATTTTGTGAAGTATAAATTGATAAAATTTAGCAAGATGGAGATGAGGACCCGTGTACATTACCGGATATCTCCTCATATGTGCATTTGCAGTTATTTTTTTATTTTACTAATTAAAATTTGTTTTTTAGTTATAGAAGTCATACTAATATATATATATACACCATCAATGAGCATTAAGTCCTTCCTCATTAATATTACTGAACTCTTAAAATTTATTATTATAATAATAGTTAAATTGTATGAACTAGCTACATGCAAGAGAAAAGATAAGTTTCCCGACCGATCAAGTCGTTCCAGCAAAACATTAATAATTATTTTTCTTTTTCAAATTTTAATAAACTCTGGCAATTTATTAGAACGTGTTGTCGATTTGAAGAGCGTACGACGACGACGCGTATCCACAGTCGTTGATTGGGAATATTCCGTCATCCGCCAGGAGCTCTGAGATCCTGCCAAGCTCGTCCCAGATGCTATCTCTCATGAAGTCATTCGAGCTCGGGCTCATTTCCGGATTGTTAATATCCGAGCTCGCCGGCGCCGGAAAGATAGATTGGGCGCCTTGGCCGGGGGCGCTCAGGTTCACGTTGTGGACGCCGTGGTTTTGACGTTGAAGGAGTTGCAGCTCCTTCGCGGAGCCGTCGGAGGAGGTGCAGCACATGTAGTCGTCGATGGACTCGAAGCAGTTGGTGACGCTGCTGGACGCCGGCGGAGACTTCGTCGGCGTTGATGTATTGTAGCTGTTCGGTTGCTTCTTGTAAGAAGAGCTTCTCTTGAAGATTCTGCAGATCGTCCAAACCTCCTGGAAAACAAAGTGTATTGACTTAATTATGAGCCGAATTTGTTACGAAATTGGAAGCAAAGTTTGAACTAAACAGTGATTAGATATTGGATGAATATAGTGTTTGAATTTTTGTTGATTATCGACTTAATTATCATCGATTCAAGGTTTCAGGTCAACATGAAGGAATTTAAAGTCATTAGAGTTTCTGGACACGCAAAATTTTCAAACATCTTAATTGCATTCCATAAATGCGGTGCAACACGTGGCGTATAATTAAAGTATACCAATAAATTTTCTCTTTTTTTTTAAGAAAAAGAAAAAGGTAAAGCTTAATTACCGCTTCTTGTAGGTTGGCAGTGTTCTTGAAGGAGGCGGTGGCGGTGTCGCCGGAGTCGGATATTCCGCTAGTGGGAAGGCGGAACTCGTGCATCATCCAGTCGGTCTTGGTGCCCTTCCCGGCGTGGCCGCGGTAGTAAACCAGCGACTTCTTGAGGCCGATGCAGTGGCCGGAGGCTTGGATCGGCCGATCGATTCCGGTGGCTTTCCAGAAGCCGCAGCCGGTGACTCGGTTAGGCCGGACGCTGTTCCGGTACTTCCTCCCTCGCTGGCAGAAGAAGTACCATTCCTTCTCCGCCGCCGCCGTAATCATAAACTCTGAAATTAGATCGCCAGGTGATCATCAAATTTAAATCTCGCATGCACCAGTGCAATTATTAACTAATTAGCTAATTAATCAATCTATACGTAAAACAATTACTTGGCAACTCCCAAGGCTCGTGCCTGTAAACGTCCATCTCCTTGATGATCTCGATACTGAGCGACTTCTTCTCCACCTTCCGGCGGAGGTAGAAGCCGACGAGCTCTTCGTCCGTCGGGTGGAAGCGGAATCCGGGGAGCATCACGTCGTCCTCCTCCCCCTCTTCCACCGCCGCCACCTCATGCTCTGTTCTCATCTTCCCTTGCTATATATCTCTGTTCCTAATCCCTCAATCAAAACTCTGTTTACGCTCAATCAATTGATGGACTGTACCGACTTTCAGTATGCTCCGATCGTATTTATAGAGAGGGAGAGATTCATAAGATAGACTTATTAATTGATATGGTGGAATTCCAAGAGGAATTAGAATTGAAAGCAACGTGAAGCTCCCTCACAAGGCACCCAAGAAAAGGTTTAAATTTGCTGCATGTTCTTGGAATATTAGAGAAATAAACGATCGCGTGATAGGTGTGAGAGATTTAGATAAATATATTCGGGGAGGCTTCATTCGACGTACGTCGACGACCACCGCAACCACGTAGCTAGAGTACGTGTATAATGGGAACGCAGAAAACCCTCGATTATTATTTTCCTACGCGTGCCAATAAAAATTACTTTTTTCGTAAATAAATGGAATTTAAAATAAATATTTGTATTCCATATTAAAATATGTTATTAGTTTTATTATTATTTTTTGGTGACTGGCTTTTTATTCCATTGGCCATTTGCCGATTAAAAAATTATCAAAAGGCTTTTTATTAATTTTTAAAATATATATATAACAAAATATAAATTTAGAATATGACAAACTTAAACTTTTTGAAATCTGGATATTAATTTTACACCATCAAAAAGGTCGAATTAAGTTTAGTATAAACATCAGTTTACATAATTTTTATAAATTTATAATTTTAATTTTATAAAATCTGAATATTATTTTTGCAAAATCGATATAAATTCAAACTTTACTATTATAATATTGGAATTTAATTTGTCAAAAAAGATTCTTAATTTTTCTTGTTATAAAATTATTGCAAAAAATAAAAAATTATATTTTTTAAGTAGATAATTTTTATTTGTATCTAAATTGAAGTAAGTTTTAATCCAAGAAAATTACAAAATCATGGATAAAATATATTTCCAAATAAAATTTTAAAAATATATTTAAATACTAAAAATCTCCATCAAAATGTCTTAATATTTTAGTTTAGAATAGTCTTAATTACTCTTGAACAATATTAATACAGTATCCAAGTTAATCCCTCAACCCACAAACAAAATAAAAAAAGTAACCGTGTTTCATGAGCTGATTCTCAAGCTAATTAATAATTCTAGATATATACATCTCATCCGGAGCTTTTAGTTTCTTATGAATCAAATCTCTCATTTGAGGGAGCAAATAAGAGATTGCTACATCAATGCAAATCAATAGGAAGTTGACAAGAGTGATATTTTTGAAGACTTTTGCTAATGAAACAACTAAACAAAGACTAACGCAAGATTCCTATCAATCTCAATTATTTGCTAGTAGACAAATTGAAGAGACCCTAGTAGCGTTAGCGATCGAATTCAATTAAGCTAATCACACGTAATCAAGCTGAGATATTGTTTGATTGACTTACCATATATTGATTGATTCACTTGTCCATTAGACTAATTAGTCAATGATTCAAATATATATTTCCCAGGTCATTGTGCAGAATTATATAATGAACCCCATATTTTTGGGAAACATTCAAAGTGTTCATAGACAATTCACATCGTGCTTTTATAACCCTACTGGTACTCTCTTAACTCTTAATAATTACTTCATCTAGATGTACATGTTGACTCCAAATACCAGAAAGGCATTACACATGCATATCTCTTGATGTTAAATATACTTTTTGAACAATTTTTAATGACTTTGACCTTCAGTTTCCCGTAATTAAAATAGCTAACGAAATTATCCATATCGCTATGGAATCTTCCACTGCTTTAATTTGTTTCATCCGATCGAGCTCTCATGTTCAAGAGTTAGTCATCACAGTTCACACACTTGATACAAATTGGCCATGCAGATGCGTAATCAGTTCATTATTGAGCTTGTCTGTTTTTCTGGTCTAAATCCTGCACATGAGCAAGTAAATATCTCATGAAAAATAATTAAGAAGCTTATTTAAGAATATCTTGAAGGATAACTCACAGCAAGGCATGTAAATAATTCAATAAAATATATAGAGAAAAAAAAACAGAGACCAACCAATTTTGAGTTATTGATCTATTTGATTATCTGTCAAGTTGAGTTAGATCGGATACGAATAGTTTATGGTGGTTTGAGTCAGAGATACGGAGAAGATACGCACGAAATAAACTAGATTAGTGTTTCACGTGTTGATAAATCTCAATTATACTGCAGGAGATACTAATAGCTGACGTGTTCAACAAAACTGCATATCAACGAACTTAATTAAAAACTCAATATTATGAACAAGAAACTGCAGCTGTGAACCAACTACATTTTTAGGTCTGAATTCGATACCTTACTCTCATTGGAATTTTTCTTTCATCTCTTCCCTGCCTTCTCCATCCTGTACCAGGAAGGTGCAAAAGATACACTTTTTAATACAACAGAAGAGAAATCACATCGTATTTATTGCAGGTCAAATAGCGTTGGGGAGAAGTCAAATTCTCTGCCGAGAGACTCGGCCAATACTGTTTACTGCAGTGCCAACAGAAAAAAGTTGCAACAGCAAGTTCGAAGACTATCCAAGCCTAATTTTCCAAGAGTTATTGCAGCATAGAAATTGTGTTCTGTAGCAGACAAGGAAGGAAATTATATAATTGCATGAACTGTGGCTGAACAGTGTTGATTTTTTACAGCATTTATTGCAAAAGGTTACAGTTAACAATGGCCGCCAGTCACAGCAAGTTCAATGACTTGGAAAACAGACAGAAAATATTATGCACATTCCTATTGACTGCCAGCAAGTTCATTGTTTTAAATTGTACTAACTCTGTGGTAAAATATTTATTCATTGTTGATCAATCTCTTCAGAATTAATTGAATCATTGACAAAAGAAAATAGATCTCTTTCTCTATTATTGATGATGTTACAGCTTCCAGGAAACAAGAAGTTTGAGGCACCACACATAGATCAACATTAATCACCAGTATCATTAATTAATGGATTAACTCAGATTTATCAAAGATAAGAAGTAAACCTCTGACTCTTTAACTTTCAAGTTTACTAACTTTACTCGAACATGTAACGTCATCAAACATAACATTCTTGAGCAATCATTCATCTAATCAAAGAAGATCATAAATAGGTAAGCAATCACCATCTTCATAATGGTTGTCTGGCAAAGCTTCCACTTCTGTCCTTTGTTACTGGCTCTGAAACATCAACGATCATAAGTCACCAAATTACTCTTACAATCTTCAGCTATGGAATAAAACCAGTGATCCCATTCCTTAAGTCCACATCAAAGAGCTCTTTAACATCCATTTTAGGCCAAAAATATATAGTGGGATCACGAGGAAATGTCGAGTAGCCTGAATAATGTTCAGGAAAGAACCAAAAGAGCTGAGACCACAAGATCAATTACAGACATATTGATAATCTTCTGGTACCAAGACTGTAGTGGGAAATTGAACGTGTATAATCTCATGTTGATGCCTTCAACAAGCAAATCCATTTACACTTGACAAACTTACAGTTAATTAAACATTTCAACTTTTTGGAAGATAAAAGCTAATTTCATGTCTAAGAGGATCTTCAATTTGTTCAACCACCCGCATTTCCCCTTCATTCCCACACCTTCCCAACTTCTCTTTAATTTGTAAAAGTAAATATGCTTTATAGCCTTGAAATAGAGTTAAATGGACACAATTTATTCATGGGAAGCTAGTTCAAACTATGAGGAAAAGTTTAATGGGAACTATCTTGGTCAGCACAGGGTGGTGGCTGAACATCCACGCACTAAGTGGCCCTTAAAGAATGGTACAGTTGCTTAATGGCACTATTGAAAAGGCAGGTTCGTAGACAAGAACATGTTTGAACCACTGTTAGGTGGTATTCAATGATCCTCTAAACCGTTGGCTAAAGCAACTGCGCAACTGAATTAATACACAGGTAATGTATTTACTGGGTTTTCTCAATTTTCACAACTAAACAGGCATCCTCATTTCTAACTTACTCTGGTTAACATCACTACGCATCACATTGATCATAATCGGTTCACTTTGCAAGACCATCTTTATCAACAGTTTAAACAGAAATTTTGAACAAAGACCAATGTTCTAGCTAGATATCGTGAATGGTCAAGTCACCCGTCAACGATTCGATGGGCACGACTTCTTGACGGAACTTGAATGAAAAAATGATGAGAACCTAAAATACACTTTAATAGGAGGTGAGAATGGTGTCAGAAAATCTTGACAGGCCACTCCGATGCTCAAATTAGTATTTGTGGAAGGAAAAAATAGAAGTGCAGAAGAAGAAGACGAGTTATATATGTAGTTTTTCAAATTGTCGAGAAAGAGTTATTTATATCTTACAAAGGGTTTATATACTCACAGAGAGCGCTTTTTCACGTCGACTCAAGAGAGATCATTGATAGGGGCTTGAAGAGATCGGCTCTGACAATTACCAACCTAAGGTCTCAACATGAGCCATCTGAGAGACCAAGTCTATCAATCTCGTAACCACCTTACAGCGTAGTAATCGCTGATTATTCTTACCTTTTAGCTTTTATGCACAGATACAAAAATATCTAGGGAATCATGCCTAACAATCTCATAACTGTCCGCGCGCCTTGACTTCTTTATAGACATCACACGCTTGAGGAATATTGATAGTTTGTGTAGGACGAATAGTGGTGGCTGAGATGTGATGGTCGAGATGTGATAATCGAGACTGAGACGACCGAAGCTGGGATGGCCGAAACTGGGACGGTCGAGATCGAGACGTCCGAAATTGAGATGATCGAGACCGAGACTCCGAAATAAGATTTTGGGATCATACGAGATTGCTTTGGAGGCACAAGTGAGATCCAAGATTGAGCTTATGTTGAGTCTTAAGTACAATCCGAGTCGGAAGCGACAACTATATATTTCACTCTGATAAGATTGTTTCTCTCAAATTCATGTTGATTAATTTTGTCAGGTCAATTTGAATCCTGACTTCATTTGACTTTGATCTTTATTCTAGAGAGGGTCATCATTTTATGACACCTGCATCACGAGGGCAAACCAAAGGACTGCGAGTGGTGGGAGCAGCCGTGGGGCCTTGGTTACTGCTGAGTGCCCAATAAATTGTGAGGACATGCGGCGGCGAAGGAGGGAGGGAGGACGGAAGGAAGGGATGGAGAAATGACGAACTTACGAAGGCCGTTCGGCGGCTGCCATTGAGGTCTACATTCGGCTCCTGGCATCTGCCCACATCAGAAGATACCAACCTTGTTAGGCAGTCGACACTCGACAGAGCCGCGTACGTCTGGCCACGAACGCGTCTCGTTCACGGTCCAGGTTCATCCTCCAGTACTACACTGGTCTGCTACACGACAGGAACATGGAAAGATCCCAGGCTGACAGGGCAGGCCCAACCATAGTAGCGCTCGTGGCTGCTAAGCAAAATCCTGAATTCTGTCCGGAAAGAGACATCTTCGTTGAAATATGATAAGAATGAAGATCTCAGTCATTATAAAAATAATAATGATAAATACGATGGCTATTACAATTCAAATATGACAAATCTCATCATCCAATCCATTTTGGCAAATCGCTGTCATGTCAAATTCATATATTTAATTAGCTAATTAAAATTCCTTGGATATTTCTCGACATTTGTGGAGAAAATATCGATCTTTTCTTCCACCCTATCCTCCTTTTTCATGACTTTAAACACATAAACGACCATATGTATTAATTATCTGTGAACTGGATCAAATTAGATGGTTGAGTGGAACTATCAGCGCAATTAATGATGAAATATTATAGTGTCCTTTTCGTTTGCTAGAGCTCCTATTCTTTTTGAGTGCCTTTTGGGTTGAGGTCAAGATGATATTTTAGCCGATCAAGCTCCGATGACTTACGAAGAGATGTATGTCAAGTTGATTAATATTAACGGTGCGGTCATTCCGACGTTCAAATCATAACCAAATCAAAGAAGAGTTACTTTTGAGCACAACAAGAAATTAAATTGATCTCTTCAACTTACTTTCCCCAATTATTATATAGTCAGCGTAACGAAATTTTTACGTAACTATCCTTTAAAAAGTGGTTAGGAAATTGAAGAGTGATAGTCATTGAATTGTGCCTTCGAGAATGTCCACATATATAGTGCATGTCCGCCAGCTCTCCTTCTCAAAGGCTTATTAAAATACAATAGTTGAGGGAAATCTCCACGTGGGATATCATATATCTACCAGTTATCTACTAGTTAGCGGGGCAATTAAGGGACAACCATTAGATACAATGGTAGCTAGGATTATAAATCTATTCAAGTTAAAAATTTTTAACAAAAAAAATATCCGAGTTATAACAAAATTCATTGTTTATTTTTTTTTCATTTTTACACTTCTCTCCCTCCATCACCCCCACATCTTTAGGTGGGCCCTCAGGCTAAAGCCAGGGTAGAGATGTACATGGCTTCGTCCTTCTAAGTAGGATAGATTCTCAATTTGGGATGTCACATACTCACCAACGAATATCCATTTGCGAGACGACAACCATTGAGGAAAATATCTAAGTTGAATATTGATTTGGCCGAGCAACTAATTTCAAGATGGATTTTTCAAACTCAAATGGTTTGTCATTGGATGAATATTAAATACCAAGGGAACAGATCCCAAATGAATTTCCTAAGCTCGAATAGGATGTCATTAAATGCAAGTTACTGCTAGCTCATAGAAGAAGATTGACGAATTGAGTGTTCAAGTGTACCAATCCGAAGACGAACACATTCGATGATCGAAAATACCGATTTAGAGATGAACATTTAGTCGTCAGGATTGTTGATACCAAGTGAACTTCCTAAGCCCAAATGAGATGGTTTTAGACGAAGATTAAGTGTTTGGGGAAAAAAACATCAACAAGTCAAGAGTGTTTGAGAAATGAGTCCGACCGATCAATCGAGAAGCGAGATCGATCGTTCAGAAAATAAGCGGAGTACCATCAAAGTATATGAATTAAATGACTTTAATACATACATCTGATACAGCAAAGTATATGAATTAAATGAGTTTAATACATACATACATCAGATACAGCAGAACAAGAAAAGTGAAATCACATATTACTTTTTGTCTTTCATCTTCCAGGGTTAAAGGAGAAGCTAACAAGAGACAAGAAAAGGATGCAAACCCTGTCCTCTACAAGGACCAACATGTCAAGTGGTTGCCCATCTTAATAATTACATTAATGGCGAGATCTAAATGCTGTCAGCCTCCATCAACCACTACACATATCTGTATTTTTAAAGTGAAAGGATAAATTAATTTATCGCCAAGTGGGATGAAATTAATACAATGACACTGGATATTCTCAAATCAAACTCTTTTTTTTTTCAAGAAAAAAAAAGGAGGACGTTTTCGTTTGTTATTATTACACGACGACGTGATCGATCACACTATTGTATGAATATCCACAATTATTTTCTAAGGAGAAGTTTTCGTCCGCCAAGAACTCAGCGATCCTTCCGAGCTCCTCCCAGATGGTGTCTCGCTCGAAGTCGTTCGAGACAGAGCTCTGCTGCTCCAAGCTCGGGCAGAACGGGGGAGATAGATCCGACTGGGCGCCGCCGTTGATGGAGCTCTGCTCGCCGGCGACGTCCACGTTCGCCAGTTGGTTGTTTTCTTGGTTATAGTCCTCCACCTGCAGCAGGTCCGCCACCGGAGACCCGCCACCGGAGGAGCTGGAGCACATGTAGTCGTCCGGGTCGAAGCAGTTGGTGACGCTGCTGGATTCCGGCGGCGATTTCGTCGGCGTTGATGTCCTGTAGCTGTTTGGTTGCTTTTTGTACGAAGCGCTTCGCTGGAAGATTCTGCAGATCGTCCACACCTCCTGGAAAAATGAATTCTTGTTCAGTTTCGATAGTTTTGCCCAAGTTGTTGAATTGAAGATGATTAACGAGTTGAAATTAATTAGGCGAGTTGGCATTTTAGTTTAATTAGCTGGGACATTTTTGTTGACGGTTGACTGTGCGAGTTTTGCCGACTGACACCGGCCGCCTTCAATGATTTGAGGATCGATTCAATGAATCGCTTTCCAGAACAGTTCAAAGTCCACACTCTAATTTCGGTCTCTGGCGCAATTCATTTTCGTTAAACTATTCGCAGAGGAAAGTTTTTTCTGGGAAGCTTACCGCTTCTTGCGTGCTTGCGGCGTTCGTGGAGACGGCGGTGGCTGTACCAGTGCCTCCAGCGTTGGATTTGCCGCCGGTGGGAAGGCGGAACTCGTGCATCATCCAGTCGGTCTTGGTGCCCTTCCCGGCGTGACCGCGGTAGTAAACCAGCGACTTCTTGAGGCCGATGCATTGGCCGGAGGAGTGGATGGGCCGGTCGATTCCGGTAGCCTTCCAGAAGCCGCAACCGGTGACACGGTTCGGCCGGACGCTGTTCCGGTACTTCCTCCCTCGTCGGCAGAAGAAGTACCACTCCTTGTCCCCCGCCGTCGTCATCATCTCTGCTCACCAGATTTAAAAGAAAAGAAAAACACAATCAATCATCTAAAAACACTTCATCTAAACGGATCACATGATTTGCGACAAGGATCATATCAATCTTAATCAATTACTTGGTAAATCCCAAGGCTCGTGCTTGTAGATGTCCATCTCCTTGATGATCTCAATACTGAGCCGCTTCTTCTCCACCTTCCGCCGGAGGTAGAACCCGACGAGCTCCTCGTCGGTGGGGTGGAATCTGAACCCCGGGAGCATTGCGTCGTCTTCCTCCACTTCATCTGCCGGCGCCGGCTCCTCGTGAACCTCTGCTCTCTCCACCTTCTTCATCTTCCTCTTCTCTTTAATTTCTTCGCTTGAATTCTTTCGTATCAAAAGTGGGAATCAGCTAGGGAGATTAAAAAAAAGGGATCTTTCGGAGGAGAAGGAAATCAAGATGATGGATTTGCTAAGCTCTGCGCCTCTGCCCTCCCTTATATACGCTGGCTCCTCCCATGGACTTTTTCAACATTGATCAACGTACATAAAGAAATTAAAAAAAACGAATTAAATTAGGACAGAGGTATGAAAGCGACATTATATTGTCATTAAATGTACGAAAATAACGATAGTGTTTCGCAAGCACTGATAAAGCATTTTAAAAATGAATAAATAAAATAAAAATCCAAATTTTAATATAAATGAATATTTTAAAAATTAGTATTCTATAAATGAATAAAAAAAAGATCAATTATTTTCAAAATTAGTGAGATAAAATTAATTTAAATACTTGAATTATCATATAAAATAGAGGAAGCTCCAGTTATTTTTGTCCCTTTCAAATTTTTACGAACAGTTTACTTGTAATTCATGGCTTGTAATATTTCATTGGCAATAATACAGCATGTGACGCGCGAGGGAGGCGGTTAATTAATTGTTTATATTATTTGTGGAGAAGCATTAGATCTATCCATGATTACGTGTGATTGTGCTAAATCTAATTAAGCCCCTTTTTTCCAAAAACAACTCGCCCAAGTCTTTTTTTAATGATTTTTCAATGGTTTTATTTTGTGTATTTTTAGAAATTATTCAACGCATTTTATTGATATTGAGTACCCATTTATGTCTCCAAAACATGATTGAATTTGTTATTGTAAGATAGATTTATTGTAATGAATAAGGATTGAATTTCAATTTTTTTATAGTAATTAATTATAATTTTTTGATTTATTTTTTCATAGATAATTATGAAATTGATAGGATGATGAATTTTATAAAGTACTCCATTTATAAATCACAGAATTAATTAATTCAATATAATTTAGTCCACATGGGAAAGCACACTATATGGAAGATAGGGTTATATTTTGATCAATTTATGAGTCGAAGTTTGGTGCAAATTATCCACGCAGCCACCGTCTGTCGGCTAGTGGAAATTAGGAGTAAAGTAGACCGATCGAACGTGGAACTTATGCGGCAATTAATGACTTTGCCAAAATAAATAAAATAAATTATTATTATTATTATTTTGAGATCGACTATTTGTTCAACAAGCCATCGGGGGAAGACGAAGAAGCCTAGAAGGGCACCATTCCCCAAGACCAAGACTATTAAACCGACTTCGTGGAAGCAGTACCGGCTTAAGTCGCCTAGGCCTTGGCCCCATTCAAATTAGGGTCAATGATTTTTAATATTTTAATATTTATTTATATTTAATTTAAAAACCGTTCATTTTTAATTTTAAAATATTTTATTTGTTATGTATTTTTTAATTATATATCTTATTTTTCCTTATCAGTATCCATTATCCCATGTCTTTTCCCCTTCTTCACTTTTTCTTTCTCGATAAAAATAAAAAGTAACAATTTCTCATCTATTCGACACAAAATAAAATGTTAATCTTTTAAGTATTAAATAGATTTTTTAAAAATTAAAATTAATAAAATCTTATTTACTTTCAATAATATTTAAAAAATCAAATAATTTAATAATTTTATTAATTGAAACAAGTATTATCAAAATTTGAATTTAGTAAAATTTGAATTAGTAAAACTAAATTTTATATAATTTGTTTAAAATTAATATTTATTTTTTAAAAAATTTCAATCACTGCCAAGTTCGGATGGAAAAAAAATGAAAGTGAATATTTATTTTTTAATATATATATATTATATATATATATTAAAGATCAATTTTGTTTTCCTAAGGTCTCAAACATAATTGAGATGCCCTGCGCGGAAGGTTGATGTGACTACTGTTTTTTCCCCCCTCTTTTAGTATTCTAATTAAACGCATCTTATTACTGTATTTTATTAAAAAAATATTTTGATTACTGATAAAGTTTTTTTTTTGACGCTACTCGCACTGTCGCACAACAATTTTTTTATTTCTATTTTACAAATATTTTGTTTTCTTTATTGTATTGTTTTACAGTTAATCAACTTGCCAATGTTTTTTATATGAAAAATATATATATTTAAAAAATGCGATTGATTATGTAATATGCACATATATGAAAGAGATCTCCAAAAACACATGTTGGTGTATTGGAGTACATCACTAGCTAGAAATGACCTTCCAAAGTGCTTTCATTATTAAGCCATTGAGGTCAACCAAAGCAATACAAAGTCATAAAAAGATTTCCCAAGCGTGAATCAAAACCACTGTGACTTCATCTCATAGCAACTTGCCATCAGCCTTATCAATAAAAAATCTCTATATGCAAACAGACAAAAAATTAATCACATTAATTATCATCAAAATGAATATATCAACAAAACCAGTTGGATCGACATACTTTTCTATAAATAATTAATTGAGATATCGAATATTGCAGTGTTAACTATTAAAACGGGTAGGTAGTATTAGCCAAATGATGTATTAATTGGCCAACTGTAGTATTTTTAATCGCCTACTGTTGTAGGGTCAACCTTTTAATTAGTTAGTTTTAATTTACATATGATGCAATATAATATATATAGAATAATTAATTAATCATGAATGTTATTTTTCTTTATGATATACATATTTGTTGATATTTTACCTTACAATCTCATTTCTGTATCATATTTCATATGAAACATATTAATTATCGAGATGTGAGTTTTCTTACGTACGTTGTTATAGTAATGATACAGTGTATGTATATATATTAAGATATTGATTCTTAGACTTAGATTATTAAATACTTGCTTACCAAATGCAATTAGTAATAATAACAACCATTATAATATATTATATTTATTTTTTCCTCAGTGTTTTAGTACTTGTTCACGCATTACTTGATGTAGATTTTTTTTATTATAAGTTGTACTTAGCCAAACAAACTAATTAATCGATAGTTCAAAAAAAGGAATATTACATTACAAGACAAAATTGTTCTAGAATATATAATTCACTAGTGTGTCACGCATAATATATATTTTTTTATTTTGATTCTATTTTGAAAAAAAAAGTAAAATGGCTTACAAAGTCATCCATGTCTACACATGGCACGGAGTGTTCATTGAGATGCTCTCAAGTCTAGGGAAGAGGGCACGTGACTATGTGTTCCAATTCAAACTTTGCACTTATATTATTTATTATAAACAAAACGGAATTTCTACTTGAAGCATAATCATAATAATAATAATATACAACTTGATTGACCTTCTTTAACCTCAAAGTAGAATATTAAATAAAAGCGTTCAAATTTATTATTTTATCTAGCCATTTTTTCCTAGCACGTGGCGCTGAAATAATTAAGGAGGGGTTTAATTTAATGAATATGAACCGGCCGGGGTTTTCACTCCACCAGCCAAACCCGGGCAAATACAAATCGTAACGTGTCTACAAGGCAAACCAAATCGCCATCGCGTAGTGAAAAAAGAGACGAAGAAATGAATGTCGAAGTTGAAGGGCAACCGACGGTTTGATTTCGAGGAAACTACCCGGTCACTTTTTTTTATTGCAAAAATTGAAAATAAATAAATGTGGTGTTCGATTGACTGACTCGGGTCAATCTAGTGCGGATTAATCTCAGTGCGCCACGTGACGTAGCCACTCGAGGGATGCCCAACCAAGAAGAGACACTTGGCAATTGTTGGACTAATCATCACGGGGAAGAAGTCAATCCGATTGACTCAATATCTTTCTTTTTTTTAATGTCAATTATTGACTTTGAATTCTTTTCCATAATAGTCATGCTCTTGGATTTTCACATTTAATTTTCAACGTTAAATTATATTATATTATATATATCAATGCCACTGAATTATTATCGCAAATAAATGGTTATTAAAATCATCAAAACTTGACATATTTCAACAATTTAATTTTTTTTATTCATGATTAATTATTCGATTTCAAATTTAATTATGCAAATGTTGACGGGCTCGGAACCTTAATTAACCGCATTAAATTAGTAAGAGAAGACCAACTAGTGCTGGTCCGATGTCAAGCATATCTACCTTATGCGGTCAAAATTTGGATGCTCGAGCTAGTGCATATACCAATCGCAACGTAAAAACAAATTAGAAGTTAAGAGAATTGAAAAGTAGAACGATTTTTTTTTCTTTTGAAAAAATTAATATTTTGTAGGCGTGGCATCATAATTCAAGTATTTGTAATCAATGACGGCGTCTACTGCGCGTCGTCACATCCTTTTAAGACTCATTCTCGATCGTCAAGTTATTTGCGAAGACTTATTTATTTGTTCTTCTTTGGCGATATATGTCGGCTTGGAAAAGATTAATCAGTCATTAAGGCAGGTCAAGCGTGGCTTACGAAGGCGATTGACTTAACTAATCTGACATAAATACGAGCTTAATTCAATTTTATAAAATCAAATAATGTAACCGATCGAAAGTATAGAGGTATATATTATTAGACTGTGCATGCATAAAAGCAAAGTGCAAAGGCATTAATGGAGCGGCGAAGCGACATAGAAGATCAAAATGGCGATATGATAACGTGGCAGTTTCTCAATGAACAGAGAGGCAACAACTCAATTCAATTCCCTGCCATTATCAATGCAGAAGAACGATCTTAATGGCTCGAGCTGTGGACGTAACAGGTTTGTTGTTGAGTGGATGCGTGCCAGAATAATACTAGTTATATATTAAGTTGATGAAAGATCTTTTGAAGTTTTTGTCCTTGCTACAGATTTTGATTTGATTGCAAAAGAATTAAGGAACATATACGCGTGAGGAGTGGAGTTCGAGTTGAAGGTCAAAGTTAGCATGAGCGAAGTTGACTCTGACCGGTCAGCATCAGAGGTTTTACAGCGTGCATGGTTACTTAAACTTTTAAAATCAAAAGTTAAATCCCCACTTTCACACACAGCTAAATGCTCATCGATCTTTATATGCCTTCTAGCCATCTGAACTGAACTGAATGAAGTTTCAATATAATAGTTCTTTGGCCGCTTGAACTGAATCAAATGACAGCGAAAAGTCTTCACACACAGCTATATTTTTTCTTTGAACATTGATCGACGATCTCAAATAATTTAGGATTATTAAATGTTTTAAACCAAAAATATTATGAAAGAATCCAAGTTTGACTATTTAATTCGGACAAATAAGGGTTGAAAGCTATTTTAGAAAATGATCGGCTAGATAACATTGCATGTATTCATGATGGCTATCTCAACTTTGCTTCAGACTCGTTCCTACTTTAACTAATAATTAAGAGACTTTCCTTCCCAATGACGGTAGCTTCTGCAGCTCAATTAAATACAATCATTAATGGCGCATTTATAAAGAGATAAGCTCGCAAAGAGTTCCAGCCTACGTTTGCTGCATGGGGAGGCGGCTAAGCTTGGCAGCTAAGAACAGCAACCGTCGTTATCTTCAAATAGTCTGCTAACTAGTGTTTATTACTGGAGGCTAAGAACATGCAATAATTCTGTTCCAGATCAGAGACTGAGACTGAAACAATAAACTTGGATGATGATTGTTGGCACAAGGTTCGGGGAGTTGGCTTGATATATTCTGAGCTGTTTCCTTGATGCGGAGGATCAGTTTCAATCTGCATCTCGATCAATTAATGTCTCTGTATGTGCTAAGGGGGCAGATCATTCTGGCGACTCTTTTTTTTTTTTGTGGATTGCTTGTTTGTTAGTCGGCCTGCAATTGTGGACTTGACACAGGCATACATTTGGAAGAATATATTGAAACAACCGAGGAGTGATCGACCAGCTAACAGTTCCATTCGGAAGAATACATTTGTGTTCAGTCAAAGTAAACTGGTGGAATAGTAGTCAATTCTGATGCACCTTCATTTATTCATTCTCGGTCTATTTAATTGGCCTCGCTACTTTAACTAGTCAAATTTGCAGAGTAGTTCATTCCCACACAAGAGATCTATCTGAAATATGTTCTAGGTTACTATCTAATCTAAACACAGGGACGATTAGCATCTTTGAATGAATGGACGATTAGCACTATTGGTTGGACAAAATCAACATCAGAAACAGTGTGATAGGTTAAAAATGCAGAAGCTAGCTACAAACAATCGATTCAGTACTAATATAAAAAAACTAGGTACGTTTGAGCTCCACAAGCTTCCTGTAAAGCGGATACCCAAGCTTTTGCAGCACCAGGTGTCGTCTCAGCACAAAGAAAAATAGTCTTTCCTGAGGAGTTCCGATGTCTAAAAAGCTTAGTTAAGAAATAAAATAAGATCGAATCTCAAACCAAGCAATAATATATATATACGAGGAATGACAAGTTAAAGAAAATCAGAACAACAAGCATTTTGTATTAGATCAACTTAAGATTAAGGTATATATACGGATACAGAAACAGCAACTATCATACTAGTTCAGTGATGAAAAGTTATAAATCAGAAACCAAGATATCCATAAATTAATCTTACTGAAAATTTATAGGAGAATTGCATGGTGATTGTGCTGTTTGAATATATATATATAAAAGAGTGCTCTGGACGACTACTGCATTTCTTTCAGTCCTTTGCCAAGAAAGGGTAGCCTTTTTCAGTATCAAAAAAGAAAAGCATAGCATGGCTCTAGATTATTATACTGAAACTGAAAGAAGACATCCATCTCTCCGGTTGTTGGATCTAGTATAACCCATCGCTCGTTCCATATATTTCCTTAGCTGATCAGTAAAAAGATAATCAATTCAACTATAATAAGATGATTTGGAACTGTGCTAAAATTAGGTGCACACTGAGAAGCCAATATACTAAAACTCAATGTCAAAGTAACACAACAATAGGATGTGATAATTAACAATAAGCAGCTAGTATTCTAAACCAAAACAAGATGTATAAGATGCTACTTAGTTGAAACTCTTTTAACTGAAACATATGAATCACTGCATAACTGAAATATGCAGGCCTAAAATCGTGGAGAATGGTATGATATTATTAATAATACTTAAAAATAAATATGTTAGGCAGGATCTTCTTTGTCCCACATAATTACTGTATTTGGAGTCACGTAGATAGATTGCATGCCTTTCAAGTCATGCATGAAAATTATGTATTTTTTTTTGGAAAAAAGATATATTTAACAGGAGTTAGATGAAACGACATGACAACATAGATTGAGTGGTGGCGGGGGAAGTAGTTAACCACAAGTCCCAGATTAGACACGGGAACAACTAACATTGGAAGTCCAGGTCATGACCTATAGATCTCTGCAGTGTTGTTTTTCCCTTTTCCTTTCTTCCTCTCCCCCTAGTTCTGTTTCTTGGTTCGTTTCTCTTTAACTCCCCATCCCATTGGACATTGCTCTTGGCTGGCTCCTTTGATGGTGCTGGTGCCACCGGCACATAAAAGAATACTCGCCCTATATAGGATTCTAGAGGACTGGAGGCAAGGTGTTTGGAGGAAGCCAAACGCTCCCTGCATGCACCGTCTCTTTGAAGTATTCTCCTCAATTTCCTTGCACCACTAAATAGTGGAACAAAGGTAGAAGACTGACGTTTTCTTATGATCAAAGTAGAGGTGATATTCTTATGTCGTCCATTCCTTTTGTTCATAATTTTTTTTTCTTTCTCTTTGTAGGTATTTATCGTATGCTGCATTGTCTGAGACTATAGAGTTTGAGGGAGAGCAGTGAGTAGTATTCATCTGGGAGAAAAATGTCCTCTCCACCACCAGATAATTCCTCATCTTCCTTTGGCAATTTATCATCCTCGTTGTCAGCTCCACCACCACCTTCATCGTCACTAAATTCTCCACCTCCGTCTAGTAGCAACTCCTCACTGCCGCCGCCGCCGCCGCCACCCTTATTGTCTCCACCACCTCCTCCAACCTCTAAAAGCTATCCAACATCACCACCACCATCTAAGTTAGATGATGATGATGAGTCTTCTTCACCACCCCAACCTGCTTCACCACCGCCCCCGCCGCATAAGTTTCCATCATCAGCCCCTAAGGCATTAACTGTTCCTTCCAATCATGATGGTGGATCAAATCACTCTCAAGACCACTCTCATCAAGACCACCAATTTGATTTGAATTTGCCGGTTCTTATAGGAATTGTGGCTGGAGTGGGACTCTTTTTTGTGCTAATGATCATCATAAGCATTTGTTGCTTCAAGAAGAAGAAACGCCATAATCCAGTGCACTACTATACAGAAGGTTCAACATATATGGTAACTGAAGCATGCAGATACTTGAGTTTCATTCTTAGTCTTGCTTTCCTTAATTACAGCCATACTAGTATCTATGCCTGTAGACAGCGGCGGCTTTTACAGCAGTGGGCTGCCACAGAATTGGCGCGATGAAAACAAGGGCGTAGATTATGCTGTGAAGGTTCCACTTCCACCGCCTACAGGAATGTCAGATGGAGTTGGGTGGCAGCCACCTTCTACCATAATAAGCACCAGCGATGCAAACTCAGCGTATTCAGGGCCACACGCCCCTTCCCTTCCTCCCCCTTCTCCTGCCATTGCACTCGGCTTCAACAAAAGCACATTCAGTTATGAGGAGCTTGCAGCTGCCACCAATGGCTTCTCCCATGCTAATCTACTGGGACAGGGAGGATTCGGATATGTGTATAAAGGAGTCCTACCTAACGGGAAGGAGATCGCGGTGAAGCAACTCAAGTCAGGGAGTGGGCAAGGAGAGAGGGAGTTCCAGGCAGAGGTTGAGATCATTAGCCGCGTACATCATCGCCACCTTGTTTCTCTCGTTGGCTACTGCAGTGCTGGTTCACAAAGGTTGCTAGTGTATGAATTCGTTCCCAACAATACTCTTGAATACCACCTCTATGGTTAGCACTCATTTGCAAAACCTTTCGTTGAACAAGATGCTTATTGCCATGGTGCTGAACATTGTTCTGCCATCTTTTGTAGGAAAAGGGCTTCCTGTGATGAATTGGTCCACAAGGCTCAGAATTGCATTAGGCTCAGCAAAAGGCCTTGCCTACTTGCATGAGGATTGTGAGTAATTTGATTATGCTTCTCATCGATTTAAATTATACTACTTTCTAACTTGTCTGGTCGAATTCCTTGTGAAGGTCATCCTCGAATTATTCATCGTGATATCAAGGCTGCCAACATTCTCCTAGACTTCAGATTTGAAGCCATGGTGAGTATTTTTGACTTGTTTACAAACTAAAACTGCTTGCATCGTGATAACTGAATGATGAAACTTATCCAGGTTGCAGATTTTGGGTTGGCGAAGCTTTCATCTGATAATTACACTCACGTATCTACACGCGTTATGGGAACCCTTGGGTGAGCAAGATGCATGCATGTTTTTAAAGCGATCTTCAATCGAGCAAATTCCAAATAGCATTTTTCATATCTTTCTTCTCCGATCCCCAGGTATCTTGCTCCAGAGTATGCGTCAAGCGGGAAGCTAACGGAGAAATCTGATGTCTTCTCATTCGGAGTGATGCTTCTTGAGTTGATAACTGGAAGACGACCAGTCGACAGCTCGCAATTCGCGGAAGATAGCTTGGTTGATTGGGTCAGTACGTTCATTAAATTAAATTCTCTGATTTCGCATGACTCACAACAGTCGGGGCTTGTCGAAACAGGCTCGTCCTATTCTATCTCGAGCTTTGGCCGATGGAAACTACGATGAGTTAGCTGACCCTCGCTTAGATGGTAAATTTCATCCCACGGAGATGGCACGCATGGTGGCAGCCGCCGCTGTCAGTGTTCGTCATTCCGCAAAGAGGCGACCCAGAATGAGTCAGATTGTGAGAGCTCTGGAAGGCGATGTATCGCTCGAGGACTTGAACGACGGAGTGAGGCCTGGGCAGATCATGCTCTTCAGCTCAGATCCTGACCATGAATCAAACTTCTACGTCCCAAATGTGAACCGCATCAGAAGAGTTGTAGTCGCAAGCCCTGAAAGCAGCGGCGAACATAGTGGACCGATCACAGAACACGAGCTCCGCCATTCTGCATCAAGAAGTGAAGACTTCTCTCCCCAAAGACAGGATCCCATCCACTGCACGAATGGCATATGTGACTTCTCATAGGCGATCAGGTTTTTTCTCGTTTGAATTTATTCATGGAGTTCATTCGTCTGCAGGAGAGGACTAGGGAAATCCTGTACTTTGTACTTTTTTTCTTAAAAAAAAATTAAAAAAAATCAAGTTTTATTTGAATTGAATGCCCACTGCACCAAGAACAGAAGATAACGAGATATGATTTCCCTTTTTGGGTAAGATATCATCAGATTTGAATGCCCACTGGGCTGGGCTTGGTCACATAATGGATCATCACGACCATGCCTTTTGCTATTGATGGTTAGCACTTTGTCAAATAGATATTGAAAACATGTGTTTTCGATCGATATACCTAACTGTTTATGAAACTTGCCATCACATATTACAAAGCATACAGATTTGTACCTAGTTAACCATTGTGGTTGTACTGATGAATTAACTCTCTAGCTAGCTCACTAATAAGTCCACTCAGTACATGCTTTTCTAAATCCCTTGTAAATTCATCCTTTTGGAGTGATGCAGCTACGATGCTGCTCCAACCAATGTCCCACATGCAGTTGATATCTGGCTCTCTGTTCTCAATGTCTCTCTCAAGAAGCATATACAGAAATTCCGCGTCGTCGTCACTGACTGTACTTTCGTTTGAAAATTTAAGACTCTCAAAATCGTTATTCAACTCCTTCACTAGTGCATCTATATTAACATCTCCAGGTGAATAAAGCGGTTCCATGGCTCGAACGTTCTCTATTTTCCCTTTCCTCCTTAATAACTCGTATCCACAGTCTAAAAGAACCTTATTTTCCTCTTTCTGGCAAGCCTTGTTTCTGGTTTGAAGGACAACTCCTGGAATTGTGATATTGAGAAGTGCTTGTGCCATGTCGAGGAACTGCTGATTGTTTACCAGAAGTTGCTTGAGGAGATTTTCATCCTTGGTTAGCAAACCTTGTCCATTTGCTTCACATATTTCCTGCTTCTGCCATTTTGAGTGGTTGCAATTGCTATGCTTGTTTTCTGTAGCACCTGCTAAGGGATATTGTGAAGTTGTTACAATTTCCTTCTACTTAGATGTTTGTTAGACTGATATGTTTGTCAAAAGTGATATCTGATTTACCTTGTTTTTCCTCTTCTTCTAAATTGGATAGTCGTGGTTCTGTGTCTAAACTGAGTGAAACTTTTTGATTCTGTGATGCCACAGAATCTTCTTTAATCATATCATTAACCTGTGAAAAAGATATGAGAGCTAGCAGAACAATAAATAAAATTTAATGCTAAATGCTTCATTATGGACCATAAGCATGATGTAGTCTCATTTTTCATTCTAACAACACTTATTCACAATCATTGAGCCAGGTCCAATGTTATATTCTTTGTCAATGATCATGTTTCTAATGCTCGCAAAAAACATCTAATTTGAAAATTTTGAAGTGTTAAACTGATTTCTTGGCTTATAGACAAATAATTAAAAAATAACAATTATGTATTTTCAGTCATCTTTGATGCAGATCAACTTAATTGCTGTACTAATTGGATAAAAGAAAGGATAACTTACATGTTGCTCTTCAACTAATATATCCTGTAGTATGTTTTTGTCTCCACCAGTATCTACTGGAGAATCAACTGAAAGCAAGTTCGATGGTGATTCCTGTTTGTGATGTTGCTTCGTATATGTTTCATGCAAGCTAACTGTTTGTACTTGATTTTTACTGGTTCTTTCTTTCCATCTCTTCTCCAGATCATTTAAGAAAGATGATTGAATTTTCTTACTCTGCCTTTCAACATCTGCAAAATTGTCTCCTAAGACTCTGTGGCTTTTATCTCTGTAAGCTTTCATATTTGCTGCGTCTACCTTCTTTGCTGTTGGCAGTGATTTCACTCTCTCAGTTGCTGGATTGTTTTGTAAGGAATTCATATTATCTGAGTTCTCATGTGTTCTAGTTTTATTTGATTCCCTGTAGTCAGATACTCTATTCACTATATTTTGCATCTCTTGGTTGCTGCTCTCTAGATGTTCTTTTGGTTGCTTTGCATCCTCTTCATACCCTTCATGCCTAACTTTTTCTGCGGAAGTTGCATCATCCACTTTAAGTTTGCTTAGTTTTACTGCAGATCTCTTTGATCTCCGTTCATCTTTTGTTGCTGTTGCGACCTTTACGTTGCTGTTACTCTCATGCTCTTTTCCTTCATTTTCAGAAACTGCATGTTTGGCTTTCACCATGTGGGCTATTAATTGGTGTGACTGCTGGGTTTTTATCTTGCTACTTGCTAGACTAGACTGATCTTCCTCAGTTATCTTCTGTTTCAAAACTTTATCCTTTTTCCCGAATATTTCATAGTGATTCCAGGACAACATTTTCTGCTTGCTCTTTTCCAGGTCTTTTTCTAGTTTGGGGCTCATATCCTGATCAATCTTTTTACTTCTCTGTTCTGTTTTTCCTACCTTCTCTTTTGGTTGGACTGAATTCTTTGCAACTGCTGCTTTTGGACTATGGCTCTTTGGTGCATAACCTTTTGATGTGCTCGTGCTCTGAATCTCCTTATGGATTTTGGCCTTGGTATCTCCGATGAGCTTTTCACCTAAACATTTGTTCCCTTCATAACTTGGCATTGATAGTGTTTGAGAAACCACCTTTCTCCTGGCTTCTGCATCTGCTATTATGATCTGTTTCGTACATGCCAGGTCTTTTCCTCCAACTTTCTTCGCCTCAGCCTTTGAACTTGGAAATTCTTCAAGTCCCATTAGTTTAGCAACTACACTTGGCATTCTTACATTGCCACTTGCTTGCTTACGATCCAACTTCTGGATGTGATTTGAAGTTGAGTGTTTGTCTTTGCTGGTTGAGGAGCTCTGGCGTTTATTATTGTGGTCATCATTGCAGCCATTGCTTGAATACTGGGCGCTAGAGGGGAAAACTGGACTAGAACTCAGAGACCGTCTGTGTTCAGGAATTTTCATGGATGCATGTGATGAGCTCTCATCATAATCTGTTGTGTTCATACCTTTTCTGATAAAAGATGGGGACAGCTCGCTCTTCCCTTGATTCAAGGTATCATAATTTGCTCTGAAGAAATGATCAGTGGAGCCATCAAAAGAAATCCTAGTTTTGGAGTACTGTGTATTCTTCCGATTTACTTTGTTTCTGGAGGATTCATCTTCTCCCTTGTCCTTTAACAATCTAATTTGCCTCCCTTGAGAGCCAACCATGAAATCTGAAGCTTCTTGTAGAGTGACGAGCATTTTCAGTGACTCCTCCAGATCCATGGCTCCTTTCAGAAGCTCCCTTCCGATATTGATCGAATCCCTGTCGGAGCATGTTTCGAGGACTCTATTCAACTTATGAACACCTTCTGATATTTCATTGACTTGCAAGTTGGACAAGAATGGATAGTGACTGGCATGAATCTTCATATTGTTCAGCAAGTGTTCCCTGTACAATATAGGCCCGCTGTGTGTGATAAACTCATTACCAAGTTTTGCTATGTAGTGAAGTTTCCCGCTGTTACTCAATACAAGTGCTAGCGCCATTGATACATCGATACAATTCTGAATCTTTTTGTTTCTTCCAACAGGAACAATATCGCTGGAAGTTAATTCTGAGACAGCAGCTTTGTTATGTTTGTTGGTGAGCCATATTTCTTTGGCTTCTGCACTGATCGAATTTCTGCTACTCTGCAGCTCCCAACAAAAACAAAGTTAAAATAATTAAAGTGGTCTGCATAGCTCAAGAAGTTCCATGAGTAAAATTCTGCTCAAAGAACTCACATAGTTTATCATTGCTTCTCTTGTTCTTTGGTCGGTTGGCCTGAAGGAGTTTCCTTGGTATTCTGCAAACGAATTACAAACAGATGGTCTATTTCAATATATAAGAAGTATTATTTTCTGTCCTATTATATAAGCACGATCATCTTTGTTATACAAGCAGATGAATCAAGAGGTTTCTATTGTATTTCATAATCATGCTGGTTATTGAGGGGATTATTCAAACCGATCCACTTTTCTTGTGTGTAAATTTGAGGAATGGGAATAGGCTTACATGAAAGAGCCTGAAATTACATATTCTAACTGTCTGAGCATTATTCTTATTGTCGTGTTGTAGGAGTTGAAGAAAGTGTGCGTTCATAGCAGAAAACTTATGGATCATAAATATGTGAATAGCTCTCTTACCAATAACTCTATGCAAATAAATAAATCAATACTTGTGAAAGGAACAAGTTACTTTACATAATAGTAGTTTAGCTCTTTTGGCAACACATCTTGATACTATTCCATACCACTAAATTAAGCATTAAAGAATTTGCAGTAAAGATTAACATCACATTATCCAAGGGATGCACAAACCATTCACGGCAGGAGAGCCCAGTAACAAAACAGATGGCACGCAAGTTAAGGAAAAAGAGGGAAATGGAGAACTATTAAAACGAGTTTCTATGAAATATTTTCTTAATAAATATCTATGATCAATCACGTTAAACTAATTCATCTTAATACCCTGAACGCACAATTTCATTTTCTTATCAGATTACAGAAGTTAAGCATACCAGTAGGAGGCACATGAGTGGATTTCTGGCCTGGGGAAGTGCTGTATCCCAACTTCTCCTTCCTCAATCTCAAATCCTTCAGCAGTTTCTGTGTGAAGTCCGATTGCTTCGCCATCTATCAAACAACCAATGCATGCGCTCTTACTCTAAAACGTTGCACTTAAGAACGTTCTAAGCGTTTTCCAACTTATGAACTATAATAATAGAGTTCAGAGTCGAGGTGCAAGGATGGCTATTTGTTTCCATTGTGCAAGTAGGTGAGTGCACTTGGTGCCCTCAGGTCAAGTGTCCATTTCATGGGAAAAAGAGTGGGTCCGGTTGTGGTTCTGGAAGTTTGTCTTGAACGCTAGATTTTGCAGTTGTTGCCGTCGCAGGAGGGTCTCAGCCTTCTCTCCATTCTAAGCAAAGCAAAAGGTCTGCTCCTGAGAGAGACTTCTTTGCCAAGCTTCCACACGCAACAAAACAAAGCTGCTCTGGTTCAGTTTTGACACTTATGAAATCCTCGGAGCGCCCATCCTTCAATGCATCAATTTGAAAAGCCTGAGCTGGTTGAAATTGGGTCACGTTTTTCTTGGATTCGATCGAGCCGAAGAGCGAGGTTTTTGAGCAGCGTGAGCTCATTTAGGGTGGGAGGTCGTGTTGAAGGTGGCGTGTCCCACGTTCCTTCTCAGCTAGCTAGAGCCACTTTTAGCGATAGAAGACAAAGGCTATGGATTTAGCTCACTGAGAACTCAGCGTGAAGGGCTCATCTCAACCACTTTGTGATGAATTAAGTTGATGGATTTGATCCTTGTTTGAAATGAACTCGGCATTCGAGAGGAGTTTGAGGTGACATAGTAAACGTGATAGAGACTGACAACTACAGTTTAACTAGCGTGAAGAGAAGTTTTTCTTTTCTTTTCTTTTGTCCAAGATCTCTTCAAAGTCACGTACGAGGACTTGTGTCGAAGGTGACCATGTATATCAAATATTTGTCAATTATGATTGTAGGATAGATTTTTAAGACAATTGGCCCAAACTATTAATTGCTTTCTTAACTAAACAGAGCCTACTAATTGATTCGTCAATTCAATCACAATGCCTCTAATATTAATTTCAATGGGCATGGATGTGTTTGATTCCTGATCAAATATTTTGGCCACTAATCCTTTGAATCTTCAAGGGATTAGAGCTCGTATTTATACCCGTATGTTTGATTATATATATCTGGCTCGTTAAATTGGAATGGAACTCAACACAAACTCGAGCGTGATCGAACTGATTCGGACCTAGCCGAGTCGATTGGCTTAGTGGTGAGTTCGTAATTTTAACGAAGGTTGGTGTCAAATAGGAACCCAGATGGGATCTAGGGTTTCGGCGGCCGAAATTGTCTGTCTGCAGTATATTAATTCATCTCTGAGCATCCAAAAAGGGCTTCCCGAGGGTTGCGCAGTGCGGCGTTGTAGGCAGATCGCAGAAGCGATGGTCAAATTTAGGGTAAGTTCATGGCATTTCGCTCCGCTTGATCGAACTCATTGTTTTTTTTTACAGAGCTCGTCTGTAAAGCTGACTGTATTCTATTTTCTACTGGATTATTCAGATCTTCCTTCATCCTAGTACTTTTTGTTTTTTTTTTTTTCATCGTTCGTCGGAAATCTTGCAAGGACAAGTATTCAATTATGCTTTAGTGCAGTATCAAGAATTATAGTGCATTAATTTGTTCGTGTTTTGGATGGTGGCAGTTTCATCAGTACCAGGTGGTGGGTCGAGCCCTTCCGACCGAGGGGGAGCCACACCCGAAGATCTACCGTATGAAGCTGTGGGCTACCAATGACGTTCGAGCCAAATCTAAGTTCTGGTAGTTCCTCGTAGATTTTCCGTAATTTTAACCACCTTTGAACAATCTTAATTACTCGACATTGTTGATAATTTTAGTTTTCCATCCTTTTTTTTTTTGTTTTTTGAGAATTTCAGGTACTTCTTAAGGAAGTTGAAGAAGGTGAAGAAGAGCAATGGTCAAGTTCTTGCTATCAACGAGGTTTATTTAATTTACAAGCTTCATTCTTTGGTCCCTTAAATTTGCGCTGTCCATTTATCATTCATACGAATTTTGTATCCTTTTGTCAATCATATTTATTCTAGTTTTGCGACTTTGATGCGATGCCTAACTGCTGCTTTGGCAGATCTTCGAGAGGAAACCAACAAAGATCAAGAACTACGGTATCTGGCTGCGTTACCAAAGCAGAACAGGCTATCATAACATGTACAAGGAGTACAGGGATATCACACTGAACGGTGCTGTCGAGCAGATGTATGATGAAATGGCATCCCGCCACCGCGTGAGGTACCACGGCATTCAGATCATAAAGACGGCTACCATCCCGTCCAAGCTATGCAAACGTGAAAGCACCAAACAATTCCACGACTCGAAGATCAAGTTCCCTCTCGTCTTCAAGAAAGTCCGTCCTCCAACCAGAAAGTTGAAGACCACCTTCAAGGCCTCTCGCCCTAATCTGTTTACTTAGACAAGAATAATAAGTGGAACAGTTATTAATGTCATGGTAATAGTTATTTTCTTGCGACTTAATGATGTTTTATTTGTCAGAGGCCAAAGCTTAACTCACTTTTTTTGTCTCTAACGATTCAATTTTTTAGATTATCCTCAAAATTGCACATCACATCGCATTTAAACGAACCAAATCGTTCGTGTTCACCAACGTTTGTAGAATTAGAGATGATTTGACAACGTGGTAATCGGCTTACGTCGTCGGACAGAAGCGCCTAAAGCTGCGTGACATCATGGAGCCATGGGGGCCTTCCAGCGAATCGATGCTGGTTTGACTCGAAGCTGTGTTTGTACTGTACTGTTCTTTTCTTTAGTTTAGCAAACTATGGCCTTTTCTAGGCTGCGTCGTATTCAAGGGGGCGCGAGAAACTTGCTGCTCCTTCAATTTAACACGAGAATGGTCCCGAGAAGGCGATTCTGGATCCCTCTGCCCAGTCCTTTTTGCTCATGCGAATCCCTCCGAGAACAAACACAAAAACCGCAGCACTCTTCGTCTTCGTCTGTTGGCTGTTCCTGTTCCCAAAGAATTTAAAATGCACGAGGAAGACTACAAAAATTTGATAACATATATCTTCCATTATTTTTCAGGGGGAAAACTTAAAATAATTCAGCATTATCTATCCTGTTCGTCGTTCATCTTGCTGGCTAGCTAGTATATCTGGGTGATCAGACTCCGTTGCCGCAATCCTCTCTCGCACCGTTTCCGATTCGGATATATGGATCCCAACGTTACTGACTGCGAGCAGCCGAATCAGTCCGCCGATGCCGATCTCCGCCGCACAGCGCCAGCCTGGTGGGTCCCGGCCGGGCGCCGCTTCTTGCCGCCTTAGAGCCGCCATGATTTAATTTTTAATTGCGCGATTTCGATCGGTTATAGCTATTGATGGGCCCATTTAATTAAGGCATGATGACGACTTGATGAAGCTGATCTGGGATCTCCAAACCGACGGCGCCCCCGTCGAGGCGGCGTTCCCCGAAGCAGCTGTAGATTCTCCGTTGGACGCGACTAATCCCCAGTTCATTGATGAGGACGAGATGGCTGCGGCATGGCTGAACTGCCAGGTAATCGAGGCCCAGGGTGGAGCGACGCAGGATCAGCCGCCTGTACTGGAGGGCTCAGACCTGGCGCCACTAGCTGCGGCAGCGGACGGGAAGCGGGCAATGGTGTCGGGATCGGAAAGGGAAGAGTCGGAGGTGCTGATGCTAGGGCAGACAAGCCAGAGGTCGGCGCCGTATTCGTCCGTGTCGGCGGAGCGGAAGCGAAAAAAGGCGAGCCAGGTTAGCCAATCGCCCCTTTTATATTTTGCCCTTGCTGCGGCCCAGCCGTGTTTGTTTCTTTGACTGCAAATCTTTTTTATTTTAGAGCCGTGGAAAACTATCGATGACCTTATAAAAATTTCATGCCATATTAAATCGAAATATATTATATGATTTTTATAAATAAATATTTCTGCCTCCATGTTACTTTTTTGTGTGTGTGTGTTTTTTACTTGATGAACAGCAACTAGTTAGCATGTCAAGTTAGAAACTCTTTAATAAGTTGATGCAAGCTCCAGATTGATATAACTACTCAAGGTAGCCCAAGCTCATCCTAGTTGATGCAACCAATGTACTGTCATGGAGAGAAACTAGTATAAATGCTAAGTTCAGGTCATCTTAAGTAGAGGCCAAAGATCTTAACTGTAATAAGGTTGTAATTCCCAAGTGTCTCATCATCCTCAAATGATTCATTATTTGTGAGTTTTTCATCTACTATAGTGTTATGTTTTATGTCTACCATGTCTTAATCTAAGTAATGAATCTAACTATCACTAGTCAAAAGGAGTACTAGTTTTAATAGAAATAAAGAACCATTATGTTATACATTAGGAATAATTAAATTCATATACTTTATCTCATAAAATAATTAGACAAACCATCCTTTTTAGCCAGTCGTTGAGTCTAATCTTGCATTAGATGATGAAGCTGAATCACTATAAAATGTGAAAATTATCATAAGGGATAGTTGGTCATTATGTTATGAAGTAATTTGAAGATCTTCACAAAATCTCCTCCATCTTTCATCTTTTTTTCATAAAATCTTTACATCCTTGCAACATCTCATAATGTGAGTTTTCTAGTCCACTATAGTTAAATTCATGGTATCTTTGAATATTTCCCTAAATGAGTTTATTTCTTCTTGTAAATGAGTTTATTTCTAGATTCATAGTGATGCATAGTTTCAATCAAACAATCAATTAATATTGTTTTCTAATACAAAAATTGATAAAATAAACCAATATTATCTTACTGAAAAATAATCATGTAAAAGTTAATGATTAATGGTAACCCACATTGAAAAAAAAAAATCATCAAAAAATATAAGTTGAAAGATGAGAGCAAAATACAAAAATGACGTACAGATCAATTCATAAGAATCTTTTGCATACATCAATTCATAAGAACATCACTAGTAAGAATCTTTGAAAGAAGCAAATCAGATAGGTAGCACATTTAGTCGCACTTTCAAATTAAATATGATCCCAGAACTTAACTAGAGGAATTAAACTTGAAGAATGACTTGTGTTTCTGAAGAAAATGAGTCCCTCAACCATGTAGCCATCTCCGTGATGCTATATTTGTGTTGATCTCCATCATCTCTAAACAAACAAATCAAAGAGTTTTCCTTGAGCAAATAAGCATATGTCCTTCATTTCAGATCAAAAGATTGATTCTAACTAAATAGATCTGATTACCTTGAACGAACAATCGTATGGCATTTTCATTTCGTATGTTGGACTTCAAATAGTTTTAAGTACATTTTGCCTGTCAACACGTGAGGGAGGATACCAAGAACATAAAATTACAGATAGGATCTTTAGTTCAATAAACAGAATCATTTTTGTTAGAAGAGACATTAAGGGATCTTGTTTACTAAAGCAGTGAAAAATTTGTAGTCTTTCATGTTATCTCTTTGCATTTGCCTGTGGTCTATTGAGCTGGCATTCATATGTGACCATTTTCTCTAATGGAAAAGGATCCTGAAGTTGGATATAGTGGCAGAAGGAAACAAGCATCTGAATATGGACGAGTGAGAAAGCTACGAGCCTCGGAGATCCACAATCAGTCTGAGAGGGCGCGCTCTTGAACTAACTTCATTTGCTTTGCCTACGTATACCTGCAATTCATTTCAGCATGAAGGGTTCCTTCCAGCTTGCAGTATTCTCATGGTATTAGTTGCTTATCAATGCAGAATCGTCGGGATAGGATCAACTCCAAGATTAAGGTCTTGCAGGAACTCATACCGACTTGCAAAAAGGTAATCACCCTATAAATTGTACCTTGATCTACCCATTCCTTAATAATTAAATCTTTTTGAACTACTTATGTTTAATATGTTAATTATAGAGTCAGACCTCCACTAGTTATCCCATTTATCATTTTCCCAGTTGCTTTCCTCATTATTGGGCAAGTTTACAGGCTCTATATCCAAGTATGATCTGGCTGGACTATGGATGATGTTTAACTATAATTCTAGCTTGTTAACATGAATATATTAATGGGTTTTTTAATTTTCTGGAAGTACTGGTAATCAAATTCGAATTTTAACATTTTAAATGCATTTTCTGGAGAATCACCCATTCAATTTTGGTTTTCCTATGATTTCAGCCTGACAAAGCATCAACACTGGATGAGGCCATTGAATATATGAAATTCCTTCAACTCCAACTCCAGGTATAACTTGAACTCTACAGTTCAAATAATTTTTGTTCGGTTATGACTTTTGAGGCCTTGAAATAGACAAATTGTTAACCTTCTCACTGATTATGGCACATAATGTTATAGCTTCCTTCCCTTTGCTTGACCAACATATCATAGCCTGCTTCCTATTCTGTTCTCATTCTGCTGATAGTCGTTGAATGTTAACAATGAGAACATAAACAAGAGCTATACAGCAATAATTTCAGCTGAAGGTAAGAAAACTTACGCCAGCCTATGAGCTTATGTTGTTTTTCATAATCTTGAAAGCCTCATTCAAGAATCAAGATTTAATTTGAAAGCTCGTTTGCTGCTTGGAGATAAGTTTCATATCAGCCATTTCAAATTCAACTAGTTCACTTTTATGCAGCATATCTAACTTGGGGCAAGTTAAATGTAAGTCAGTTGTTTGGAAATTTAATCATCTTAAATAAAGAAACTTTGGAATTTGGCGAACTGATTGATACAAGAACTTATCATGATGCAATTTTACTTAGGCATACAAGGTTTTCTTAACACAGCAAGCTTTGATATGGTGTAAAGAGACTGAAGCAAGAGTTCTTGCATACCTCCGGGCACTGAAATAAAAAAATATATTCAAAATATTTTTCCTGTTTTCTTTCAATTTCCCGAATTCTTCTTTTCTAGAAAACAAAACTACAAGCAAAAGATTGTGAAACTACTTGCATTTAGATAAAATGTTCTTACCTTTTTTCTCTGGTTCGATTGCAGACATGTTAACATTTGTGGTTTTCAACTACTACAGATGATGTCCGGGGGATGCAACGCTAGCCCTCTGCTGTTTCCAGGCATCAGGCCATTCATGCCTCCCATGGGACTGGGTATGCATATGGGACTGGGCATGGATCTGGGGATGAATACGGGCGTAGAGATGTCTCATGGCTGCCCAATGCTTCCCTTTGGACCTCCTCCGTTCCCATACCCAGCTATTGCAGGCCATCCGCAGGCACAATTAGGCCCTACACCTCCCTCCTTACTGTTTCAGGCGGCTGCGCCAACAATCAATCAGGTCAGCGATGAACCGATCAATCTGCTGAATCTTTTGCATTATCCCGGACGAAGTCCAGATGGTGTTCAGATCCCACCTATCTCTGAACCTTATCCCTGGTTTCTCGGCCCTAGAAGCTCTCTTGTGCCACCTCAGGTATCGCTGTCAAATCATTTTATTATATTCTTTCTTACTGATGCAAGATTTACTCAATCTTTCATGAGCAAGAAAGAATCCAAGGATCTCATGCTTGAACTGCTTACTCAAGACTCACCTAATTCATCCATGTCTCTTTGGTTAGATTTGTCTTATGCTATCGCTAACCTATCTTCCCTTCAAGATCCAGTTACTTGGATGCAAGATATAAAAGAGGATACTCACACAATTACTTATAAAATCTTATCATTTATATGCATTTTATGTCATCTTCATCCTACATAGTTTGTCATAGCTTTGAATACAATAAACAGCATCTTATTCTTATTTGCTTGCAAGTTACAGAATCAAGTACTGTATGAAGCTCAAACCGACGCAGGAGATTCTAGTGCCAGGAGCCACAGCAGCAGGTAAGGTCGCTACCTTATGAATGATGCATGCAAGAAATCTTCTTACTCGTCAATCGCTACAAGTTGCATCTTAACACGCAAAGAGCTATCCTTGTTCAACAATACTTTTTTATCAGATCAAATCCATTCTTTCCTTAGTAAACAAGAGCAGTTTCTTGTTGATTTAGACTAAGGCGTATTCGGATTAAATGAAGTTAGTGCGTTTCAGGTTACAGCACCAAGATTCACTTGTGATCTGTTACGATCGCATGGAATTCAGTGTGTGTTATATGGTTTCAGGCTGAAACGTTGAACCAGAAACAGCAGCCAAATGGAAGTCAGAATGGAGTGCCTCGAAGTTTTTGTAGAATATGTAATGTAGTAGTAGTTAGTAATCTGCCTCCGAGTATGGTTGCAATAAACCCTTCAAAGTTAGGGATAATACTTTTTATCTTGTACTTAGATGAGCATGTGGACAATGTTGCACTAAAATGTTATATAGTCACAAGATAATGCTGGGCTCTGTTTACAAGAACAGAGGTTGGGCGTGATGAATTGGAAGAAGATTAGTGAACATTGTCCCAATAGATTGGAGCAATCAGTACGATTAATTAAGCTAATGTAGACACTAAGCATCGAAAATTATCTAGTCACAACAAGATGTCATCTTTGTTTGGTAGCCTTTCGAAGAAGGTGGTCACCGGCGACGCCGTCGCAGCCGATTCCGTAAGCTGGGAGGCCGCAGCGCATACAAACCCCACGCCGCCGCCAGCAATTTCATCGGCACAGCGTACAGCACGACCGCCGCCAGCAAACAGAACATCAGGAAGAGGAACGTCGCCCGCGGGTCCCTCCAGCTCAACAACCCCTGGGCCCGCTCCGCCACATCTGTACTCGCCCCGCCGCGCTCCGCAGCCTGTCGTACCGCATCCGCACCACCTCCGGGCTACGGTGCGTCGGGAACGTGTGGCATCGGCCAAGATCCTAAGATCACTAATCGGACCAGCTTAACTGCGTCTTATGCCCGAAGGCAGAAAATAAAAACACTAATCGGACCAGTTTAATTGCGCTTGATGGCCGTTACCCCCGGGGCATAGGTGAGTTGGTTACGAAACGCTGTAGATGAGCTTGATGAACGACTCACAGAAGCCGAATGCACTAAACTTTTTAGAAGAGTATAAAAGATTTATGAAAATATGAGAAAAATATTATTATTTATGATTTTTTTTATTAAATATGTGTAGAGACAGGATAAATATTCATATTTGTTAAGTTTAAATTAATTCTCTTTCTTAGTTTGAATGAATAAACTTTGCTGACGTTTTCCATTTATTAAAAGGGTTTATTTTTTTTTTTCAAAAAAGGAAATAATTCACTTTTCTTTCTATTTTCTCAAAGGAATGACAACAAAAATAAAAAAAGTTATCTACGACAAGAATTATTGTTGATGCATTAATCAATAAAGAGAGTCAAAGATGTCTTGGTTTACGTGATAAACATCAAATTCACAATTAATTAAATTAATAAGACTTTGCTACATTGCTCTGTCACCGTAATTATAAAATTATACACCATAAATTTATACGTACTGTTACCATGATTATAAAATTATACATCATAAATCTTTAAAGGTATTTTTGTATATATAGACGTATTTAGTAATAACAATAACAACAGATTTTATTCTCTTCCTTCTTATTGCTGCTTTTCACTCAGGATTTGACTTGCAGGTTCAGTTGCTGCTGCATCTCCCACAGAGTATCGGCGGAGCTCCGGAGCCGCTTCTCCTCCTCCTCCGTGAGCTCCAAGTTGGCAACGCCGAGCACACCGCTGCTGCCGAGCTTCGCCGGCAGGCTGAGGAAGACCTCTCGGTCCTCAGGGATGCCGTAGGACCCCTTCGCCAGCAGCGAGACAGGGTGGACACGGTGTAGGTTGCGGACCAGGGACCGCACCAGGTCCGCCACCGAGTACCCGATCGCCCACGACGTGTACCCCTTGAGATGGATCACCTCGTACGCGCCGTCCACCACTGTCTTTCGTATCTCCTCCAGCTCCTCCGCCGCCTCCGCCGTCTTCTTTCCGTTCGCCAGGTGGCCTAGGCCGATCGGGACTCCCCCGACGCTTATGCTGGACCACAGTGCGATCGAGCTGTCTCCGTGCTCACCCACCATGTACGCCTATTCCAGATTCGGTAGTATTAGTTCAAACGAAGGAAAAATTGTAAACGCACGGGACGCCCACCGAATGTTCGACGAAATATCTCAACGACTTGCAAGTTCTAAAACCGAGTTAACATGGTGAAATAAGAGGGTGATTGACATCGACAGTGACATAGCTAGCTACTGAAACAGAGTTCCCAACGCCCGCCGGTTAAGTGTTTGACGATATACCTGAACGTCTTGAGCGTTGACCTGGAGGCGTTGAGCGAGCTGGAAGCGCAATCGTGAGGAGTCGAGGTTGGTCCCCGACCCGATGACCCGATTGGAGGGGAAGCCGGAGAGCTTCCACGCGATGTACGCCAGCACATCGACCGGGTTGGAGACGACGAGCAGCAGGGCGTCCGGGGAGTGCCGCGCCACCGGGGGCACGATCTGCTTGAAGAGCGCGAGGTTGCGCTGGAACAGGTTGAGCCGCGTCTCTCCAGGCATCTGCCGCACGCCCGCGGTGATGATGCAGATGTCGGAGCCGGCGGTGACGTCCAGCTCCGGCGAGGAGAGGATGCGGGTGTGGGGGAGGAAGGCGGCGGCGTGTTGGAGGTCGAGCATCTCGCCCCGGAGCATGTCGGCCCTGGTGTCCACGAGCGCGAGCTCGTCGACGAGGTGCTGCGTGAGGATGGTCTGCGCGATGGCCATGCCGACGTTGCCGGCGCCAACCACGGAGATCTTGGTGTGGAACTTGGCGGGGTAAGGCGGGGCGGAGTCCGGCACGGGGTGGAACAGCTGGTGGCTGACGCCGTTGGCGAGGCCGAGCAGGGAGGAGGATTTCCGTGCCATGCTTGCAATCTCGAAATACGAGCAGCCACCAGCGACGAATAATTCGATGACAACGAACGAGACTCCTCACAATTCGGACTGCTTCATGTGCATGGCGTCCCACTGTCTATATAGCGATCGCAAGGAGTTGATCGAAAGGAGGAGGTCTCGGTAGAACTTGAGCCAAATAACTTTTTTTCAAATTTAACGTTTTAACAAATTGGAATACAACATGCAGTAGGCGATAGGGACGTCATTGTCCGTCATCTAACACAAGGCCATCAAAGCAAAACACCTATCGCCGTCGCCGGTCACCGTCACCGACGACCGAACGAAGCTAGCACATCAAAGAAAAGCACTAAGCATTTAAACTACTCACAAAAATGAGAGGACTTCCTTCATTTCGATCATACTTCAACAATGTTATACTGGCAACAATTTGTTGTAAATTTAAATTGTAGAATTTAGTATATGTAACATATATAACAAATCACTGACGTACATAAAAGGGAGACATTACAGACACAATAACGTATGAAGATCACAGGGTTGAGAAAATAAAACCTTGGATGAGAAAGGAGATCTCTCTATAACAATGAAATGAAACAATTGAATCCTCCAAGATGGCGCGCACCGCAGTGAATGTTCTCTTACTAGAGCAAGGTATTAGCAGCCTTTACAACATCACTTGCCCAATTTTGTGATGTAGTGCTGCTTGAAATGCTATATAACCATAGATTGGCACAACGAATTGTACTCGATTTATTGTAAACTATGTAAATAAATTTGTTAAAAACATTAACAATTAACAATGGAGGAGCAATAAGGAGCACGCATTAATAGATGGATCCGTGCTTTTTATTTTTATTTTTTTAATGTTAACGCGTTCAAGCATAGTGTGAGTGGTGGTCGACCACTGGTCGACCACTGGTCGACCACCATAGAGTGGTGGTCGATCAGCATGTTATCAACCACGTGTGTCTGGTTAAAGGCGTTATAACACCATGAGCGTTACGGATGTTCTAACAATCAACTAACGAGCAGCAGCATGTTATAGTGTCTGGTGTGACGTCGAAGCATGTTATAGTGTCATGCCATGCAGGTTTGGTGTGATGTCGAACTTAAAAAAAAAATACTTAAAAATATTGCTCACTTTTAATATCCAAAATGAAATAAAAGTTTGCACGGATAATATGTTTACGCATTGGTAAAATAATGATATTCTTTTAGCAATAGTTTGGGGCTGTTTGCCTTGAGTTACATAGTCACAGAATATTGGTACTTGATGGCTCTGGATTATTTCCGGAATGGCCGATCTCTTTTCTTGACCGGTTAGGTCTAATTTCAAATACTCCATGATGAGTAGCCTCCTCAACATTAAGGGGCAAACACAGTATGATGGCATCCTAAGTACTAATAGCATCGCCCAACACTAAGTATAACAACATCTTTGAGTACTGAATGAAACAGTATTCTAAAGCACTAAGTATGATAATATTCTCAAACATTAAGTATGATAGTATTCCCAAGCACTAAATGAGACATTTTGGTATCGAGAAAATCACTTGAGATCTAGCCGACATGGATAAACAAGAGGTATGATTTTCTTCTTACCATTGACAGCTCTATCTAAGGACTGGAGGTGGCCCTCCCTAAAATTGTTAAGGCATGTTAGGATGATAACGCCATAACTTTATCACTTTTTCAGATTTTGACAATTTGTCTTCATGTTTGAGTGGTTCAAACTGGTCTGCTCTAAATATTTAATTAAATAATCTTTGTCAATCTCTACAACTGCTACTTCATTTTTAGATTTTTTTTAAAAATTATCTCCAAATAATTATTATGCGCCCCCCAAATACTTATTATGCGGCCTCTCAAATCTAAAATCTTGGATCTGCCTCTGCTTCTCGCGCGCAGAGGTAATTCTTCTCCGTTAAATTCTCTTTGTTTCTCTCTCCTTTCTCCGTCGCATTTCTATGAATTTTTTCTTACTATATCTCAGTTATGACTTGAAAATCAGAATATTCACACTAGCAGAGTCGACTAACCCTGACGTACCTTTCACACTCACAGGCTGCTAGAGTTTAGCCAACTAGCATTCTGCTAGCTATAACCTTAGTTGGAGAAGCGTCCAAGAGAGGAGGAGCCCAAGCAGACGAAAAGGACACTAAAGATAATTAAAAAATTAGAAAACTTAGATTCATAGACAAGATCATAATGCATCAAGTGGATGCGAGTTGACGTTGATTTGCACAGCCTGTTGATTAAATTGGTTGAACTAATTAATATTGTCTGTGTCTGGATAAGTAAATTAAACACAATTTTAAATGCTGAACGTGTTATGAAACAATGTGAGAGTAAAAGATTTATCATTGTAACACTCGTGTAGTGTTCTGAGAGTTAGATAATTTTGTACCTGTCATTTTCGTGTTTAATAGATATATACATTATAATTAAAGATGGATTTAGCAAGAGTAATAATAGAGTTGTTACGGGATTGGGACATGGCAGTGCCATGGTCCATGTCCCAATTGCACATGCGCAATCTAATAATGCAACTTCACTCCAATAATAATATTACTGTTATCGTGTTCTGCGCATATATGAACTATTGGCTGACTAGAACTGATAGATGTTTTGTAACATCAATCACAAATAATTGCTCCATGAGTGGGCTTTAATTTGTATTTATTAGCCTAATACAACTAATTATGCATCTCGTAGAACACTATGCTTATCAAAAGTGACATCAAATGAATCAGTGTGATCTTCAAAATTTCACCTTCAAATAGATGTGTGTGAGAAAAATAGAAAAGAACAAGATCTATGAGCTAAACAAGCACACAAGTCAATATCTATGAGCTGGCTAGTAGGAAGTTGAATCCTTTGAGGACTTCCACTTGATGTTAACTGCAAGCACCAAAATTAACATTCAGTAAATAAACTGAAACAAAAAATAATAATAACAAAAACACAGCAAAAGTTGAAATTTGAGAGCATGTCAAGTTACAAGGTAAGCTACGCTAGCCACTGTATAGCAGGAAGTCTACCGCCTAGCTGCAACTTACGTTTCCAAATAAAACTGATGCCGAAACTGATCTTGGTGATTGTGATTTCTCTCAGGATGGAAGAGCAGCGTGTAGCACTATCTTGTGTGTGAGTTTGTATATATCTTGAAATTAATTAAGGACTTATATATGAAACAAAATTATATGTGTATCTTGGATTGAATATTTGAACCGTACGTGCAATTTATATGTTCAAATTAGTATAGATGATGAAACGAAATGAATGAAAGACGATCAGTTGCTTCATCAGTGAAATAGGAGTTTGTTCACAATATTTTTTTTTCTCCGGAAAGGTGGCCATGGATTTGAGGTTCTTATAGTGCCTAACTGATGCCAGAAAAAAAAAAATCAGTTTTAAGATTCTGATATGGCAGGAATAGACAGGCTACATGTGGCACCATACCATTAGATCGGTCAAAAATCAAACTGACTTATAAGTCAAAAAGAGAAAAAGATTAAATAAGGACAAAATAGACTTGAAGTGGGTCAATCTAAGCGTTGAGGAGCTGATGTGCTAAGTCAAGACATCCCTCGGCTCGTTCGCACTTGACCTACTCAATTCGGCCACGTCCAACTATCTTATCTCGTTCACGTCTGACTTTCTTAGTTTGATCACATCTGACTTCCTCAGTTATGCTACTTTTTCAATTCGATCATGCCTGACTTCTTCAGCTCAGTTACTCCCGACTCCCTCAACTTAGTCACGTTTGACGCCCTCAACTCGATGATGCCTAACCTCATTTAGCTCGACTTCATTCTAGATACAATCATTAATCTTTGCAGTAATGGAGAATGTGAACATCGGAATAAGCAAGGGATGTGGAGTGAATTGGGGTTCAGATAAAAGTATGTGGGTCTACATGGTAGTCCGACGATCTAAATGTAGGGGCCATGTTTCTATCCTAGAGATAATATAAAAAGAAGTCCACTCCCACAAGTGTAGGTACACACACAAGTACAACTACTAATTTTTCTTCTATCTTTTTATCTTAAAAAGCTTCGATTAATTTAAGACATCCAAGTGACTACTTCAGAAAGCATTGGAGTCCATGAATTGGTGTAAAAAAATAAAATCAGTTAGTGTAACTTAATAATTTTTAGTTTTACTCTGCCTCAATAAAATATTTAAGTAAATAAATAAATTTAAATATTTACACTTAGTTACTTTAATTTTTTACACTTTTAAATTTTGAAATTCGTCATCCTTGCGATCCTACACAATTGGCCGTATGATCATCTGTGAAAAAGTAAATCGAAAAATTATAATGAATTGCTATAAGGAAAGTATTATTTCGGCTATGTCAAAATTCAACTTTTATCCATTTTAATAAATCTATCACGTTGTAATCACTCCTAATCGTTCAATGCCATAACCACAAGATGACTCTTGGCATCGATGAATCGCATTCAATCTGAGAACCCTGTCCCTCAAATTCTCCAATATTGCAACTGAACTGATGCAGTCAACACTGCATTTATCACACCACTTTGCCAGACCACTTATACTTAAAAATATATATGCAACGGACGTGAACCTTGTGCGTCACAATTGAGATTTCTACCACGCCTCCAACACCTGGTGCACTGCCCGGTGCCCATCCCCCTCCCTTAATTATCTCCCTCGGACGCTACCCGCCGCTGCATGAGATTTCAACCACACCGCCAACACCTGGTGCACTGCCCGGTGCCCATCCCCTTCCCTTAATTATCTCCCTCGGACGCTACCCGCCGTTGCACGCCCCTTAGTTAGCTTCGCATGCAGCTGCACGCGCTACCGATGCTGCTCCGGGACTTGGCAGTCCCGGTAAAGATGACTCTTCCTGCACTCCCTCCGCCATTTTTACCGGGACTGCCAAGTCCACGGCACCGTCGACTTCATATTTGGTAACGCCGGTCGCCGCAGCCGTCCTCCAGAACTGCGACATCTTCGTCCGACGGCCAATGGCGCACCAGGAGAACATGGTGACAGCGCTGCAGGGACGAGACGACCCCAACCAGAACACGGGCATCGCGATCCATCCACGCATCGAGAGTGCGAGCGGCGAAGGACTTCGAAGGGGCGAAGTGGGGGTTCAGGAGCTACCTGGGGCGACCGTGGAAGAGGTACTCCAGGACGGTGTTCCTGAAGGCGGATTTGGATGGGCTGGTGGACCCGGAGGGCTGGGCCAGGTGGGATGGGGACTTCGCGTTGGCGACATTGTTTTATGGGGAGTACAAGAACACGGGCGAAGGGGCGGAGACGGCGAGGAGGGTGAAGTGGCCGGGGTTTCACGTGCTGAGGGAGGACAGCGAGGCGGCGCCTTTCACGGTGGAGAGGTTTATTCAGGGGCAGCCATGGATTGCAGAGGCCGGCGTGCCATTTTGGCCTGGACTCCAATATTATTAACATTATTATATATATATATATATATATATGTTAATGTTTATGTATATTTAATACAATATTAATGAGGTATACTTAAATATTCTTTAGGAATATTTTCTCAAAAGCTCAAGTGTAATGCCTATTTATGGTTAACTAATCTTATAATTACTCTTTAATTATTTGGGCAACCCTTTATTTAACCAAGCCCATCATTTGGCAGGCCCAGTTAACCACTTCGTCGGTCCCTTCACCCTGCTCCTCTCCACCAAATCTCACGATCCTCACTGTCATGACGGACGCCGACGGCGGCGCCGCAGGCCCTGAGTCTGCTCAGGCGGCCGAGGCCGAGATGGAGGGTAACCCTCCCACCGAGACGGAGGTGCCCTTAGCCGTCCCTGTCGAGCAGCAGAAGTGGCCTGGCTGGCCAGGGGACAACGTCTTCCGCCTCATCGTACCCGTGACCAAGGTGGGGAGCATCATAGGAAGAAAGGGTGAGTTTATTAAGAAAATCTGCGACGAGACCCGCGCCAAGGTTCGTATTCTCGAAGGGGCTGTCGGCACTCCCGAACGCATCGTGAGTCCCATCTCTTATGGTTCTTTTAGGGTTTTATCTTACACGCACAAATTAGTACGGATGCTACGTTTTATGTGCACCAAACCGAAAAACTGGTTCTGGGAAGAGATTTAGGGTTTTAGCTCAAACATTATGCGGGCGAGGATGTTTGCAATTCTCTATATCTCCGGCAGCAGTCGTGTGGCTTTGATTTTAAAACTTCAATAGTTCCATCTTCGGAAACTGGACAAATGAGTCATCTTTGTTACTATGTTGTTCTTTTTATTCATTCAATTATTTATTTTTTTCTTTTTGCCAAGTCATTGTCTTGTTTCTTTGTTCATTGTTGTTTCTTTGTTCATTTGCCATCTTTGATGTATAGCTTTCGCCTCATCTAAACCACTTTTGTCTCCTGGATTGCCTTAAGATGTGTTAAAGCCAGCTGGACTTGAAGAAGTGGAAATGTCCTTGGCACATATATAATTGCTTCGAAGAGTGTGTTTTCATTTTTCATGCTTAATTTCCTTGGTGTTCCATTGCAATTATAGTCTGAGTTGGTACCATAGTGTAAAAGTCATTTGGTACCTTACTTGATACCTTTCTTTTACATGGTTAACATTTATTTCAGATTTGTGTGAAAGATTTAATGCATGCCTGAATTTTTGGGGCCCTCCAATGCAATGTTCTCCTGAAATTCTCCTTAGGATTTCAATTTAATAAAGATTAGTGAACTTTGTATCGATGCAAATATTGTAGATTGGTGCCTTTCCTGGAACATTTTTTAGTCAAGGATGTGAGCCTGAGAGGCTACTGAGGGGAGCATTGCTTTGGGTTAGGCATAAGGCCTTATGTCTACATGGGCTACCCACCAATAGCAATATGTTTCAATTGACTTTGGCAGCAACCTCTTGCCTCATATTGGGAAGATCGTCGATGCAACTAAGGTGTGACTTTGGTGGCAGGTAAAACAGAGTAGGCGAGGAAGTTATTGCACAGGGAAACTTGTCCAAATGGTTTGGATTGTTTCAAAGGTTTAGATCCTTTACAGTCCAGATTGTACTTGGGTTTCATAATTATTTTTTATTTATATTATAAAATTAGAATCGGTGAATTTCATTTAGTTCATAATTTGTTTTGGTATATTTTATTTGAGGTTTAAAGTGTATTAAGGAGCCTAGGTTATTGTTGGATGTCTAAAGATTCCTGGAATTTTGTTTGTTGTCTTCCCTTCTTTACGATATTGACTAAGGTAAGGACCCTTATTCCGAGATCACTAATTGAGCTAGATATATCCTATATTTCTTTGTCATCTTTCTCCTCTACTATGCTATGTTAAGGGGTACTAAAGTTGTTGACAATGCTTCCCCCTACTGTGCTATCAACCTATGTCTTGTCTTGGATTTTACACCCCTGCAATCTACCATCTACCATAAGGATGAGCCCTACATTATTAGACACAAACCGATAACACAACGCAAGCAGGACATGAATTATAGAGACACAACTTTAAAATGGCATAATATGATTGAATATATATGACACATGGCAATATAATTTATTTTAATAATAATAATAATAATTTTAGTTAATATAACATCTTATATATATTTTTAAAAAATGTAATTATTTTAATATTTTCTCTTTTAGTTTTTTGTTAACCTGAATGACATGGCTAGTTTATTACATGATTAACACGGCAAAACATGAATTGTCATCCCTACCTACTCCTCTTTAGGGGCCATTGGGCATTCAACAAGATCACTACAAGAACTACGATCTCATATGTCTTATTCCAGGGCAAATTAGGTTTTAAAGTTTAACTGTGGACATGCTATTGGACCGTCAATTATGTCATTCACTAATGATGTGACTCATGGAGCTTTAAATTCTCAGTCATGCTGTTTGAACTCACCAAGTGCACCTTCTACATTTTGTACTTTGACAAATCCAGTTGTTCCATATCATCTTGACAAATTTATAGTGGTGTACTTGGATGGCATAATGATCTATAGCCTATCATCGAAGACCACTTTGACACAATATCCTTCAAATACTAAAAAAACTTCCTTATATGTGACACTAAAGGAAATTTTTGTTGCTCAAAGGAGATCAATTAGTAGTTCAAGTTCTTACCCAGTAATTAGTAGTTCACTTCTGTCACAAAAGAAGCATGAGCTGCTCTGATACCAAAAATTGCACATATCATTTAAGCCACCACCTCTTAGAGAGATCAATCTTTCATGTTCTAAATTTGGGTTGTCCAATTCTGTATAATGCTAGTCTTGGTAATTAGTGTGGTTTTGCCCTTCATACTTAGGTTTTGGTATCAGCAAGAGAAGAACCAGAGGCAGCATTATCACCTGCAATGGATGCTGCTTTAAGAGTCTTCAAGCATGTCAATGACATCTCAGAGGACAATGGTCCATCTACTCCATGTTCAGTTAAATTATTGATTGCATCATCGCAAGCAATTTCTTTAATAGGAAGGCAAGGTGCTTCAGTTAAAGCTATACAAGAAAATTCTGGTGCTAGTGTGCGCATTCTGCCTAAAGGTACATCTGGACTCTTTTTTTTTATATACATATGACATGTAGGAGTTGCAAAAACAGATTTTTCCTAAAGCTATAACATGACAATTTTTTTCCTTTGCATGCCTAGAATATGAAAGATTAGTGCCCGACCTCTCTTTTGACTAACAAAAATGCACAGTAAAGTGTGATTTACTCCTATTGCTCTATTGAAATGAATATTAATATTGCTTTATTTAGATTTCTAGATACAAAAATATAGATTGCAGTGTATGAGTGGCGTGGACTGATTTTTGATACATTATTCAAATTTTTGAGCACTTGGATTATGAACAAATGCCGTTGGACATTTTCTAATGATCCTAAATTGTCTAAGAACATAACCTCACTTATGTATTGGTCTGTGTATCCTTAAATATCTCAATTAAAATTTAGTGTTTGAATCTTTTTTAAGTTTTAAGAAAAATATTCTTTCAGTAGTGATTTTTTCAATTGGAGAATTGACAAGCAATAGCAAACTGAAGTGTTGTTATATTACACCTCATTTTCAGCAATTTCATTTGTATAAGTGCTAAGTTTTATGAACTCCCTGTGTAGTTCTCTTATTTTCCTTGAACTGGAAATATCAAGTTCTGAATACTTCCAGGTGCATATGTTGTAATCCTAGGTGCCTTTAAACATGCATCAAGATTCTTCTTAGATCTTGATGTAGGAGGATACCATTAGATCTTTTTTATTATTTTTAGTAATTTTTAGGTTTTTTGATAATTAGGGTATTTTTGATAATTTCTATTTTTTGTATTTTAGGATTATGAGTTCGTTTAAGAAATTTAAGATTTTGAATCTCATAAGAATTTTTTTTCTTTTTGTTAAGGCTCTTTCTGTTAAGAATTTTTTCTTTCTTTGCGTCTTAGAGTCTTGGATCTATTTTAACAATTGTTTAATTGATGTTTAGGAAGAAGTTTTTGATTTAATAATATTTTCAGCAGTGTCGTTTATTTTCCTCTCCTGGTATTCTTTCGAATCAAAGGTTTTAGAAGATTGATTTCTGATGTTCGTAGTCGATCAAAGGAATAAATATTGTTGTAGTATAATTGCTATCTCGCCCAGCGTCAGTTGGTATCAGAGCTTATCATATCCGATAGATAGTCGTCGTGGTCGTGATCATGGTCGTGGCAGGCAAGTTCTGGCTGAGGAAGCTTCGCACCATGATCATAACACCCAAGATGAGATTCTTGATCTATAAAGAAAAGTCGCAAAATTAACTCAGTATCTGGCGACGCGAGGTCTTGAAGGTTGTAAGTCTCCTTATCCTAATTACGATTCCACTTTTCAAAACCCCTATCACAAAATTCAAAAGTCGTGGTCAAGAGGAACGATATAGAGATATCAAGTTTCTAGTTGATCTTTTTGAGTTTTTTGATACGTTTCAAGACGAAGGATTTGTTGATTGACTTAACCAAGTGGAGAGAATTTTTTATTACGAGGAAGTGCTCGATTGTGTGAAAGTGAAATGGTTGTCATCAAATTCAAAGGCCGAGCATCATCATGGTAGGAGCAGTTGCGACGATCACATGACAGACAAGGCAAAACCAAAATCACTAGATGAGAGAAGATGAAAAAGACAATGAAGAATCATTTTCTTCCCCTCGGTTACACTCAAACTCCATCCCAACGTCTTCCAGTTGGACTACACTCCCTTCGAGAGCAATGGGAAACTTCAAAAATTTCCCAAACAAAAGACGTTGACGAAAAGGTGAGAGACGGAGAGGGTTTGATGTCGGAGACTTCTTCGTCGTCCTTGCCGATCATCATACCCATTAACCCCTCCCTCAAGCCCCAACTTCTCCCATCTTTTCCCTACCAAACCCTAACCCCCAACCCTTTGCCACTCTTACCGACACCTCCTTTGCCCCACGTCGATGACGAGATTGACCTCCTTAGCTCCTCCTTTTGCTACCATCAAGACCACGGGTTAGTCTTCATGGACGACGAAGACAATGACTCGAGTATTCTCCCCTCTAGAACTTTGATGCATTCCCGAACCCCCTTGTCTTCCCTTGTACGCGATGACGAAGATGACAAGGAGGATCCTAACAATTGGAGGAGATTGACTGGGAGGAGACCTTGATCGGAGACCAGAATCCCCCGTCCTTTGCCGCAAATCAACCTCTCATTTCTTCCTTCGACAATGCCCTTGCCATCGTCCCCTATCATTGCGCCCCACATTGACCCTGCACCCCACGTCTCGTCCCACTTTTATACATTTAATTGGGAGTCTGATGCCCTGTTGGTACATTGCATTATGGAAAGATGGCTTACGACTACCAACGAGATCCACGCCCCTGTTTGTACCACGCCCTTGTATGGAAAGACCGGAACGAGGATACAACCTACCTCACTGCATGGAAACACATCCAGGACAAGCTTCAAGCTAACATGGATGGCTCCCTCCCTGCGCTTTTCTTCAAGAACAACCCACTACAGAGGGTCTCTCATGTGGATCAATGGCAGGAGATCGTTACCTCCTCTCACGTTGACCCTGACCTACTACGCCGCCTTGGTCTGAAGGAAACCGTTGACATGATAAAACAGTCTTGGACTGTCATTGGTGCTAGGTTCTATGGAATCCCGGAGTCATTCATCCGAATTTGTGTATCCTCCTGTCCGGTGTGTTCCTCTTCATCTTCCTCACTGACATCTCTTGGAGGCAACAACTTGTCATGGTCCAAAAGGTGACATTTTGAATACACTGAATCATTTGAAGTGCCTGCAAAAGGATGTTCAGTGTTGTGAAGCTTGCAACTAAGTACAACGTAGTTCTTTGCATCCGCGAGAAGTATAAAAGGTACAAACCATTCACCTCTGAGGTGAAGGGCTATGCCTGCCACCGAGCAGGGGAACCATCATCAACGACTGCTTCAGCTAAGAGAGCTAGGGTTTTGAAAAGGGAACCATACCAGTCAAAGCGATGTGGCTATGGATTCCGGATAAGGGCTATTGTTCCAATCATGAACTACAAGATAAAGACAAAACTTTTGTGTACCAGGAGGAAGTCATTGTTATATTCAAGCTATATGCAATTCATACTGGACATGAACCTAGTCCACTTGATGGAAATGCTCGGATCATCCATCGAGTAATTGGGAACAAGGGTTCTTATGAATTTGATCCAGATGTTTATGGTATTAGGGAGGACACAGATGCCAAGACCCCTATTGGTTAACTAGCATCATAGGCAAGGATGATATGAGGGGATCCTTATCATGCAGTTATGCAGCAGGTTCAGGATGACAAGGTCGAAGTTGAAGTTCACTCAAAGAACAAATTGCTTCAATAAGTTCGGATTCGCTGGGCTCATCGGAACAAGAACTATCTGATATCCTGCATAGGTTGAAGACTCTGGGTGGGGGGATGCACCACTCTGAGGGATCATTGGTGCTAGACAGTGATGAAGTTGCAGAGTGGAGAAAGAAGAGCAGCTACCATCATAATAGGCATGATGATATATTTAGCAAGGAAGCCGAGATGTTTGAAGTTGACATTATCTGGACTAGCATGCAAGTGGATTCAGAAATGAAAAAGGCTCTTGAATTAACAAACCATCAGTATACAAATCAATTCCCTTATGAAGCTTGCCTTGTTATGAAACACCATTTGGCAGAGTCAATTTTAAAGGCACAGGGCAGACTTGAATGGTTTCAACTTACTTATAATTTAGAAACACATTTGTCCCAACTTAATGGGGACTATATCATCTGGAAACAAGGACTTAACAATTTATGGATTTTGAAACTATGGAATATGACATGGATAATTGACACTACTTTGAACTTGAGGATGAATTCTTTTCAACCCGAGACGATTGATGCAGGATGATTCGTTGGATCTTTTTTATTATTTTTAGTAATTTTAAGCTTTTTGGTAATTAGGGTATTTTTGATAATTTCTATCTTTTGTATTTTAGGATTTTGAGTCCGTTTAGGTTTCAAGGTTTATGGCTTTGCTCTTTCCACCATGATTTTGTTTTTTTTCATCCTTTCTTCATGATCATACCTTGTACCTGAACCTTGTTTTGCTAGAGGAACTTCCATATTATGCAACTGCAGAAGAACGAATTGTGGATATACAAGGTGAAACTTCAAAGGCTCTGAAAGCACTCGAAGCAGTACTTGCTCACCTCAGAAAATTTCTTGTTGATCACAGCATACTGCCACTGTTTGAAAAGAGCGTAAGTTTGTCGAGTCTTATATGATTTGAAAAACCAGGCTGTTATTGAATAACAGAAACTCAGTTTAGTATATTGTTATCCTTCCAGATTGTGCCATCAGCAGTTCAAGATCATGCAAAAGAGCCTTGGGTTGATAAAACACAATCCTTGATTCATTCTGTTCAACAAACTGGATCTGGAAAGGATTTCCCAGTTTCATCAAACTTGCTGCATCTGGAAAATAGAATTCCAGTTGATTTGCCATACCAACGTGCAAGATTGTCAATATATGGTCAAGATCCCTCTGCAACACGTACTCCAGCACTAGGGCGTACAGCTGGTTCTTTGATTTCTCAGGTTGCTTTTAGATGCTTCTCCAGACTAAATGCTTGTTCTGGTTTTGTAGTTCCATAGCATTCATATGCAGATCTATACAGGCATCAATTTTCAAGAGCAAGTTATTGTGTTCTTTGGAACCCTTGCATTCTCTGTCGGTAAGTTTTTCTTGCTTTGCAGATCACCCAAACCATGCAGATTCCCCTTGCATATGCAGAGGAAATCATTGGTATTGGAGGAGGAAATATATCATTCATACGCCGTTCAAGTGGAGCCATTATCACACTCAAGGAAAGTAGAACTGTACCTGATGAAATAGTAATTGAGATAAAAGGCAATTCAACTCAGGTTCAGACTGCTCAGCGGCTCATTGAGGTAGTTTTATTGTTTCCCGTGTTTCATAATTTTGACTTTTTAACTGAAACTGTACTTGCTACTGCAACATTTCCACTAGTATTCTGTATCCCCATCATTGGCTCATATTATTACAGGATGTTGTAACTGGGCATAAAGAACCAGCATCCAGGAGCTATAGCAGCCTCGACGCTGATTACCGATCATCGTACACTAGCTTATCAGGTTCAGGGTACCTATCTTCATCTCTTAGTGGCTATGGATCTTCCAGTCTAGGAGGGTATGGTGCCTCCTGGATCTGAATACTAGTAAAACCTTTTCAGTTGGTAACTGCGAGAGTAGTTGCCAGAGGGCCTTTTCCCCCCAAAACAAAACTGTATGAACCATGAATGGTATTAGCTATTTTGGTGAAGGCTTAAGTTTGCATTTGGAAATGTTCAAATTCTTAATGGATCAAATTTCTAATGGTGTATTCTCGATAGAATCCATGATTGTATCATCTTAATGGATCAAATTTCTATTGTTGCATTCTCGATGGAATTCATGATTGTATCCTGCAACAACAAAACAGTAGTTGCAGTATTTATCAAATCAATGAGAAATATTTGACTTATTTAAAACTCGGAAATCTCATGAAAAAAGGATCCAATTCCCAGTTCCGCTTTTATCCACAGAATTACGTTTACCAAAATATGATGACGATCATAAGTTGACAAAATATCATTCAGATAAAATCAAAATGTGATTTTGAGGAATATTATTTTTCTTAATATATGCAAAATTGCATTTTAATTCCTATTTCGGAGTTTTTTTTATATGAATACTTGCATTCGATCTGCGGGAACCGGCTTTACTCACCGAAAACAATTTCTTTTGTGCAAAACCATTTATTTTGCATTAATATTATATTTGTATAAAATATTGGATAATCATCCTAAAAATTTTTTAAATAATTAAATTTATTTATTGGAAAATACCCATGAGATCAATTCTAGAAAGAATTATTATTTTTCCCTTACAAAACCATGTAACCTGTAGCTTACGATCATTAAAGACTGGTGATATGATTTATAATTATTAAAGGTTCATGATATGATTTTTAAAAATTAAAAATATAACTAAATTCTAGGTAAGAATTTAGTCAAATGATCAAATGCCAAATATATATATGTCAAAATAAAACTGGTATAGGAAAATTTAATTAATGATATTCTAAAATATCGTTTAAAGTGTTTTTTTTTAAATTACCAATTTGGTAGGATAAAAAAATATGTTTCATTTCCCTCCTCTTCCTAACCAAGCTCGGCCTAAATTTGCTCAACCATTTGTATAAACCACAACTAATGACTGCAACGTTCTCAGCAAGTGACGAAAGCAAGCAATGGTGGGCCAAGAAGACTACATGTGAGAAGACCGCTTGAAGTTCACATCAATTTCCTAGTGACAAATAGATCCATAGAAAGAAGATATTGCAAACTCAAAGTAGTAGTTAATGCGCAAAAGGTACCAAGACAATCAGCATAAGACAGTGTCAAACGTTATAGGAGCACATATATTATTAGTTCATAGTGCTACTCATCTGCCGCTCTAAAAAAGGCTTCCACTTCCACGACGGTGCTGTCACCTTCCTCGATCTCCACTCCTTGTAGGTTCTGTTCCTTCAACTCTGCCTGTAATATAACATATAACAAAGGGGCAAAGGGTTATATATTACAGAAAATAGCATCATCATACTAGTTTCAGAAGTTCGCCTACCAATATTCCTTTTAGATCGGAAAGAGAAGCTTCAAGTCGTTTGTGACAATCAGGGATCATCATTCTTGACTCTGCCAACACATTCTCCTGCTCATCCATGATAAAGATTCAAATTGAATCAATTTGTCACACCCAGTAATTATTTGGTAAGCCGATAAGTATTGACTCTTTGCTCTTGTATCACAAGAACCATAGAAAAGAACAGTGTGAAGCATCAAGTTCTTAAACAAAAAACATCAATAGCCAAGATACCATCCTGATCAAATGAAACACCAATTTGCATTTAGGAATGCATGATATATTTTGTTTATTTTGGCGTTAACTTTTCCATCCATTTGATCCATTTGCTGTTAAGTGATGATGTTGCAAATATGAAACTATAAAATTTAACCATTCAGTAGACAACGGCGCAAGTACTTCAAGTAAAAAAATAAAAGCAATATATAAATCACAATAATGGATAAAAGGAACTTTTATGAAAGAAAATACAAAAAGAATGATAGGATCCTTCGCCCATACCATCTGGCCTGCCTTTAGCTTCCGCAAAGGATCCTTCTTCACCCATAGTTCACTATGTTAAGAATGTACTTAACAATAAACAACAATTTTCTCAAGCATGTCCCATATTTTCTTGCTTTGAACTCTCAACTGTTTCTACTGGCGAAGTAGAAACAATTGAACCTGATAAGATGATCAAAGTAACAATTGGATGTTTGTTGAGATGTAGATTGTAGAGCAAGGGGATCAATGTGATTTGTACCAATGCAATCATCTTTTTTCCCATATGCATGACTCCATAGGCTTCTAAACTCCCCTCTTCGTAACATATCAACAAGCTCCTCCATTTTTTCTCCAGATTTCAACCACCTCTCATCCTTTATCCTTGCTCTTTTCTGTGCTTAGTTAAATCATACTAAAAGTAGGTTTTCTATTTTCATAAGATTTAGCAGCATTCCTGATTAGTCAAGAACCTAACTTAAGCTTCAGAAAGAGAACCTTCTCATATGTGTGTTTTGTAACTGAAAATGCAATTGGCAGATATTTAAATACTTCAGCTCATCCAACCGATGAGGATCATCCAAAAGCACCCAAGTTGTAAGCAGTTATCATTAAATGAAAAACCTAGACATGAATCAGAAAAAGGAAATTACAATAGCTTATATACAAGAAGTAAAAATAACAAGGAGCTCATATGTTAAATAAAGTCACTATTAGCAACAAAAATATCATCGCAAGTGGTATCAGTAATGAAACTCCAAACTGTATTAAGAATAGAGTCTAAATAACAATATTGGCAACGATCTATTGATAAGAAAATTTTCCTGGGTTATAAAGAAGAACATGACTAGTATGTTCGTACTTCGTAGTGAAGAGAAAATATCAGAAACAATTTTATGGAACTATGAGATAACTTAAGGCCGTAAAACAGTGTAGTGCCATAGAGCAGAGAGAAACAAAGGGAGAAAAGGAAGCAAATTGCCTGTTGTTTTAGATCGTAAGGATCAGCTCCTTTTTCTTTCATATCAGCAGTTTTGGCAGCTTCTTTCTCGACCTCTTTCTCATACGAACGGAGCTCCTTAAGGATGCGTTTGCAAGTTGCTGTCTTGATCTTCAAACTTCGAACGGTAGCCATAATGATCTGCAAGAAAGCAACTTGGTCTCAACCTTAAACTTTCTGTCATCATCTTCAAGAAGGCTAACACCGCTAATTTCAATAAATAGAAACTTAGGCTTAGATAAGGGTTCGCGGAATCGGCCAATCCAGATCGGCAGATCTGTATCTGGATCGACAAAAACGGACCCGAGGTCTGCTCTAAAACTGCCATAAAATCATCAGAAGTCGTCTGAGGTACCTCAGGTCGAACTGATCTTGGAGGAAGTCGGTTGGAATCGTTGAAGGTCGTGCGGTTGCGGGCCAAGGTAGACTCAGAGCTTGGAATGCAGCCCTGTCGCACGGAGATTAGAAGCGGAGAATGCCCCAAGTGGGACGGAGACGAACCTTGATAGGGTGGCTGACGGCGGAGGAACTCGAAGCGAAGAGGATGGCGAAAGCCGAAAGGCGAAACGGCACGAGCGACGCGCAGCGACCTTATTGTGATTTAATAAATCAAATAGGATATACATGAAATAAAAAATAAAAGAAAAATAAAATATATGGCAATTACTCTTGAAGCAAAGCACTCTAGAGTTTTCCTTTAAAAGTATAATTTTATTGTTAAATTGTTTTTTTTTATAATTCACAAACTATAAAGCATGTACACAGTGACTTATTATATATTTTTTAAAATGATCAATAAAAATATTAATTAATAATTACATTCAAGAATTATTATATTTAACAGTTCGTACGCAAAATCAGTCGGAACTACATTAAACGAAATCAAATCAACAATTTAACTTGATTTCAATGCAATATACATGTTAATTTGATTGAGATAGATTCTTAATACTTGATAAAAGAAAAGAGATAAGTTAATTCACAAACCACCATTTTGGTAAACATGGGTTTTCAGGCATAGTGCTGCTGCAACTTTGAAAATTATTCAACAGTCTAAGAGATCAATCAATTTGGTAATCAAATTATTTTATATAAAATTATTAAATTATGGATCAACCAAAAAAAAAAAAACAGAAAGATGAACATTACATGGTCATTGATGATACACAACCGTCTTGTACAGGAAGAGACAGTTTGAAACATAAACAAATGATACAAAACTTGCATCACCAGATATATGAGGCTCTATAGAAAGGATGTGCATATCACTGAAACATACTAAAAGTGCAAGAAACAAAAAAAAAAACTTAGTTAATCTGATTCAGCAGGATGGAAGTTTTGTTTTTTTTTCAGTCGCCGACAGTCATGTTGCTTTGGTAGATAATTCAAAAGAAACGCCTCTTGAATCTTCTGGTAGTTGCCTGGTACGAGTTCATGAGAAGTCCGACGCCAATCCCTATCCCCACACACATTCCAAGGCCTATTCCAAGTCCAACCCGGACGCCTGCATTAAACCATGATAGTTGTCCATCATCTTCGGAGTACCAACCTTCAGGATTGTAGCTGTGTTCGACATTGTACTCGTCAGTTTCATTCTCAGCCGCCTGCAAAGGTTTTAGATTGATCAAGCACTGAACAATCTGGAATTACCGACTAATATGTTGATCGAGAAGGGGATGTGGAAGCAGCTGAATAGGGAAATGTGATGTGCATATTCTTATGCCTCCTCGTAATTTGTAAAGAAGTTGCATCAACCAAGCCTCCATTGTTCTTTATTATTAGCATTTGGTAGCATTGCAAATAATAAGTGGAGTCAAATAAGACCACAAAGATTGAATAACAGATTTATTCAAAATTGAAGTGATTATGATATGGCAAAGCATCAAAAATATAAACATAGTGCACCTCAGTTCTAGCTTGGGCAATTAGGAATAATTAAACAGAGAAATTAAGTAAGACTACTGCAGCAAATAGAACCAAAAGGTAAATACAGAACAATAAAATTATTGGCTAAGAACTCTTTTAAAAATTAGATAGAAATGTATTTTTGTATTGTTTTTCTAGAAGCATAATGTAGGCACAACGACAGACTAGGCTTACACCCTGGTATGGCAATCAAGTTTTAATGATTACCGAAATAGAGATTCTAAATTTGACTGCAAATAAAAAGGATTCAGTGCAAACAAATCTTATACACAATAGCAACCAAAACACAATAACACCAATGATTGACTTAAATTCGAGGTCGTCTTTTATTAGTGAATTTGTTTAACAATGGCGTAATGGAAGCGTAGCAGGTCTGTTGGTATGGAAAGAGGAGTAATAAGCCCTAACTAGTCAAATCAAAATATTTTTATATATTATGGTCAGATGATAACAGCAATTCTGTATCAGATGAGATGATAAAAAAAGATCCAACCTTCATAAATGAATTCAGCATTTTTACTTTTAAAGAGGTGCATTCAACAAGAAATCTCCAATTAAAAGCCCAGATATAAAAAAAACTCAGATTTGTGCTTACTGTTGATGATGGTGAGATTTCATGAGGTTCTAAGCCATCGTTCTCTGCTGGCTCTCCATCTGTCGCTTCTTCATCCTCTGGGATTGCGTTCAATGTTGCCAGCCTAACTGGACCCAATCTGGGACTGAGCTGAATAGTCTGCGTGAGAATCAAAGGAACACCAGCAAAACACCCAGCAACATAGACCTCGATGGAGGTAGATGATTGTAGCCCAGACTTAGGAGGATGCAGGAAAATAGAAGACCCGATTGAAGCTGCTAAGTAGCAATCCATGCTCCAGCCTGTCTTGGGATCTCTCTCTGATGACGGTAACTGATGGTTGTCGAACCCAATCGCCCCGTTGCTCCAAGGTGCATCCATCCTGTCTAACGAGACACATAGGATGAGATTGCCCCGATCATCGCTTACCTCGAAATCTATAGCTCCAGTAAGGCGAACGCCGTCGGTACTAATGTACGTCACATCCGCCGCATCGCGATCGGCGCGGTTGCGTCGGAGGCGGATGGTTGTAGACTCGGATGCGGTCATGCGCGCGCCGTTGATCTCGAGGGCGGTGCCCCGGTCTCGGCGGAGGTGCGAGAGGGCGAGGAAGGGCGGGGCGGCGGAGGAGGCGCAAGGGGAGACGCGGACATAGAAGAGACGTATCTCGAGCCATGACGAAGTAGAAATCGGAGCAGGATCATCCTCTCTGCTGGTTAAACGGACGAAGGGAAGGGAACTCCGGCGGGCAGAGGGCACGGAGACGGCCGAGGAGGTAAGCCGCTCCCCGGCCACCGGCGCCGGCAGTTGAACCGTCATCACGGCTCACAACTGGGCCCTAGAATTCAGCAATCGGGGGTTCTTTGGCCATCGGATTCGATCTAGGGCTAGGGTTCATGGGATGGAATCATGGAAAGCGGTGCCGGAAGACGAAGAAAACGAAGAGAAAAAGACGACAAAGAAAAAGAATATCCAGAATATTTATTCGAACCGCAACACAAATCCAAATATTATTTTGCAACTAATTAAATTAATCATTCATTATGTGATTCTATTTAAATATCAATTTTAAGATACCACACTCAATTACACGTGCCCATGAATATCGGAGTAAAATATATACATTTTTATAATTTAAGAAATTTAAACTCAGCTCCAATTCTCTTATAATTTATCTATTTTTATTTTTATTTTATTAAAATTTAAAAAAATCCAACATTTGACATGTAATTTCTATAGCCAATTGCACATATAATAAAAAAAATATCAAACAATTGTCCCCTCAGCGTTTGTGCTTCAAGTATCTAGATTACCTCCAATATTAATCGAATAAAGTCTGGATATCTAGATTAAATATACAAAGATAATAATAAAAAAAAATCACCTGTTTAATTGGTTGAAATATAGGCGAACTCGAGGGATGCCCAAACCATGGTTCATCAGTAATTCCAGACTTTGCAATGCATACCATCGCTTGTATTCATACAGCTGAGCGACCACTACGACGAAGAACCTCAACAAGCAAGCTTTTGTTCACGTAAGCATAAAATGCATGAAAAGGAGGTATCTTAACAACAACGTAAGTTTAATAAACCAACAAAATATAATACAGTATATCTACCACCTCAAAACTCATCCTCGCCAATGAAGACGATTCATAATTTGTATAAATGAGAAGCCAGGATCATCGAAGATTGCTGAGGAAACTGTTGAAGAAAGAAGGCAGTCAGAGCCAATGCTGTTAATTCCAATGTAGAATGAAATCTCAGGTGCAGAACATTATCATCTTCTGCTGGAAGTGGAACCACCCCTCCTTTTTAGAAGGATCTCTTCCTCGGCCAGAACTCTTTACTTTGCATCTTCATCTTTACTGTCTTCACCATCGTCGTGTTGGGACTCCGAAGAGTCAGAGTCATCACCTTTTAGTTTCTAGGAACCAGCAAATGAGTTAGCCTCTTCCGTCCCTGATGCGAAGTCGATCATAAGACAAAAACTAAAAACTACCAGCCCTTCCTTCCGTAACAGTCAAAGCAGGGAAGTGTTTAGGCCAGTGATAAGTGCATCGCCTATATATCAGCATTTGGCCATTTCAATAAAAGCTTGATTTTCTGTTATAGCATCTTGTCAGACGCCATGTGATTAGCAAACAGTGCAGGATTTAGGGCTTCATTCACCATGATTCTTTTGTTTGTTAAGAATTCAGTAGGACAAAGGAGGAATTTAATCTAGATAAGCTTTCACCATAAGAATCAACTATTCTCATGATAGATAAGTAACGAAAATTGAAAAATAGTTTTAAGTCAGATGTTAGCACCATCATCAGTAAAAACTGCATATCTAGGAACAATACTACATTAGGTGCATATAGACTGAACAAAAAACTTGACTGTAAATATTTGGTAAAAGTAACCTATCTGCTAATCAAGTCAATTCAAATGAACAAGTAGTTTTACATGTGAAGCTGGTTCGCTTCAGTGGCAGGGGGTGGAAGTGGCAGAGGAACCTCAGTAATAATGGTGGTGCATCTACGCCGATTATCTGCGAACGAACGCAACCCAACCAAACTAGCAGCGTTCGCAAGACTAGCGAGAGGGAAAAGGATAGAGCTTTTCGTGACAGACAGAAAGAAAGCGAAGTTGAAGAAGGCGGTGCAGCGTCGCAGCTTCAATGGCAGCGGGTGGAAGCGGCACAGGAACCTCAGCAATGGCGGTGTATCGACGCAGATCTTTGCACTTGGAGCGCGGCATGGGTATTGCAGAATGATTGCACGAGGGGACTTAGAGGGCGAAGCGGAAGGGCTTCTGGCTACCCTCGGTGAAGGATTAAGCAAGAAAGGAGAAGGAACAAGAAGGGAAGGCCAAAGGCCGGCCGTGACAGGAGGCGGAGCGACCCATGAGGAACCTCTTCCGCCTAGAGCTTTTGCATTATTTTTAAAAAATAAATTTAATTAATATTAAATGGTCAAATTTAATTTCAAGAAATTTAGACTTGAAGGGAATCGTCAAGACATCTCACGCACATCGGCTACAGTACAAGCTGAAACTGATGCATAACAACAAGGGAGCCGAACTCAAGTGACGCCGAATAAAAGAAAATAATAATAATAATTTAATCCTCAACTCACAGTCAGCCCAACATAATGCACGTGTTAATTTCCTAGGCAGAGACTCGATCCCACAAGCTTGTAATGATCCTGGGAAAAGAATGATCATTTACACAGATAAGAAATCATTTTGGGGGGAATTTATCTTCCAATCTGTCTTAAGAAAAAATATAAGCAAGAACGATTCAAAGATATGCAGCCACTAGAATGTTTGCCCTCCTACTGTTGCTGTTTCTGACCATATAGTTAGAATCCGGCTTTGAGATGAAACTCAGTGATCTTCGATTGATTAGCTGATGAACAAGCTCTGCTACTAGCTTTTCTACCTTTATTTTTGGTTTCAAGTGCACAAATAGGTCTTCAAAGATCTATATTACATAATCAATACCACGAGCACTCAATCAGTTATTCTCACAAAAAAAAAAGTGAAACTTGATAATTGATATAACACAAACTAAAGTAATAATGTATTGACTACATGTAGCTCAGGCATGAAGTCCAGAACAACAAGAATCAATAAGAAATACCTCAGCTGAACATCAAAACTTATGTTTGTTAGCATAATTATTGAGTTGGAGCTCTTCTCAAGAAAATTTGACTCAATATTCTCGAGTACATATTACATTAATCAATTAGCATAATGTATAGTTCTAATTGAACATTTGAATGAGTATAATATGCAATAACATAAGTAGATACTTGAGATATCTAATCTACAAGCAAAACCTTCATGGATGTGTACTACATGATTGAAATTTTGATTTTGCCTAGAACTGTTTAACTGTTAGCCAGCTTTTTTCACAAATATTAACAGAGATGCTCACTGATTCCAAATTCAACTTGTTTATGATGGATTAAATTCTAGCATGTGACCATGAGATTCATTTATAACATATCAAAGATTTTGTCGTCCCAAAACTGTCCATGATATTTGGTAGAGACAGTGGTTTCCATGTCACATCATGCACTACATAACAGTTTGTCATTCCTAACAGAAAATTTTTGTCAATAACAAAAAATTCTCACATGATATAGATGTTAAGAGTTCATAACCTGAAAAAAAAAATCTCTGATCAGAACTCAGAATATATCTTAGGTTAGATATTATAATTCATGTGGGTGTGTATATTTAGAGAGAGAATGCCTCTAACAATTTATGCTTTTGAGAGTGCAATAGACTCGTGAAATTGAAAAGGTTACTAATCAAAGAAGTATTTGTTAGTTTATATCTCAAAGGAACTTAAAGTAGCTCTTACACAATGAAAGATCATTCACAAATGTTTGGTTCTTCTACAACCCCAGTTAATAAGTCAAATATGACAAGAATATACATGATGAAAAAATAGTTCAAGAATTGTCTTTGAAAAGAAAAAGAAAAAGAAAGGTAATAAATGATTGGCTAGATGTGTAGTTGTGATGGTATTTGGGTTAACCAGGTGTGTAGTGATCATGTGAAGATGGGGTTGCAAGAACTTTGATTCAGTGTGCCATACTTGTGTGGATTGTGTTACAGCATCCATAAAATCATACCCACCCAACCCAAGGCCACTTTACCTGTTGGAACTCAAGCTAAATGAAAATCTCAATCAATGTTACTACCGCAAAGACTAGAAAGAGAACTCCTCCAATATAAGCAATAACCTGAAAAAGGAAGAAGCAGGTGTTTTATAGTATATGCAGAAGGATGCAATGTCAGGATTGAACAAACATACAGTAATACAGCATCTGTTAAGTCAACATCTTGGGCTTGGGCCAGTCTAGTTTGTTTGCCTACACGTGAGAAGTGTAAACCACACAGGTCCTTGGTCTAATGAAGGATCCATAAAGTTGACTAGTTGACTATTTATTTTGAAAGCTCTAGTTGTTAGGAAATGAACAATATGTATATATTTATTTTGTTATGAATGTTTACCGTGTGACTGTTGCTCACGTGTTCTAAAAAAAAAATGCTCACATGACAATATTAGTATATCAATAAAATAACAGAATTTGACAAGTAGACAATGTAATGCCTATATTTTATAAAATATGAAGTTATACATATAATTGTCAAAATTAGAAGTTTGGCAGATTGGTCAAAAATGCAAAAGTTAATCTAGCAAATCATAAGTTTTTTCATAAGCAGAAACACTATCTAAGCACCTTTTTACTCTACCTCAGATTGATTTAATCAATTTGAAGGATATCCATATAATTTGAAACCAACATGTGAACAGAAAAAAATGGAGCACTTTTAAGTGTTTGGTCAACACTAAAAAATATATAATAGACTAAACCACCAGCGGATAATGTTCCAACTTACCTCCTTGCTTACTGTTTTAGCTACAGTTATTGATGTAGCTCAAGCTTCTGGATCAGAGTCCATGTAAGTTCATAATTTCAGTACTAATATGTGATGCAGTTTGAAATTTAGAGATAGATTTAAGGATCATTTTAAAATTTTTATGGTTATAAACTTTTAATGTTGTCTAGTTTTTTTAAAAAATGTTATAATTTTTCGGATAAGTTATATTTTCTTTAAGAGACCTGTCTGTATCGTGGTTTATAAAAGGGTTGCAATCCCTGCACAATGGATTATTCTTCAATGTGTGATATTTTCACTTTTTGTAAGATTTGTTCTCAGTATGAGATTGTTTCTCATTCTTGTTTATATTTCAAAATTTGCCAATCTTTCAATGAACTTTTCCAGTTAATTTACAACATTTGTTATGGCGTATCTTTATTTTACTTGCCATTGACTTCTATCTTTGGGACAATATATATGTTCACAGAGGCTATTTAAGATGAACAAAGAGATAAACTTTGCTTTCTTATGGAAAACTTGTATTGTAATAGTGCATTAGACTGGCATGCTTAACTGGACAGTTAACTCTAGCGAAAATGAACCAACAATTAATAGAATATTGGTTGACATCCACAGCCTAGATTTGTAAATTAGGGCATAGTTTAATCAGCTTCGATAAATTTTGGAAAAAAAAAGTGTACCTTCTCAGAGACAAATGTCCCAAGAAAAGAACCCCCAAGAACTGCAAGCTGCAACCATGTAGCCTTGTTACATTTTTATCTAGTAACATCTTGTTTGACAAGCCAGGAAGCAATCAAAAATATAACTCTGAACTTTCCAATCAAAAATGACATGGCTATTCAAATTCTTCAAAGATTCATTTGTTCTTTAAGATAATGCTTGATTCAAGCTAGATGTAAACTGGAGACTACCATTTCAATATAAGAAAAAACAACTTTATCCTACATACATCCATTCGTTATTCCATAAACAAAAATCTTCACCTCCAGGACAAGTAAATCTAATTGACAATGATAGTTCTTTTAACTGTTTGTATGCATTTGAGACGCGCGAATGCTAAATATGTAGAGGTTGGAAAAAAGATATACAAAAAATATCTTAATATATTTTTCTATTACCATAAACAACAATTAAATGATCGTTCTGGTTTACATGCTGGTGCAATCATTCAATACCACCAGACGTTGGCATGCCTGTTTAGTAAATTTGTTGCTAATTGTAAAATCTAATGGTTTAGGCACGTAAGTGATGCAAAAAAGAACACAAGCACAAGAGTTTTCAAATTATATAAAGTACTAACAAAGGCAAGTTTCATGAATTATAACAAGCAGAATAGATGAAAATGGTGTATAAGATACAAATGGCCAGAAACCTCTAAATAAAAAGAACTTTAGAAATCACAAGAATGATGAGGTGCCCTATAGATTAGGATAGGACGGGATTTGCTTCAATCTCATAGCACATGGGATTCCAAGAATAGAGTTCCATGCAACATATAATGAATGTGAACCCTACGTACATAGAAATCTGATGTAAACTAGAAAAAATATAAAGAATTTGTTATCGTTTCATTACCAAAGTTGCAAAAGCATGACCAACAAGTGCACCCCCTATGACACCTAGAGGTGAAGAAGCTGCAGCAAGTGCTGTAGAAGAGAGAATCAAGTGTCATGACTAATATAAAAACATATTACTCAAACCGAAGTGAATAGACATAATATCGACCTATTGTGGAGAAAAATGACTTATCACCCCATTCAGCAACAAAAACCAAGATGAATGTGCTAATAACAGTACTGGCTGCAGCCATAATTCCGGCACCATCTCCTGAAAATTCTGAAATCGCTAATTCTGCCTGATTTAAAATTTGAAAGACAGATTAATTGACCACGTCAAACACTATTTTAGGATTAATCAACTATATAATAACACCGCAAGAACCATAAAAAAAGCATCAGGATGCATAAACATCATACCAAGAATGACAGAATGCATAAGAAGATCACTCCGCAAAGGCAAATAAATTCTTTGATAGGTGATTCTTATGAGAAAATTGGCCACATATTGAAGTTGTCAGTAGCAGATGTGCAGGCATTAAAATGTGTGAATGGCAGTTCAGGCACCGAATAAAATTATTAAGATATTATAACATTCTGATGACTTGAGCAACATAGAAACACAAGGATATTAAGGAAATCAGAGATTTATCAAGTGGGGCTAACATGAAGCAACTAGATCTGAAAAGAAAGGAATGAAATGAGGAATAGAGTGATGAGTGAAACAAGAGAAAAGGATACTAAGTTAGGAACTGATTATAAACAAGAAAAAAAGGCCACCAAATGTGGGGCATTTGTAGAGAGCTACAGTGGCCTGACACTGATGAGGTTAGTCCATAGTAAATTGATATGGGAAATGGAAATTAACTGATACCCCAATAAGAGAAGATCATAGATTTACATAACAGAAGAAAGAGAACTCTGCTAAGTCAATAAGTTTGTAACTTAAAGCATTTGCATCTTGGAGAACTCACATATACATTTTGTGAATTAACATCCAAGGATCAATCTTGAGAAATGGAGAAACAAGTGAAACTCTAGCTGAAGAAGACAGAATATATTGTAGAACCCAGAAAAGCATCTCGGTGAATCCAGAATAGACAATTTGAGTTGGGAATTGATAGAAAAAGGTAAAATATTTCTGGAAAAAGAATATATTCTGAAGAACCTCATCAGAAGGTAAGATGAGAAATATTCAATTTTCACCTAAATATAGAATCTCTTCTCTCATCAGAAAAGAAACTGTAGTAAGTATTACAACTGGCTCACTGCTCATATATACATCATTTCATGTCACATTGGATCACCTTGCTTCAATCACTGAAAGGCATATACTATAAGAAGCATATATATATTTTCTTCAATTAATAAAAAATGTTCTATAGATTTGAAAAAAAATCTCATCATAAGACAAAATTAATGGAAATACAATTCATTCAGAAACTTCACCTCCTTCTGTTCATCTGTGCTCTGTTGTCCATCATCTGAAGCAGCATCAAGCAATGTAGTGACTCCAAAATACACCTGAAATTACTTTTTAAGGCAATACTTGACATTCTGTAAATCACATTCAAGTATGTAGAGAGATGCATAAATGGAAGAAAAAAAACATTGACCCTTTATAAGCATAAGTTGATAATTACCAATAGGCAAACTGCAGCAAAATCATCAATTGGGAAATCAGTCCCACCAAACCTAAGCTAGTAGAGTAGTGTGAGTGGAAAAATCTGTAAAATGACTTTCTAAAAAAATAGCAAAAAGAATTACCTAAAAGGAAGGGCGTCATCAATGTAATGGAATGTGCTGCCCAACACGACAGAAACAATTGACATTGTGCTGTGAGATATAGCAAGGCAAAGTATTAATTTTTGAGCTAAAAGGCAAAACTCTACACTAAGGAGAATCGGTAACTTAAGGTTGACCACATACGATGCTCTGATAGCAATGATAAAAAAAATTGTACAGATAAAAGCAGCTATTTGTGTGAGTTAAACAAAGACAGCAAAGCATAACTGTTTTAAAACTAAATAACATGCCAAAGAATAATGCTCTAACACCAGCTGCTGCAGTTTCCAAAAGAACATGTAGTATAGAAACTACAGTTTCCTTGAAATTTGAAGATAAATCAAAAATACAATTTCCTTGAACTAAATATGTCCTGTCCATAAATCTTCAATTACGACACAAGAAAAAACAAGAATACATGCTGTTGTTTGAACAGATAAAAAAAGATACACTAAAAAGGCACAAATTTGCTTTTTATATAATTTGAATATTTAAAACAACATAGCAGAAAAAAATGAACAATAACAGTAAATAAAAGAGACCGTTTTTAAGGAAATATAT